>NC_068989.1:8592388-8612602 GCF_001194135.2 Octopus bimaculoides
AGAGAGGGGGGAAACAGAGAAATAGACAGATTAAAAGAGAGAAAAGATGAGTGAGAATCTAAGTGAAGTTAAAAAACAAAATGCCAACAACAAAAACCAGGTCGCTGTAGTTCACTATCAAAATCATTAGTTTGACGCAAACAGAAGTTCTAATATTTAATGGTGATTTGTACGTATTACTTGTTCGGAAAAGTAAATGTACTTACCTATCTACATACACAAAAACGCTGACATACATGCACACACACACACACACACACACACACACACACACACATGCTTGTATATGCATATGTGCGTGTGCATATATATAAGCATATATTTGTGTATGTATATATGTTATGTACATGTATGCATATATACATATAAATACACACACATTAAACAGTTTTATCAAACATGGCAATTTAAAAAAATACCTTATACTACAACTGTAAACATACATATATTTATGTGTGTGTCTTTGTGATCGTATGAATACATACGTATATGTACGTATGTATCGATATACATATTATAGAGGCGAATTATTTTTTCCGAACGAGTCGAAGTATAAGGAAAAACAATTGAAAAATCACTAGACGTACCTTTACGTAACCGTCTACGCCATTTCATGATTTTCGAAAGAAGTGTGAGATGAAGTTTCCTATAACGCAATATATTCGACTCTAAAGTTTTATTGTAAGGTTAACCCAGAATGTTATTCTGGTAGTTCGTATTTGACTGTGTGAGCAGTTGATTTAAAGCTTAATATCGAAATACTTTTGATACTACGCTTGATTGCTTTTGATTTGATTTTGTGCTATTTTTTTCTGTTTCAGTAGCTTCTGACTAGTTTGATATTAGTGATGAGCAATCCTGATTAATTAGTTCCCTCGTGATGTTGCCAAAAGCATTTGTAGAATCCCATTCTGTTTAATTTTTCATTTACGTCAATTACTGTTGTTGATGGTTTCTCGAACGAAAACTATTGGTCAGCTAATTGATGACGTCATTACATTATTTTGAAAGTCCGGTTGTTGTTGTTAAAGAAAATAACTGGAAAATAATCATCTCTGATCTCAAATTATAGACAGATAGGCGCTACATATTTACTTGAAATACTGTTATAGTTCATTCAATCGTGGTTTATATTTTTTAATATACACTTTTTTCTGTATTTGTCCCTATTTAATCTGTGGTTTTATCGAAAGAAATTTAGTTGGTTTATTTCCTGCATACATGTAAATATTCCCTTCCAGAAAATCGAACTTTTTGCCTATGAATAGTGAAACAAATTTAGTTTCGTTTGTTTATATAATCTTAGTTACAACATTATATTTAATGAAATAAATGACAGTTTTTTTATGAAGACGTGAAGAGCTTCTTTTAAAAGAAAGACATGTCCTTATATAATTATTCTAGTAGAAGAATCTTAAAGAATAGCAATGTGACATTCAAATGGAGCAATGACATCATCAACAATCTCACCAAAAGCTTTCTTTCGGCAAAATAAAGAACTGAGTAATTAACGTGGCGTCAACTTTTGATGAGTTTATCAGGTAACGAAACAATCTGGATTGTTCACATCTAACATGAAATTATTTAAGAAATGCTTGAATAGAAAGATCAAATGAAATTAGCCAGGTATAACATCAGATGTATTTCGGTAATGCTATCAAGTACTGTCAAATATGACACCCAGTCATACTACGGCATAGTGTTCTCTATGCAACACAGATTTGCAGTCAAGAAAATATGAAACCGGTTACGTGAATGTTAATAAATTATCTGAAATTCTCGATGTGTATTTGAAATTTGTTCCTTATTCACTGTATACATACATACACACACATATATATATATACATACAAATGCCGAAAAACGATGACGTAAAAGACTTTCTTACTTCCCGAGCGTTAAACTAATACATCTGTGTGTTGTTTACACACCCATCTTCGTCTTTTGTTTTTTTCGTAAATTCTCACTATATATGTAATATATATATATATATATATATATATATATATACACATATATATGTAATCATGTGTATAATTAGTCATATATATGCACATACGCACATATGCATGATACACACACACACACACACGCACATACACACACACGCACATACACACACACACACACATATATATATATATAGTATTACACAATTTCTAATTACAATATTGGATATATACCCTTTTGTCTCAAATTGAAAATAGGAAGAAATAATTATAAGTTTATTCTGTTGTTCTTGTGTTCCGTATTGATAATATTAATCTTAACAATCCATTCTCATTTTTTATGCAGTAAATATCTTTGCTTTATTGCCTAAATTGTAAACGTGAAAGAGTTAATTATTACACTGATTAGTATATCTGATTTGTTTTAATACTTTTCATCAAACTACACCTCCCTCTTTTACTCCTTCCGACCATGATATATATATGTGGGAGTGTGAATGTGTGTTTATGTGTGAGTGTGTGTGTGTACGAATGTATGTATGTGTATATGTAAGTACAATATGTATGCTTTTCCCTTGCTTCAATTATGAATAGGATTGTATCCTTTTGATTCCACGTTTCCTTAGATTCGTCTTTTTATTTTCTATTTTTAAATATTATCACCCAGAGCATATTGTAGACAAAGGTTAAATGTATTTTGCAATATGGCGTGATTAATTGTGGTATGTGATCAATTGAATAACTTTTGGAATGAACGTCCGATCTTTTGCTATTATATGCAGTCTAAGGGTAGCTGTGCATTGTTATATTTATAATCACCCTCTAATAACACCAGTCTCTCCGTTGGATATGATTTCTACAAGGATCAAATGCACAGTTTTGAAACTGCTAATGTTTCCTAACACATCTAATCTATTAATAATTTGACATGATTTATCATCTGGTATATAGTAAAGAAAAAGGAAGCGGAACAAACAGTTAGATAATGGATTGCTTTTAATTTATAATATGATGATAAATAATAAGTATGAATATGTTTTGGTTATGGGAGCAATAATCTATCTCCAACAAATCTTAACTCCTAACATTCAATCGGTTTTATAGTATTACATTTTATTACATTGAATTGCTTGCTACAAAGGTTTCTATACAGTAAAATTGTAATTAAGAAATATATAGAGTTCGCACTTCAATTAACATCTGGAAGTTCTTTTGCAGCATATTTCACTCGAACAATATGTTATCAATCAAATATGCGTGGCATGTCGTTAATTTTTTAAATACGCTTTTCCTTCATTTTATCCCCATCATGGTGTTTTTTTTTTTTCTATCCTGCTAATATTGCCTCAATCCAACATAAATTTTGACATTTTCATTAGGCATTCTGACAACTTGTCGCGATAAAAGATCAATTTTACATTTATTTTACAATTACCGTTTCTCATGATTTTAATCTCATTTTCTGTTTCTGTTCATTTTTTATACATTATGGTTTATTATCTCTGTTATATGACAAAAGCTCTAATGAAATCAGGTAAACGATTGTAGCTCAGAAGAAATAGCTTTGCTGAACTATCCAACAGTAGCATATTACATATACGTAACGAACCACACAAATACACATAGACACATATACACACACAGACACACAAACTCACACACACACACGTACACACTTACACTGATATATATATATATATATATATATACATACACGTATATATGTATATGTGAATGCAGGCATGGCTGTGTTGTTAAGCTTGCCAGCCACGTGTTTTCGGTTTCTGTATTATGTGCAGTACCCGCCACCATCCGGCATGCACTCTAGTTCCGTGCCAACCAATTCCTTATGGGTGAATTTAATACATTTCGCCATTATACATCTAAATGTACTCACTGAAAATAGCATGTAGGTGAATGTCTGTGACTTCCACCCTCTCTATCTCTCTCTTTCTCTCTCCCTCCCTCCACTCTCTCTCCTTCTCTCTGTATCTATATATGCATGTATTTATGTATGTGTGTATGTATGTATAAGCCAATACATATGAGCAAGTGTGTGACTTTATAAAGTGATAAAATGGGAAAGTAATGCTCTTTCTTAACCAATATAATTATTCAATTTACCAACCAATTTCTAATGTAATTTCAAAGATCTTCATTTAGCCCTTTAATAGTTTTTACCACATTATGTATCATAAACATTTATTCATATTTCTTTTACATCCGTTGCTTTTCATATTTATGCTACTCAATTGATTTGTTTATATGCATCAAATATAATTATGCAGAACATCATATACTTCCAAACAACAATCGTGAATATAGTTTTAGATAATGATATAAGTGACGTAACAAATACATTTCACAAGAGTGGAGTGTTATAGCTATAGCAGTAAATAATTTAGTGTAAAATTTCCAAGCAATTATTGTACGTATAATTAAAATCTAAGTGCTATTGTTTGGTTAACTGGAACCGGTGCCAATTTCTAACGATTTCGCTGAAATGCTATAATTATTCACTAATGAATATTTTTAATTTACTCTCTTAATAACTATAATCAACACACGCAATATTCGGGTTGGTGAATACATTGTGAATAACATTCTCGGAAGTGTTATTTAAAAACAAATTTTTACATAAGTTTTAGTAAGCAATAGTGGAATTGGAATAGTGTTTACCTAGATACTTTAATAGAATTTTGGAATAAGACGGGAAATAAGCAAAGGTTTCAATATGCGATTTCCGGCATTTCGATGACCTCACCTTTATATTGTAGTTCAATAATTGAAATAGTCAAAATGGTATAGTGAACAGGATGCAGATTACCAGCTACAGCACAACATGACATCACTTTCTGAAAATATGATATCTAAACAATATAGGTATTGTCATAACTATCTGGTTAAGAGTTTAGCTTCACAATCTTGTATTCGGTGGTTCGATCCTGCTGCAGTGTACCTTGGAGATCTGGAGACGCACCTTCGCCTTTTATTTCTACTTGCCTAATGCCTTATGAGTAATACGTAGTGAAGGGAAATATATAAAGCCGGTTTCTCCAGTATCGCTTCTGATGTCAAACTGCAACCTTGCAGTTCGATGAATAGGGTGAACAAAACAGTACGACAATGAAATAAGTACTGAGCTTGGGGCACCACAAACTCTTATAGGCAATTCCCAATCTTTTCTATTCTAGGCACAAGGCCCGGATTTTGGGGGAAGGGGGATAGTCGATCACATCGACCCCAGTTCGCAACGGGTCGACCCCAGTTCGCATAGTCGAACCCAGTTCGCAACTGGTACTTAATTTATCGACCCCGAAAGAATGAAAAGCAAAGTTGAACTCAGAACATAAAGGCAGACGAAATACCGCTAAGCATTTCGTCCGGCGTGCAAACGATTTTGCCAGCTCGCCGCCTTATAGGCAGTTCCCATTCATGCGAACAATGGAAAGAAGTAAAAGTATGAATGCTACTACAGATATCAGACGCTTATTCTCCCCGATGTCTATCTTTCTGACGCTTATAAAACTTGATAGTAATATATTGGCACAAATACTCTCAACTTTACCCTGTTATACAAAATTGTCTATACTCATGCTTGGTATATGAGGGGAAAATGACCGATAGACATTCCAAGATAGTAGAGAGGCAGACTGAATACATTACAGAGTCTTCTTTGGTCTCTCTACATTCTGTGTGCAAACACTGTTGAAATAGTGTCTTCCTTTCATCGCTAACATGTACCAGAAAACCGAATACAGGACCTCTTACTCGAGTGCACGGTCTATCGTGTATATGGGCAAGATCTTACTCAAATCACACCCTATAGCCTTAAATGAGGAAAGAAATAATAAATTAATAATGTAATTCTTGGTAAAGTGTATCTTGGGAAGATATGGCTTAGTGAACGATGTGAACGCCTTTTGGTAACACATCTATTCAGCTAGGACTGATGTGGCATTAGGCAGCAACAACATATACACGCAGGAGAAGATAATTATTGAAGATCATACTCAACACTAATAAGCATTACTGTCATGTCTAGTAAAAAGGAATCGATGTGTATAATAATAATAACCACGACTGAGAGAGAAAAAGGGAGAGAAAGAGGATAACTAGCTTTCAACAAAATAAGTACCCAAGTCAATAATATATAACTATATGTTATAGATGGATCGATTGCTTTGAACATATAGATCTCTTAAAACTGTTGGCTCTTTTCACGAGTTAACAGAATTCGACAGAGTATGAAAATGAAACATAATTACCCAGTCAATTTTTCAAAAATGAAAACAAGAAGCAATTCCTTTTTCTAACGAAAGGGAGTTTAATATACTCATAGTTTGTGAAATTGTATAGTTCTTATTCTCACCATAATTGTTGTATTTATTACGGTATATATCGCTGTAAATATTACTGTTCGCAGTAATTTGCTATTATTGGTTACTGTTATTGTTGTTGGTGTTTTTTTTTTTTTCGTTATTACCATTATTAGAGTCGAAATAAAGGCGGGGCGGCGAACTGGCAGAATCATTAGAACACCAGACGAAATGTTTACCGATATTTCACCCGTCTTTACATTCTGGATTCAAATTCCGCCGAGGTCGACGTTGCTTTTCCTCCTTTCGAGGCCGATGAAAGAAGTACCAGTGAAACACTAGGGTCGATATAATCGACTAGTTCCTTCCGCCACAATTTCAGTCCGTGTGCCTATAGTAGAAAGGATTATTACCGTCTCAATAAAGGCGCGAACGGATCTTTAATTTCTGACTTCAAATTCTGCCGGAGTTGGTAAAATGAAGTACCAGTCAAGTACTGTAGTCGATATAGGCGACGAAACCTCTTCTCGTATTTACTAGTTCGACTATGAATTTTTCTTATTTTCCTGTCAAAGTTGATTTGAGGTCAGTTCACCTTGAAGCACAATAAAAATTAGTATGGATTCTATAATTCACTTTGAAGTGCCTATATTCGTTGTTGCGAGAGTGGAATTATTATAGATAAAGTGAGATTCGTTCTTTCAGCTGCCTTAGAAATGGTGGCAAATGTTAATCAAGAACGCATATTTGTTGTTTCTTCCCGGACAACAACGAAATTGAATTTTCCCTGAACAAGACAAAATTGCGAAAATTGTAACCATGAGTATTAATAAAAAATAAGAAACAGAAACAGAAATACATTTGACGCCGGTGTACATTTTTGAGTAACATGGCTGGACCACATAGAACCACACCTGATTGATGTAAAACGAAGTTTGAATTTTCCATCTTGTCGAAGAGAAATTGCCTTGCTTTCTGTGAATAAGTACATATAGAAAAATACCATAAAGATGTAGGAATACGTGCGGAAACACACACACATGCACATATATATAGACAGAGAATGTGTATATATATATATATATATATATATATGTGTGTGTGTGTGTGTGTGTGTGTGTATAGATACATAATAGACAGATATACAGATACATATATGTGCATACACATGCATGTCCATATTCGTTTGCATATAACATATGTGTGTGTGAATATATATATATATATATCATATGAAGAGGCTTAGGTTGTATCCCTGTGTGTCATATATTCATGTATTGGTGTATGTATGTGCATGTGTGTGAGTGAACGTTTATAAGCATGTGTAAATAAATATGCGTGCGTGTGCTTGTGTAGATTAATAATTTTCAGTTTTATACATACAATTATCTGTCAAAATAGCAAATTAGTTTTTATTTCAGTCTCTGAGTTCCCTCCTTAAATGTATTTATATTTTCTGAATTAATTATATTTTAATTTTATCTCTAACCGTAATTAATAGAAATGTTCTTATTTGACCTGTCTTATCGAACATCAGTGCTTGACTGTCTGATGTTTTTTTTTCTTTTTTTTTCCCATTGAACACAATATTTCTTGTAGTCTTTGAATCTATTGTTTCTTCTCTTTTCTTATTCATGTTGATTTGTACCATTTTGGTCCGATACTTTTTGATAAAATTTTCTTTTAAACTTACATCTATTGTTCCCAATTTTTTCACAGAGAGAAGAGATCAAACAATTATATGATGCAGATAACGTGATTGTTATTTCATAAGACCGTATAATGAAAATATATTGTGTATTATAATTAATATTTTTTAAATCAAAGGGATGAAATGAAATATAGGCCATCTCTAAATACTTTATGATGTGGTTTAGGAGTTCACATAGAACTCATTTGTCTAGATAGATATAGACAGATAGATAAATAAATTATTTTACAACCCTGCAAGTAATAATATGAGTATCAAAAATAGACCTAAGAAAACAAATTATTTCACCTCCCGCCTTTTCCCTAAATGATTTATCAACATAGGTAAAAGATTCCTGTCTCTGTTAGATTAACATTTCCCCATAAATCACAGGTACAGAAAAATAGCCGTTGTCCCAATATGAAGAATACCATTACACGCAAACACCACCAAGAGCTCACTCCCAGTGGTAACAGTCGAGACCTAGGAACTCCTCCACTCAACCAGGGGTGCATGATTAAATCCGTCATATAGCTACAGCTAGATTATGACCTAATGGAACTGAAGAGTTACATCGGGTTATGCAAAAGTGTCTTGAAAAATCACTATGTCAACCACATATCTCCCTTCTGGCACATGGACAAATGTAAAGCCACTAACTTGGCTAACCTCGAATGAGGTTTGAAGTTTAACACCACTCAAGTTACAATCCAGTGAAAATATACTCTCTCCGTCTTTACAAGCGCTATGATCTCCTGTGTATTTAATACTACGGTCGTGCCTCTATTGGTGTTCTTTCTCACCCTGAACGAGATCAAAAGCCGGTTTTTAAAACTGTCCTGCTTTGTGAACCCACGTTCACAATCTTCCTTTATATTCTCTAAATAATTCTATGGTCCTCCTTTCGTCGAACCTTCTTCTTCAAAATCTCCTCCTAGGTTCACTAAGTCCCCTTCTTTCTCCTGTTTCTCCTGTTTCTCCTGCCCCTTCTTCCCCTTCTTCTCCACGTTTCTTGTTCTTGAAATTCTTCTCCATTTCTTTTTTCTTATTATTCATTTTCATCACTTCTGCTTCCCTTTCATCTTTTCTTTCACCTCCTCTTTCATTACCTTCTCCTCCTCCTTCTTCCTTCCATATGAGATAGCATATTAATTCCTTTACATCTCGTGTCGATACATTCATGTTCTTTGCTTGGTTTCTCGTTAGAATATTTCTTCCGTTGATTTTTCTGACGGTTTGAAGGCTAATTGGCTGTTTCAGGCCTGTTTCATTGCTGGTTATTAGTCATCTTTTGGTGACTGACTGCCAGTAATGTTTGGGTGTGTATGTGTGTGTGTGTTTATGTGTGTGTTTGTGTGTTCGTGTGTGTGCGTGTGAATTTCTGCAGGTATAGATTTAAAGAAATCTAGTAAAGTACCTGTCCTAATGGAAATAGATTCACGACAGGACGTGAATTGTAACTGGCTTAAGTTAAGATCCTTCATCACCTGATGAATTAAGGGGTATGGGAGAATATTTCTATAATATTTCTTTGTCTTCTAATTTGGCTACTGCTTCCCAACCAAATGGTTCCGGGGTCAATCTCACTGTATTACTTTGGGTAAATGCCTTCTAATCTAGCCTTGGGCCGGCCAAAGCTTTGTGAGTCTATTTGGTAAATGGAAACAGAAAGAAGCCCGTCTTATATATAAATATGTGGGCGTGTCTGTGTTTGTCCCAACACCATCACTTGACAACCGATGAGGGTGTATTTACGTCCCCGTAATTTAGAGGTTCGGCCTAAGAGACTGATAGAGTAAGTACTAGGCTTACAAAGGATAAGTGCTGGGGTCGATTTGTTCGACTAAAGGCGGTGCTCCAGCATGGCCGCAGTCAATACATATACATATATATACATATATATATATAAGATCCTTATATATATATACAGATTCTTATATATATCATTATATATAGTAGGATTGCAATTGCAACGATTACTGATCGTTACATACATACGTGCATTTATAGATACATATACACATATATGTGTGCGCGCGAGTGTCTGTATGCATGTACATTGTAAAAAACAAAAAAAAACATTGGTGCAGGTTGAAGGTGAGAAGCGTGCTATAATATGTTATTTCGGTAACTACTTAAGAACTAATCGTGATATCGACCGGGTGTAAAGTTGCTACTTACTCGTAATTCCAATAGTAATTCTTATCTATAAATTTTTAATGAATTAGAATTTTTAAAGCGTGTAAACATTTGGAAATTACTCGAGACGTTAGTATTTAATACCCTGAGTGGCTGTAGCGGTTTGGCCTATGACCAAGTTACAGATGTAAATATTATCTCTTAAGAACCCTCAAGGCGGTGAGCTAGCAGAATCGTTAGCACACCGGACAAAATGCTAGGCGGTATTTCGTCTGCCGCTACGTTCTGAGTTCAAATTCCGCCGAGGTCGACTTTGCCTTTCGTCCTTTCGGGGTCGATTAAATAAGTACCAGTTACGCACTGGGGTCGATATAATCGACTTAATTCCTTTGTCTGTCCTTGTTTGTCCCCTCTGTGTATAGCCCCTTTTGGGCAGTAAAGAAATAGGAATCGTTATAATGCTGGACGAAATGTTTAGCAGTATTTCGCCCGTCACTCCTTCTGCGTTCAAATTCCGCCGAGGTCGACTTTGCCCTTCATCCCTCGGGGTCAATAAAATAAGTACCAGTTGAACACGTGGGTGGATGCAATCGACTCATACCCCCTCCCAAAACTGCAGCCCATGAGGCAAAATTTGAAGCCATTATCTCCTAAGAGCCCCACATACCGAAGATTCTCATATAATTTACATGGTTATACAGCTTGCCGCTTTAGCCAATTGTCTCAATATATGGATCGTTCCGCTGGAGTACCAGTTGAGAATTGGTGTCGATGTATTCGACTAGCCCTCTCCTCCGAAATTGCTGGCCTATTTCCTATAGTAGAAAGGATTATTATTATTACTAGAAATACCCGTGGAAATTGCACTTGCCACTTTGAGGTACAATGTGAGACATAAACATCTTCCCACTCGGTGGGAATATTACTTTATACTCCGTGGGAATAATCCTTTATTATAATCCTTTACGCTATAGACACAAGGCAATTCGACTACCTCGACTACAGTGCTCATTTGCTACTTATTTTATCAAGCCTAAAAGGAGAAAGGGCAAAGTCGGCTTTAGCGGACTGAGAACGTAAAGAAGGACGAAATGCCGCGAAGCATTTCGTCTTGCGTGGAAAAGATTCTGTTAGCTCACCACTTTTTCGATCCGGTAATGACAACTTGCCATTTCCTTTATGAACCTTTTCATTAGGTACCCGCCTTCAACCCTTTCAATCGCGTCCACCACAACTTCTTTTGCCAAAGCCACTAGACAAAGAAAAAAAATTGGCCTCCCTTCCCGTCCAAAAGAAGGAAGCGGGGCGATCTTCAAAATGTCCTCGGACGATAGCCAGATCCCTCGTACACGTGAAATAATAATAATAATAACAATATAATTACGCTCTTGCGAACAAACAAACAAACAAAATTTGTTGGCTGTCACTGAATCCGTTAAAGCTTTTTTTAAAACTATGTCAAGTTGTTAAATGCAAAAAAAAAAGAAAAAAATGTTCTCTTTATTTGGTTTTCGGTTTTGTATAATCGTCATCAGCCTTGTAAACAAATATTTGTAATGCAAACAATTTATTCTGTCCAATGTATAGTTGAATGTTAATATCGTCCGTTATGTATTGTCATTCATTTCAAACCTCTTTTTTATCTTCTGTTATTGTTATAGAAAGCGTATATAATGTTTTAAACAGGAAGTGTCAGTTGTGAGGTTACAAAACTTTGCTATTATTACCAATAATACTTTTGTTGAATAAAAGGGAGTCAGGGAATATATATTGGAACTTAGGCTTATTCTGTTACATTGTTCCAATGTCTCTCAAGAAATTGAAGTCCATCCCCAGTATGTTAACGTTTTGTTTCTCTTTGTTTATTCTGCATCGTTCCTAAATAAATATACTGATGTCGAAACATTTAGTTTTGACTACAAGCTAGTTGTTTCAGTTTGAGATATAAGATTAGCAACACGCACACAAACACTCACACAGAACACAACAACGCACACACACACTTTAGTTACCGTGTGGTTAGCAGTTTGTTTCTCAACCTCATGGTTCAAGGTTCACTTACTCTGCGTGGCAACTTGGCAAGTGTTTTCTCCTATTGCCCCGAGCCGAATAAAGCCCCGTGAGTTGATTTAGTCGATGGAGACTGAAAGAAGTACGCTGTGTTTCTGAGTACGTGTTTTTTCTCCTTCCACTGCTTGCCAACCGGTGTTGGTGGGTTTACATCGCCGTAGCCTAGCCGTTCGGCAATCAATAGCCAAATGAATAATTATCAGGCTTTAAAAAATGCAATGGAATCGATAGATTCGACTACACCTTTCAAGGTGGTGCCACATAATGGTGGTCGAAATCGGGGGGAAACAAACACAGATACACACAAATATATATTTCAGTTCCCATCTACCAAATCCACTCACAAGGACTTGGTCAGCCCGAGGATATAGTATAACACACTTGCCCTAGGTGCTACAAAGTGGGGACTGAACTTGGAACCATATGGTTTGGAAAGGGACGTAAGACTGCTTTCCCGGAGTCACCTACCCGTAATGGAGACATCGGTCCATCTTAGGGTCACTCATTTTTTCTAACTGAGGGGACTGGTGCAATGTGAAATGAAGTGTTTTGCTCAAGGACACAATGCATTGCCCGGCCCAGCATTCGAAACCACAAACTTGTGATCATGAGTGCATCACAATAACCAGTAAACCGCGCGCATCCATGTACACATATACATGCATAAAATGTATATATTTGTATGTATATAGATACATGTGTGTTTGTATGTATATATATATATATGTATATACATATGTATATATATATGCATATACATATATATACATATACATATACATGTGTGTATATATGTATGTATATATATATACATATATATATAATATATACATGTGTGTATGTAGATGTGTATATATATACGTATACATGGCTATGTATGTATATCTGTATGTATGTATGTGTTCGTGCGTGTAGATTTATGTATCTCGGTAAGAGGGAGAAAAGCACGAGAAAGAGACAGGGTATGAGACACTTAGAAATGACTACCTTTGAGAACGTGTGTATGTGTATATGTATATATGTGCGTGTGTCTCTTCTTTAAACTATATTACCGTATGTAAATGAATTAGTTTTTAGAACGTTATAAAAAAAACCGATCTCGAGTAAGTCTTCTCTTCTCATCATTTATTAAAGATGTTAAAAAGGGAAAAAGAAAAGATACAACATAGTGTCGATAAAATAACTTTGGTTAATAGGTTAAAGAAAAGAAAACCTGGAAGAAAACTATAATAGATAACCAGCTATTCATTTGAACAAGAAAACTATTTGCTATTGGTTTCATTTATTTTTTACGAGCCACATTAAATCCTTTGACGAAAGTCATTATAATATTTTTTTTTTTCAAACTACGTTGTATTGATCACGCTTGTTACATTCTTCTCCATCTACTCTTTCGTACGGGTGAATCAACACTACCTTTTTAGAAGCATTCACTATAAATTAGCTGACAGATTTGTTTAGAATTATATTTTTTTGTCTGTATTGTGTATTACATATTATATGTAACTTCCATCCAATGATTTCACACTTTTAATTCTGGTTAAAGTATCATAGAATCCATTAGTTTCTGTGGATCCTCACTTTCCATATCGAGATTATTCTCTATGATAAACTGTCAAAATAAATTGAATTTTCCTACCTAGCACTTTATTATGCCTTCTCCCATAAATCCCTTTCTTGTTTTAATCTGATTTAATGCCATACACTTTACCAGACCAAATATATCATTTATATTTTTAGAAAGAATCCTCCTCTCTATTCCTAAAATCTTATGTTAAAATTGAGTTGGAACGAATTTTTTCAATACGTAATTTTATTCATATTTTAAAATCGTAAGCGGGAGAACTAATAAGTAGACTTTGCCAGAATGTATTTTTGTCTCAGTAATTGTTTCTGAGGTCAAATACTGTTAATGTTGCTTTTCACAAAGGCGGCGAAGCGGCGGAATCGTTAGCACGCCGAGCACAATGTCTAGCGGTATTTCGTCCTTCTTCACATTCTGAGCTTAAATTCCGCCGAGGTCGACTTTGCTTTTCATCCTTTCGGGGCTCATAAAATAAGTAAGAGTTAAATACTGGTGGTAGATGCAATCGACTTACCCTCCACCTCCGAAATTGCTGGCCTTGTGTCAAAATTTGAAATTAATATTCCATTTCACTACTGTAGAAGCAATACAATAATTCTAACATTTTATTTAGGCAAAACTATTAGTGCGTCGTCGGAAAAGTGTTTAGCGCTATTCCTTCTCGTTCTTCACAATTTAAATTAAAATTCTACCGATGCCGTTTTTGCCTTTCATCATCTCAGGGTCGATAAAATAAGTACCAATTGAACATTGAGGTTGATGTCGTCGAGTTAACCCTTCCCCTGAACTTGATGGTTTTGTGCCCAATATTTGAAATTACTTCGTCTGTATCACTTCTTGAAATTTGGCTTTTTTACGAGTCAGCAAGAAAGACACTATGCAATCGCACGCTCTCTTACGATGCACTTAAAAATGGAAGATCATATGCAATGCGGTTCTAGATGTAACAAAAAAAAAAGGACGACATAGCCTCTGAGAGAATGCATTCTTTTATGAGTTTGCTTCATCAAGACTGAACGGAGGCAAGTAATACCGTTCTGGATTCCTGACAGCGAAATAATTACTGAAAACTGAGACACGGAATCACAACAGAATTAACATTCACAGCACTCACAGAAATGAAAGTATATAATAGATTCTTTTTCAATGTTGATACAATAGTCACTCCTCTCATAGTAAACGTTAGCATTGTTGATTACTCGAACTACAACTATAATTAGTCACCTATACAGATATGCTTCACACGTATTTGAATCTGTGGGAAAATGATTCAATGTAATTTGTAATGGAGAACGATTCTTGCGGTAGAAAAATGAATGTAAATACAGTAAATCAGTTCGAGGCGCCTCCTACCCAGATTGACGGATGCATGCGTTTCGGAGCAGTTAACTCCTTTTCAGTACAAGCATTGGAAAGAGAACTACTACATGCTGACAACGGGAGATTACATCTCTCTCTTCTTATATTCCAGTCAACATAAGGATTAGAAGTGCTAAGCAGCGCTGTGTACAAATATAAAATTATAACATCCGCTAATATCTTTGACAAACACATTAAATTTACTTACTCACTTAGATTACCCACATTACTCGTAAAAGAATTATTCTGGCATTCATTATGTGTATGACACATCACAGTCACAGGTGTGCAGCACGAAATATTAAATATTATAGTGAGAGACAATTCAAGGTCTAGGTTCAATAAACTGTCTAACCCCCACTAACCTAATGAATACTTTCAGACGTAATCTGGTCTCATCATGCTTTGACTGTGTCTATTAAAATTTAATGATTGGTATAACACAGGGCGTTCATATATTTCATAAGTAGAATATAGATTTACTTTATTCTTCCGTTATAGAAAGATATTGGAAATATTTAATATATGTAAGTACATTTATATCTTTAAAACACTGTTTTATTATTATGTGTTGTTTTTTTCTCATTCTCACTACGACGAGATTACAATCTCAGAATGATTTTGCTTTCCATCTTGTCAATCTCCATTTAACAAGTCACGTAATGACGTTGGTTAAAGATTAGAGATATTAGCCGAAAAGCTTTACATTGAACATTGTAAAATTTATGTAACACGATCTCTTATGATAAATCTCTCCAATCTTTATTGCAACGTTGATAACACACCAACTATGTTAATATCCTAAACTATTACATTAAAAAAGGGATTGTATCGATTTTTAGAGACTTCATATTAGTTACTCCACTAAAGGCGGACATATTGACAATATTTTCCTCTGCCTCATTTTGTTGCTGCATAGGACTAAATATCAAAAGTAGATATTTGTGATAACAATCTCGTCCAAGGTTATGTGCATTTGGATATATATATATATATATATATATATATATATATATATATATATATATATATACATATATATATATATATATATAGAGAGAGAGAGAGAGAGAGAGACAGATAGATAGATAGATAGATAGATAGATAGATAGATAGATAGATAGACATATATATATATGAATGTATGTGAATGCATGTGTATATGTGTATGTGTATATATATATATATATATATATATATATATATATATGAATATATGAACACATATATATACATGTATCTATAGATACACACACACACACACACACACACACACACACTCACTCCTAAATACATATGCTTGTACTTCTCTTTGTTGTCATGTCTGTATGCTAGTGTACATATATGTCTGTGTGTGTGTGTGTCTGTGTGTTTGCTTGTGTTTGCGTAAGCGTTTGCGTGTGGGTTTGAGTGAGTGGGATATATAATATTGTAAAACCAGAACGTTTCCAAGACCTGATAAGTGTAAATCCCTCAGTAGTTTTCAGCATCTGATTTGTCTTCTTCCTTCAAGTGGACAACAGTATTTGTATGTCTGAGATCAGCTGTTAGCTATTCTCGTATCAAGAATATGGCATCTTACTTGTAGTGTTTCATTCCTAAGTTAAAATGTGAGCATATCTCAGCCAGAAACCAATCGGGTTCGACTGACTTGTTGGTTGTTAGGATGCAGATTGTTGTTTTGGTTAATGTAATCTCGCATACTACAGATATGAAGTTTGTTATTGATGTTTATGAACTGTTTTCCAAAGTTCTTCTGTTGGTGTCACTAATACGATTAAATAGGAGTGATGTTGAAAATCATAATCACATACAAACTATTAAACTTCTGGTGTAAAAAGGAGTTTTCTATTTTATCTTCCCATCTTAGCTTTCATATCTGCACCAGAATTTCCTGTTATGGTGTGTGTCTTACATCTGAACATCTGAACACCAATAGAAGAGACCTACAGTACTTTGGTCACATATTAAGAAAACTGGATATAACATGGCGTGTGCCATTTACCTTTCATTCGAGTGGTACACTAAATGGCAAACGCTCAAAAACATTATCTAGAACAAACTTGATTGATAACACCAAGGACTGGACTAATCTATCATATGGTCAATGTGTCAGAATGGCAAAGAAAACGCACGAATGGAGAACCATGATATTCAATCGGTTCAGAGCAGATGACACATAATAATGACAATTTAGACATATGTATTGCTTTTTAACACAGAAGCCTCTTTCGGACTCACTAACAAGCAATAGTCATATTTTTTATTCGATGTTGAACAGGTACACCTGCATGTTCGAATCGATGGATTTGCAGAGTTCAAAGTTTCTCTGCGACTCGCGCGTTCATGTTCACACACCGATAATTATCTCCGCCTGCAGTGTCGTCTTTTTGGCTTTATGTAATCGGTCATGCACCGTGCCGGGACGAAGTATCGTATTATTAGTAGTTTGTTACATTCTGGGTTCAAACTCTGCCGTGGTCGACTTTGCCTTTTATAATTTCGGGTTGATAGATTAAGCACCAGATAGATTAAGAAACAATGAGGTCGATGTAATCAACTTGTCCCCTCCCACCAAATTTCAGGCTTTGTGCTTATAGTAGAAAGGATTATTTGTGCTTTGTAACACGTAATACTCGTCCATTAGCATTAGCGTTCTCTTGCTTCACAGATGTCCTTTATGGACCAACGAGTCTGCCAGCTCATCGCCTTCGAGTTTCCTAATATTAAAATCTCGCTGTTTACCGTGCAGATAACGATTTCTGTCGGAAAATATCACCACGGTTCAGCGAAAAGTTTGTTCGCTTAAGATTATAATCATCGATTCTTGTTAGATTCATTGATCCGAGTACTTCATGCTGACGGGACACAGCATGTAGAAACATCGGTGTCCTAGAATCCCTTGTACTAATGAATCGATTGTACTGTGAACTCATAGTGGTCGTTAGAGAGAAGCTATCCTCCCGTGAAGAAAACAAGAGCGATTAGTATATTCACGTTGCAATATGCCGTACTTATTAAAAATAAGTCATCGTTTCGAATTACGCTGTTCACCGTGTAAATAACGGTATATAATATAAAAATAATTTAGTGAGAAATAAATGTCTGGAAATGATAAATTAAATCTTTATATCAATGCAAGTTTTAAGAATATACTTATTTCAATGCCTGACTTTGGTTTAAGCAGTTTTATTGAAAAATGATGATCCGTATTATAATGATAACCTTTTCGATTCAGACGAAGTCAATTTTCAGACAAATAGTTGAATATCTAACATCGTCAAGGAGTGAACAACGGACTTGAATAGGTATTATAGTTACAGACGGATTCATTATAGAGTTGATTGTGGGAGACAGAATAAATATCAGTATGCCGTCATCATTGCGTACAGATGACACATAATTTTATCCTCTAATTGTCGTAGCATTACTGAAAGTCCGAGTCACTAAAATTTATGGAAACAAAAGAAATTGAAATAAAATTTCAGAATAGTCGAAAGGTAAGTAATTCTTCCTAATCTTCTCACACTAACAATCGATTTTCAATTGCCTGACAGTTATTTTGATATATCAACGGTCTTAATAAAAATAGCAACGCTTCGGCTTTAAATGAGATTTAATGTCCATGCAGTAATCACACCAACTGAAAAGATACCACCAAATAGGTACTTCCATAAGTTGTTAAAGAAACCTTTCCTAATAAAATATAATGTCTCGACTTTAAAGAGAACAATTTAATCATGTATCAAGCGGACGTTAATTCACTTAAAGGTTGAAAATGTTAAGAAAAGCAATACCTTATAGCTCAATATATTTCTTCGCTGAAATTTTCATTCATCATTACAGAACCAATCAACAGATTAGAATTTTCCTCACCCCGCTCCAGTCGCATAACTGACATTTCAAATGTGTTGATTACAATTGCTGACGATGGTGACTGAGCATCACTGATTAAGAAAAATCTCCCTTGAATACCCTGCCCTTTGTTTGAATATCAGGTGTTTAATATACTGTCTTTTAAAATATAATATATATTTAAAACAATAGGGTATGAGATAAAGGAAAATCGGCTGTTATCTCTAGCAGACTCTCCTTTATTTCCTTCAATACTGGCTTCAAATATTAGCGCAAGGCCATCAATTTCGAGGAAGAGAGCAAGTTGATTAAATCGACCCCTGTGCTCATCTAATGTTTATTTTCTTGCTATTAAGAGGGATAAAAGGCAAAGATGACCTCGGCAGAGTTTGAACTCAGAACGGAAACGGATGAAATTCCAATAAGTATTTTTGTTCGGCGTGCTAAGGAACGACTCTGTCAGCTCACAGCATTTTTCTTTTCGATATTAATAAATGAATATTCGAAGAGGAGAAGGGTTGGTTGGTGGTGATGTCCATGTACGAGCATTAGCAACCCAAATGAAATGTTTTTACAGGATCAGCAAGGATTTGGTAGAAATAGAATGGAAGAGAAAGAGGAGAGAAGGTATATCTGTGTGTATTTTTACATGTATGTGTGTGTGTTTATGTGTGCGTCGGTGAGTTTGTTGTATTGCAGTTTGAGCGTATGCGTGTGTTTGAAAGTAATAAGGAAGCATAGACCACATTACTGAGGAAGTGCAGTGACAAATATTTTCAATAAAGCGTAAAAGGGAAGTTAACGAAAAGCGTGACATTTTGGTCCAGTAAGGGATAATAAACAGAAGACAACCACATTTTAAGCCGAATAAATGTTGAGATCTAAATGATAATACATAAAGATATTCGACAAAAATTAATACTGAAGTTAAGATTTTGCGAACGCACACAAACACACGCACACACATACACACACACAGATATATATATATATATATATATATATATATATATATTGTATATTAAATTTATAAATTTATATGCGCATATATTTGTATACATCTCTTTCATATTATGGATAATTATATGCATTGTTATATGTTTATACGTCTTAGAGATAGACGCCTGCGCACACACACATACATACACACACATACAGTTATTGAAGAAAGAAAGTTCGCAGACAACTGATTTGTGTATTTCAAGCTAATACATAACTGTTTTGTATGTCAAAACAGATAAAGAAAAC
>NC_068989.1:8613879-8636270 GCF_001194135.2 Octopus bimaculoides
TATATATATATATATATATATATATATATATATATATATATATATATATATATTGTATATTAAATTTATAAATTTATATGCGCATATATTTGTATACATCTCTTTCATATTATGGATAATTATATGCATTGTTATATGTTTATACGTCTTAGAGATAGACGCCTGCGCACACACACATACATACACACACATACAGTTATTGAAGAAAGAAAGTTCGCAGACAACTGATTTGTGTATTTCAAGCTAATACATAACTGTTTTGTATGTCAAAACAGATAAAGAAAACGTGTAAATATTTTAGAGGTATTAACTACAGAATTACGACTGTTTTACTGAATAATTATAGTACAACTCAACTCTGATCGAATATATATTTCGTGACCATTCATCAAAATTACTTAGGAATCAATGCCAGGATTAGTTTTTATCTCGAATTATGTATTCAATACAGGTTTATTTAGTACTAAATCTTAATTTGCTTGTGTCCGGAAAAAATGCATCTATTATATAATTTGCGTGCCTTCGTTAATCATGAACGAATTGCTAATCAACATGCTAATCAACATGCGCTGCTTTTTATGTTATCTTTCTGGTTTCTACATTCATTTCTATTAATTGTTATTGATTGTTGGTTTAATTTTACGAAATGATGATCTTTTGTATAATATTGCGGTTAAATCTGAGTAGTTTTGTATACACACTGACACAGAGACATACACATGCCCACACACACACACACACACACACACACATACACACACACACACACACACACACACACACACACACACACACACACACACACACACACACACACACACGTACACATTCATACACCCACGTACGCAGAACACCAGCCAGATATATTTGATGTATGTGTGTTTGTTTTTAAGGTTTTTTTTTGTATTCGTAGATTGTAATATCCGTGATTTGATTTAATTAACGATAATTATACAACACCTTCAGCAAGTATTTACAGGAAGATTTTTATGTGAAACGTGGGAAGAACAGCAACCTCCTGGGCGTTAGATTTAATCTTTGATCTTTTTTACACCATCATTTGACACTTCAATTCTATTTGCAGATTTCACTTTCCTGTAAGTATTCAAGTTATGTTTCTGATTTCAGGATATTAAAATATACTACATCTCTCCGGGAAGTGTGACGGGTGCTGTGTTTTCTTATCTTATGATGCCATAAAACATATATAAAGACACAACCGATTGAGTCGATTCCATGTTTTGAGTCATAATCATTTACTCAATCTTGGAAAACTACTGATAGCCAAATTACTAATGATACTGAACAGCTAGCTAAATATTTCGGTAGTTCGCTTTAGCTTATCGCATTATACTGTACCCCTGGCAATGATAATTTAATACACCCTGCAGTAAATGAAAACTGGTATTGTAAAATTAATGAGTTTCATTTGCTTCAGCGCTGCTTTTCATATATGTCCTGCATATCGTCAAACATGTCATTGTGCTCCATCTTTGTCATCTCTATGTCTCAATATACAGCGACAACTGACTGAGTAGGGGACCCTTACACATAAACGTAGTTGATTTTGTTAGTTGAGAGAAGCTTGTTGGTATGAGTAGACGAATTTCTGTAAGCGTGTAGATCGTGATTTCTTCTGAACTGCCGTAACACAGAAAACAACTATATAATGCATCATTTCCAAACTAATACAGTTCTATATTTAACAGATGAGGAATTATGTACATAATTTACATTATTTACATTTGACGGATATTTGTTCTCATCTCGTTTCTTGTTAACGCAACGTTTCGGCTGATATACTCTTCAGCCTTCATCGGGTACCATCAGTAAATTCACTCGAAGACAGCACTTCCTTCTCCACTCTCAATTTCCTTTTCATACGGTTGGGATGCATGTGCCTGATGTAACATTATTAGACAAGTAGTCGTGATGGGTATAATGGGCTTCGTATATTCTATCCCAGTGTCACTTTGATGACTTGCGTTGCTCTCACTCAATAATAATAATAATAATAATAATAATAATAATAATAATAATAATAATAATAATAATAATAATAATAATAATAATAATAATAATATGTAGCGTAAATTGTGATATTACGAAGTAATATATTCCAGTCCATTTCATTTCATAGTGCCTATGACAAAGTTGCTGTGTTTCTATCATCGTATTTTCTATAGCAAGATATAAGCTAATGAAGCATTTTAACATTCATGGCCATTGTATTCTGGTATTTGCAGGTCCTTGTAGATACGTAGCTGGGACCTGCTTCTAGTGAAATATATTAGCGCGTTCAGAGTCTAATGATTTGTTTATGGATACAACGAAATGTTATTGACAAGATATAAACCGTAAAAAGCAGAGTCACTATGAAATTAGATATTCCCGGTTATATACTGCAGTATTTATTGTTAAACAGGCTAGAAACGAGAATTAAATTCATCTCACTGAATCTCTAAGTTTATTTGCCGTCTACACTGTTCAATTCGGTGATGGTCGACGATTATTTCAAATTTTGCTCTGTTATATCTTGGATCTAAATTAAGAAGTGCTTCTCTACTCTATTTAATCAATAATATTGGTCTATACATCATAAATACAGGAATAGAAATTTTATTATAGAAAAATTCTACTTTTTTAGTTACGGAATGGAATTTCATGACCATATACCAACTTGTTTGCAATAAAACGAAAAGAAAAAAAATCAGTTTTGCATTGAAAATTCTGAAATATTGAAATGATTTTTTTATTAGTAAGTTATTTCCGTTTCAATATGTCAGAAGCTAATAAAACAATAATTCACAAGTCAGGAGGTGTTAAGGTCGTTGAGAGTAAACATTTATAAGATGCTCTTTATCTTATAGACACACTAAGTAATACTATTATAGATTATATTTTGATTCGGCAGTAGGCCAAATTTTGTACTGCAAAAGCTATATCCATTTAAATCTAAACCAGTATATTACAGATATACTGGTTTACAGGCCTCTAAAAGGTTAGGAAAACAAAGTCGTTAAACAACATTTAACAAAATTATAAAATTATAATAGTTAATATTCTACACTTTTGCTCAATGCATGGAAGCCATTTGTTCTCAAATAGTGGATCGACCTATTTAATCTATGATTCAATTCTGGAATCAAGAGTGGAATCGTTGGTGTAACTATGATGTTCTGGAGATCTGATGAGCTCGCCTTCTGTATCTGCATTGATTTATGAATATACAATTGTATTGTTATAATGTGTACTATACATATCAATGCAGACATTTAACCATAATTTATTTTACACTGAAATTACTAAGATATGAAGAAGGATGCAAAACGGCCGTAACCATAAGGATGACAAGTGGTGAATAAATATATTCATCTCACAAACCTCTTGATTTTCTTTGGTTTATATTTCCCCCAAGGAATAATCTCCTTGCTCGGATCTCCTAGATGTCAAATGCATGGAACTCTGCATTATACTCTTTTGTATTAGATTACTATGCGGTTTGTTAGCCGACTCCGTTAGAGGAGCTTTCTGTGATAGGCACACAATTTTATGAATCCGTCTAATACACTACAAATTCATATATATATCCTTTTGTGAATAGTGGATCTCCAATGACATATAAAGCTATAAATAATGACAGGTAAAGTATTGGGTTAAGAATCCGTTCAGATAGAAAAATATACCTTTGGACCAAAGCAATGTTTCGAATTTCTTTGTCCATTTAAAAATTTCCATTCTTACCTACGAGAATTTATGTTGTTGACGTCATAAGAATGTTATAACGTGAAATGATTCTTTTTTAAAATAGTAGATTCTGAAGCATATGGATTTAGGAATACAAATGTGTAAATATTGGGCTGGCCATTTATACGAGGACGGGGAGCATGTCCTCAAAACATGATGGATTAGAAATTTCAACTTGAAATTAAGGAATAATTAACCTATATTCAGCTCATATACTTCATTTTTTAATCTATTAAACTAATAACTTCGTGTTGATTATAATTTTATGCAGCACTAATTTATTCATTTTAGGAATCTGAACCATGATTTAACCAATGAAGAGAGATATTTCATTAAAATTATAAATGAAATTAATTTCAGTCTAGTGAAAATTTATGGAAGTTTTTTTTTTTGTATTCTTTGTCCTTGTTCATATTACATTAGTACTTTAGGAACCAAGAGAATCTCCTCTGTGTTTACGTACAGAGTAAAAGTTCAGGAGACTCGACTGCTATCTCTGCAGTTTTAGGCATCAAATGTGTGAAACAGTAAAATCAATGGCGTATATTTCGTTGCGTTACTACTTGGTAAATTCCAGTTTCAAATCTACAGCAGCCGTTTTGTGTTTAAACCCGGGTGTTTACTGGGTGTCAGAATGTTTGTATGCTGTGAGTAGCGCAAGAAGCTGACGTCTCGTATAATAAATCTTTGTTGAAGTGTGATGGTCAAATAACGACCAAAATGTTTGCGCGGTACACCTCAGTGAGCTTTGCTTTGAATATTGTTTGAGTACTCGATTCTTCTATAAATTAGATTTAAACAAACTGTCGTTCTATTCAGGTAGTTGCCTGTCTTTGTTACGTTTAATACCAAAACAAACGAAAAAATCACCAATAAAGTCTATTTACCTTCTGTCACGGAGTGTTATGGATATTGACTTGTTTGGAATAGAGATAAATTCGACGTTTTCGGAAGAAAAAGTTGAATGGACTGCATGTATTTTATGTTATGGGTACTTATTTTACTTACACCTGTCGCTCTTCTTCGGCGGTATATGCACAAATAATCAATTCAAATTTTAACAAAATGGCAGCCAATATTTAGGGTTAGGAAGCAAGTCGATTATATCTGCTCCAGGGTTCAATTCATACTTAATTCATCGAAATGAAAAACAAAGACGACTTGGGGAGATTTTGAGCTCAGAGCCGTAAAAAGTGTCGCTTCGTATGTTACCTTACGCACTCGTGACTCCTCTCGTGTCACACAAATTTCACAAATCTAAAAATCTGCTAAGATTATAAACACTCTCCTAACAATGTGATTTGAGTAGGTCTGCTATACACTTCACTTCATCATTGCTTTATATGTTCCGTGATTGACGTTAGATAGTAAACAAAAACCTAATGGTGTTCAGAATCATGTCAACAGTCAAAATTATCAAATGACAGAATGTAAGCCACTGACTATTCGTCTGATACTTCCATACTCCATCGACTCAAATATATGCATCTCTCTACGGAAGTTATTCAGATATCTCCAACAGGATATACCAGTAACTGATATCCCCAACAAAATACTAATGTGTCTGAAAGCGTCAAATAAAACTTCTCAAACATCACGATTAATTGACTTAATATCCAACAAAGTGATTTTATTTATATTTTTATTTTCTTCCTTCCCGATTTTTCTTTTTTTTTTGCATTTATAGATTTTGTCTTCGTTTCCTTCTTTTCTTTCCTTAGCGGCTCTTTGGTGCGTGTCTACATTGAAAAAAAAATTGTCTAGCTCTTGATAATCTGTCTAATATAGTGTCATCAATTACAATCGAAATAATAGCGTAACTTCTTTACGTGAGTCGTTTTATTATTTGATGCACAATGCAAAATAAAAAAAAAGAAATGTGTTATATTTTTCTAAACGTTTTTTTTTTATATATATATTTAAAAATTGTTTTTATTTAAATGAATGGAGGAAGAACTGTTGATATCAAACCAAAGCATGACCTTCTGACATCGGGCAAAATATTTACTTGTTGTTGTCGATGTTGTTGTTTTTGTTGCTGTTGTTGTTGTTGTGGTCATTGTGTTGCGGGTGGGTGTGGGGGTGGAGTTATCGATTTATCCGGGCGTGTTTACATCGGCTCTAAAAGTTTGCCAAATTTTGTATGTAAAATGTTGTTATTTTTGGAGATTTTTGTTCAGTAATTGGTGGAGATGAGGCTCGAAAAATTGTGCCCTAAAGGGCACACTTGATATCATTTTATTTCGCTCTGGTTTAGGTCATATTTCCTTCTAGATTGTGGGTGCATTAAAGCCCACAAATTGCTTCAATGAGGAGACAATAAAAAGCCCTCGCACCGCCACCAACTTCATTAGAGATCGGGGACTGGAGAACAGAAACAGCAACAACAACACCATCATTAACAATGCTAATAAAGACAGCAGTCTACAAATGGAAGGGTGGAGGAGACCGGTACATCGCTCATAGTTCCAAGTCCAACAACAGAGATTTGTAGCGAAAACAAAAGCAGCAGCAGCAACAACAGCAGCGTTTCCAAAGGTATCCACATGACACCGGTGGCAGTGAAAGTAACAGCAACCGCTTATGCAGCAGTAGTGGGGGCAATAACTGTAATATCAGTAGCAGCGCTAGCTAGGGCTGCGGAGGAAGCGACAGTAGCATGCAGCGGTGTCAGCAGCAGCAGTAGCATCTCGAACGTCAAAAGCGGCGGCAAAAGAAGCGGAGGCATTAGTGGATGCTGTAGGTGTCACTTCTGCGGTAGGAACGGCTGCAACAGCACTAGCAACACCAACAACAGTAACAAGTAAAGGTTAAATTGGTGGCTAGCCCTGAAAAGTGGTGTTAGGTTATAGGCGATAAGATTTAGTAAGGAAACTGTTATAGAGAAATCTAGAGTTGACTAGGGTCTACAGTCTCCCAGTTCATCGATATATTTATTATTGATGAGCTAGGAGACCACTTAGGTATGATATTGCAACTGACGTACTGGCCATGAGATTTTCCGTTGACCAATTCTTCAACACTAGGCATGAAGAATGCGTTCTAAGATCTAGGGTGCATTCTCTAAGGTATGCGGGAATGAAAGCCGTTCGGTGGTCCCCAGTTACAGAAACGCATCGTGGCGAGAAATCCACAATTCTGCCTTTGCTAGACCGAGCATGTACGTGATGCTCGATTCCACACACATGTTTCCGGCTTTTTGTTAGTACATTACTGAACTAAGTTGGAAGTTTCGCATGAGCTAAGATGCGAGGTCCTTCTTTTCATATGTGGACGTTGTGACAGTTAAAGTGTTGGACATCAAACACACCTTGATCGGCGATTCAACAATATTGTGGGGCATTGGAGAGATGCGTAAATTTGAAATTCTGTAAAGCGTTCTGAAAGAAAAAAACAAAGCACATATTAAACTACAGCATTTCGTTTTTAAAATCTTAAAAATGTGTATGCATATTTTCCAAGATGCATGAAACTCGTGCTATATTCCTTAAGCCATCAATAATATAAATATAAACTGATGAGGCGCTGCTGGCTTCCAATCAATTCGATTGACGAGAGGAGCGGTCACCGAAATTATTAGCACCAAATAATCTCACGCCAGTTGATTAGCACCAGTATTGAAACATGCAGATCTCAACGGTTTCATCGGTTTCGGCATTTAATCTATGAATTATAAAGAAACTAATATCATTTGATGTCTTCAAATCCCCGAGGACTTTCCTTTGCTTTTCATTTGCTCATAAAACAGAGATACTGATGTTGGCGGCAGATTAGTAGATTACATCTGCGTTAGCTATATATACATCATATATTTATGTGTGTATGTATGTGTATATATATATACAGACATATACACATGCGAGCGCGCACACACGCGCAGGCACGCACACGTATATAGTAATATATAAGACAAAAGAGAGCGGAGATGGAGATGGCGAGAGTGAGAGAAAAAATTATCGATCCTCACCTGCAAAACAGTAATATTGCTAACATGTAGATAACCGACACTCAAGTATTTGCAGCAGGATGAAAGGGAAAACTCGATGAGCTAAACCTTCTCATGTCTCTCTTGGATACACAATGATAATGACGTCAGTGAGGAGAAAGAGAATGAACAAGCATTTGAAGCTGGTTACTTGAATGTATTGACAGCAAATTAGAATACAATACTTCGTAGTGACAAAGGCGCAGATTTACAGATAACATGGAAACGAGAGGTAAAGCTTTTTGTACACTTGCAAAAGACAATAGCAAACAGAAAAGGAATTAATTTGGAACCTACGCTATGATCAAAATAACATCTCTAGCTCTTCTCGCAGAGATCTTAGTTCCCGTGTTATTACTTCTCACCTTCATTTCGCAGGGGAATTGATATTATAACAGTACAATACGTTTGGTGGAATATGCAGTTCAGTAATCTATCTCACATTCATATTACACTTCATTTAGCTGTTCTTATATATGTATATTATATGTATAATTATGTATATGTATATACATGGGGCATCCCAGAATGTTGAGACATTTTCAGGAGAGACATTTATAACTGCAAAGAAATACAAATGTCTAATCTCCTTCGAAGTAGAATCCTCTTACTTCAAAGCACATATTTTAGAACTCCATCCACTACTCCATGACCTCATGGAAGTTCGCCAAAATGAAGGTGTTCAGAACCCTTGTTACAGACTCCTTCAGGATTTCTTCCAGCTTCGGGAACAACCAAATTGCAGAGGAAGCAAGGGATTGTAGAGCGGATGGTGAGGGACAATTTGGAATTGTGGACTGCTGCTTTTTACAAAGAAATCTCCCCCTGAAATCCCTCAAAGCCTCCACAAAGTACTCTTTGTTAATCGTCTGACTAAAGGGAAACTAGAGGCTGCAGATAATACATTTGCTGTTGAAAAACAGGGGATTATCTTGATTTGCCTGCTCTCTTATGCCAGCAAAATAACAGATGCTCAACACATACATATTAATCCGAAAACAATGTTAAGCATTCCATAAGTTTCTGTAGCTTGTTTGCCTAGTTTAACACAATGCTTAATTGCATAGCGAACTTCTCAGTTGTCTTTCCGTCCCGATTGGCAAAAAGTGTTTAGTAGGGTGTGTTCAAAGCTCTGTTTCTACCTTCTTCCTTCAATATGGAATAACAAAGTTGGTAGGTCAGCTTATTGGATGTGTAGTAATGATATAGTAAACTTACAATAATCTTAGACAGTTATAGCTGCCTCTCCTAAAAAGCTCCAAACTACTGGAATGCATGTATGTATGTACGTATGTATATATGTATGTGTGTGTGTGTATATGCTTGGATATATATATATATATATATATATATACAATACAAAGAGAAAGAGAGATGTAAAAGTACTCATTAATATTATCAGCGATGGCTTTTGGCTTTTAGAATGTGTGTTAACGTTAGCATGCTTTTTTTTCCCAAGACATCAGTATTCCGGCGTAGATTTTGACAAAATGTGTCTGATTTCTATCGCTCCCGTGAAATTCTTAATCAACTAAATTGTATATTGCCGAGTGCATTCGTGTCACATTTCTGTTAATCTTAGAATTTTGGATTGATTATTTTCTAATTCAATTCGCATCCTAAAGTTCTGTTGAAAACAAAGAAAGTTTAGTTGACAATTTCCGAGATAAGTTTGATGGTAATTAAAGATACATACATCACAATTATCCAGGCAATGTCTGCAGGGCCACTGGATTGATAACAATTAGTTTCCTAAATTATAAATGTGCAACAATAGATTTCGAAAATCATTGCATCGAAATATAGCCGGAGGCGTGGCTGTGTGGTAAGCAGGTTGCTTCTCAAGCATGTGTTTTCGGATTCAAATTCACAGCGTGGCACTTTGCGTATATACCTCCTACTATAACCCCGAGCCGACCAATACCTTGTATGTGGATTTTGCATATGGAAACTAAAAGAAGCATATTGTGTATATATATATATATATATATATATATATATAATTTATATTATTATTATATGATCGAGCGCCACGCACCCATTTCCAATTAAGTTTTATATATATATATATATAATTGCATTTGCTTCATGAACTTATATACTATTTTTTTATCACCCAACCTCGTTGATTTATAAATATGAATGAAGTTGTGACTCCACATAATGATTCAATAAATGGGTGTACGTCTGTGTGCATTCATGCGTGTGTGTGTGTGTGTGTGTGTGTGTGTGTGTGTGTGTGTGTGTTCATTATTGCTTTCTTCTTTGTGTGGAAGTTGAGATAGTACAGATATAGTGCACGAGAAAAGCAATAGTATATAGAGTAAGACTGTGTATGGTTATTACTTGGCAAAGTTAAGGAGAAATTTAACATACATCAAACATCATTTTATAGTGTAAAAAATTGTAACCATCCAATTTAAATGTAAGATATAGGACCCTGTTAGTGTAATGATTGGTATTTTTTGCCCGGTCAATAAATGATACCCATAAAGAATTGAAAGGAAATGTTCGTTTTATTTCTAGAGACATCCATTTTCGAGTCGTTCTTTTGAATAAGTTTCAATTTAATGTTATCGGATGCGTATTGTGTATGTTTTCTTTAATGTAGAAATGTTTTATAAATTACACGATTTTCTCCCCATATCCAACAACTTCGACCCTATGAATCTTTCAGTGTGATTTTAATTTTCATTTTAAGAACCATAAAAAATAAGCCCCATTTATTTTGAGTAGTTCTTTATATTCTCATTCTAAATTTCCAAATTAATGTTTTGAACGAAACAAAAGGGATTCCGCTGCGAGCATTTTCGAGAAAGCTTCCATCATTTAGAGCGTTAATTGAATTCAGGCTTCAATGAAGACGAAAGTGTGAAGGCGTGAAAAGCAATCACTTTGACTTACTAAAAAAAAAAAAAAAGAAGATTCCGTAATTGAAATGGGATTTCTCTGAAGAATTCACAGACGGGGATTGGCACCAGGTTATCAACTAATTTCTTATGTATAAAGGAGGAGAACACTTAAGTTAAAATAGTAAGCTGATTAATATCGCTAAGCTCTGATTACTACATGCCTGATTAAACAGTTAACTGAAGGTGTCATTCTATGCAACGTTTTCATTAAAAATATTTTTCCTAAACCCTGGTTCCTACGTAATGATATTGGTCGATGCTTTACATTTTTGGGGGGAGGGGGGGGGTTGAAGATCCAACTATTTTAACAAATAGATCTAATCACAAATCATTTGAATGCCTCAATTTAAAATATACTTCAAGTGTACTTGCTTGTAAACATGCCATTAAGATTCCTTTGAATTACTATCTAAGAAGCAAGAGAAATAAAAATCAGAGTTGCAATGCCTCAGACAGAAGCCACATAAGCTAGCCCTTCTTGAAAGTACTTTGATAGTTAGGTAATAATAATAACATGTCACAAATGAATAACAGAAACAGATGTAGAGAAAGTTGCAATGTCTAATTCATCGCTACACTACCAAAATAGATCTTATCATACAGTTCTATATTTAAGAGATGAGGAATTATGTACATTATTTATATTATTTACATTTGACGGATATTTGTCCTCATCTTATTTGTTGTTAACCACTACGCCATATTCCCGTGGACATATGGCGTAGTGGTTAAGAGCGCGGGCTACTAACCCCAAGATTCCGAGTTCGATTCCAGGCAGTGACCTGAATAATAATAATGATAATGATAATAATAATAATAATAACATCGAAAAATACCTTAGGAATGAGAATCTAGGTTCGAAATTTCCCCAAGACATCTGATGAAGGCTGGAGGGTATATCAGCCGAAACGTTGTGTTAACAACAACCAAGATGAGAACAAATATCCTTCAAATATAAATAATGTAGATCTTATTCCATCCAAAACGAGTTAGTTGCTTCTCCACATCTTACTAATGGTAGATTTTTAATTTCCTGTCTATAAGTTGTTGAAATATTTATTAAATGTAGTTACCCTTGCATTTACACAATCTCTCTGGTGGGATAGGAACTATAAAACTCTCATGAGATATGTCAGTCTGCACTTTCAATACTACCTATCTAGTCTGAAGAATCAAATGTAGAAAAACAATATAATTTCGAAGATATTATATATTTCGTGATTCGGTATAAACTTCCAGCCATCGTACACTTTTCAAAATATCCGTCATAGTTTGTTGTTTATTCCAAGATCAAATGAATGGATGTAAATCAAAATTGTTTTCAATATTGTTCCAACCATCAGGGCGGCGATCTGGCCGAATCGCTAGCGCGCCGGGCAAAATGCTTAGCGGCCTTTCGTCCGGCTTTACGTATTTAATTCAAATCTTTCGAGACCAACTATGTCTTTCACCATTTTGGGGTCAATAAAATAAGTAACAGTTGAGCACTGGGGTTGATGTAACCGACTTACTCCCTCCCTCGAAATTAGCAGCCTTATGTTGAAATTCGAAAGCAATATTATGGTAATCAAGGGTGTGCAGAATCGTATGAACGTCGGACAAAATGCCTTGCAGACATTTTCTGGCATTTACCATTTTTATTTCATATCCTACCGGAGTCAATTTTCCTTTCACTTCTCATAGCTCGATAAAAGAAAGTAGTAGTCTCATATTGGAGTCGATGTTGCCAATTGAACACCTCCCTTCAAAATCGTTGGTTTCGTACCTTAATTAGAAGCATTTATTATGTTAATTGGTGCGGCGGAAGGATAGATACAGTAGAATGTCAGACCAAGTAATTTTCGCATTTATTAACAATAATTTGATGAAATACTACTTCAGAACTGGTAACGATATAAGTGACTAGATATATTCTCCATTTTTTTCTTTTTACCTATAAAAATCTATAACATACTAGCTGTTAACTAGTATGTATCTATCAATAATTATCTCAGATACCATCAAGCAGTACATCTGTGTGGCTGAAAGATTTATTGGGAAACTAAAGAAAGCACGCAAAGTTAGAAATTTACAAAACCTGTTCATTTATTTAATTTTAGTCAACGTGACTGGAACATTATTATTTTTGTATCTACCTGATTTAAGCGTGTGACATTTTGACAGTAAGATCGATCGGTCCGAACGATATAGTTTCATTTAATTTGTGGCTTGTGTGACTGGAATTCTCAGGACAGTGAAATGAATGGCTCAAATAGCGTAAATTACTTTTGTTATCTTTTTAGTTATCACGTGCCATGGGTTATGCAGAGGTGATAAGGGTTAGTATCATCCAAAGTGTGATAAAAGTCGGAATGTATATTTTAGCATTGTTTTATTCTTCACGAACACCTTTGATTAAAAGATATGAAGAATCTTTACAGAAATTATTTGTAAAGTATGATAGAGCTTATATCTGTTATCCATCTGGATGCTTATGATGGAAAGCACTCAGAAGAACTTGGGACTATTTACGTAAATTATTCAAACATGTGATGAAAAAAGACGTTCCAACGATTCCGAGATTGACATGACCTTTTATTCTTTCGAGTCAATAAAATAAATAGTAGCGGAGCACTAGTTTCAACGTTATCGACTTCGTTCTTCCAAAATTCCAGGACTTGTGCATATTGCAGAGAGTTATTTTACATTCATTTATGCGCTATATATTATTCTTCTATTCTCATTCTAAGATCTGTATGTTAGACTATGTTAAACTCAAAAGCCCTAATTAGTCTGAAGCATCCTGGAGTCGCCACAGTAGAACCAAAGAACAGAGACGCTCTCCATTACGTTTTATAATTAAGCTTTAAAAATTTATATTCTATGTTTCCTCATCTGTCATTCTTGGCCAGATTAAATTATTTTTATAATAAATTTTCTCTCTTCAGCATAGGTATAATTGTTTTATAATTAGAGTATTCAGAGGGTAAATTATCTTGCTTAACTCTCTGACCAACCTGCTAATATCCTGTTGGAATGAATCAATATGCTAGATACTTTTGATAATGTATAGACAACAGATTCTGGATTTCATCATTAACTGATGATAAGACGGCAAGCTGGTAGAAGCGTTAGCATGCCAGACAGAACTCTTACTGGCATTTCGTCTGTCTTAACCTTCTAAGTTCAAATTCCACCGAGGTCGACTTTGCCCTTCATCCTTTCAGTGTTCATAAAATGAAGTACCAGTTGCACATTTGAGCCGCAAAATTTCTGGCTTTGTGGCTATAGCTGAAAGTACTATTAACTAATGATAGCGTAATATTTAATGTAAAAGAGGTAGAGTTATAACTGCTCGTCTCTGTATTTCTTTGTATGAAATTTGTTGTATATTTAAGTAAGAATTTCTTGATCAACTATTGATCAAGCATAGATTTGGTTCTACATGACATTAAGTTGGTACATTGTAGCATAAAAAATGATTGCATTGTATTCTAGAGAAATCATTGCGACAATTTAAATGATTTCATTGCTCTATTATATAATATTTATTTTACTTATCAAAATATATGCAATTTTACTGAGATAGCAGAGATAGCAATGGCGCTGGACGGCTTTGTGTGTTACAATAGAATTCACATTAACTGACAAGGTTTTGCTTAAATTTGATATAACAATTTATTTTCAAGATTTGTAAGAATCCTTTTAAGCTGACAGTTTTTTTTTCCTTTTCCTTTACAAAGTAATAACATATTTACTTCATTTTCATGTACAGAGAAATACATCATTTTAAAATTTTCAATTAAAATATTTTTAGAATCAAATCAAATATCTTGAAATTACTATTTTCGTTTTTCACCTCTCAAGGGTAAAGTGTCCATTATGAAAACGTTTGAATAAAGAATCCATTGCAAAATTCTTCATAAACCTTTCTATTGCCATATATTCTCTCTTTCGTTTTACATTTCTTTGCAAAATTACTGACGGGGAAAGAATACAAGTTAGACTGTTCACTTGTGAGTGTTGATATGAAAAATAAGTTTAATTAGAAGTGATTCCAGTCAATTGATTTTTATTGAAGGTGGAGAATAAAACCTTGAAATAGAATAAAAGTAAATTAAGCAATTGACAACATGGTTCTCTTGAAATGTCAAGAAATGAAATATCTTAGAGAAATCATATTGAAATTATAGTTTTATATCATTTTTGTTATTTCATTTCTTTATTACTTTCCTCGTTCATTTGTGATACAAGTGGAGCGACTTAAATATTTCCGAATGTATAATTCTCTGTGTGATTGTTTATGCATATGCATCAACGCATACGTATATATGTGAGTTCTAATATTTGCCATTGCATAATATGGTGTATCTTATATTCCTTTCATCCTCCTAGTTGTTGTGGTATATAGCTGGGTATATTCAGTTTTATATATTATTTCGTTCGGAACGAAAACAATACTGAACACGTCTTGTAGTCCCTAAGATTACACGACAAACTCCATTGGATATGTTCCTCTGTCAACTACATAACATTAAACCTGCAGATTATTGTGTTGGTCATATCTGAAGTCAGCTAGGTGGAATCTGTCAAAGCGTGTCAGTTGCTTACTCTCTGTGTTTATTAAGGGCGGTAAGCACTCCATAAAAAATCAGGCTCTATTTAGTATGTTTATTTTGATGTTATTACTGTACTAATGTGCTCATCTATAGGATGAAAGGCGGAGATATTGTATTTTGTTATGTATAATGGTGTTCCTTGATGTTGTATATATGCCTGGGGTTTCAAAATAGTTCTTCATACAGTGACTGTGAATGGGATGAGATTGAGGCATGCTGTTGTATCAAACTGTACCCGTCGCATAATTCTGTAGTCTTTTGTTCCAGTACTTTCATTCTATTGCATGCACGGTCTGTGTACAACCTATCATGTTGTACAGTGAGCTGATTTGTATTCTTTGTAGCTTATTGTGTGTTTTTGGAGAGACAATGGGCTAGAAAGCTCTAGTGTAACCCATGATCGATCTGATGGGTTTTTTCTGTTGGCCAAAACGTTAATATGAATGCTAAAAATTACTTCAGAAATGTTACATTTCATGAGAGTTATGTGAATCAGTTATCTTACTCGTATTTAAGGTTTTTCCCCATCTTCAATAATATCCAGTCGGCTGGAGTTACTTCAAGTTTCATTTTTTTTTAAAGTCAACACACGGAATAGAATACCACAGAGATCCGTCTTCAAGCCTATTATTTTCAATCCATAACTAAACAGCCTTCTCAAACTCTGAAAAAAGCATACGACAGTCTTATACACAGATATCACCACAATGCCATACTCTTACCTTTATGCAAACACCGAGCGCTTGCATTCGTATTGATTTTGAAGTCTTTAGTTGCATATTGAATATAACTAAGGTGTGGTGTACAAGATTGTTTTCCTTGATATGAACTGTATTTAAACAGTTAAAATAGACAACTTTGATGTAGCCCTTTTCTAGAATGTTGTCGGAATCTGTATTCATGAAATTGGCACAAGGTTGTCGTGGGATGCTTAAATATGTTGCACGACGTGGATGTTTATATGTCAAGTGTTAAGAAGTGGGTCGTTGTTCGAGATGACGTTGAATGTTTAGAAGGAAAAATGTGGAGAGCTAATGAATATATTGAGAAAGAACAAAATATGTGAAAACATTGCATTTGCAAGATCTGACAGAAAATTACCGATCCAAGTCTTGCGAAACGAATTTAAAATGTTTCAAACGATGTTATTGTTAAGCACATGTTGCGATGTGACGTTTGCGCAGTTGAATAAGTAAAGCAATGAGCATGTTTGGAATAGAAAAGAAAAAAAACATAGAGAAAATGATCAACGAAAAGATGAAACACTGGAATACAGAAGTGATGGGAAGAAAGCAAAAACTTGGAAGAGTGAACATCAGACGGGGAATATTCTAAGATGATGTCAAAGGAGTTATTGGGGAAAACGGAACTTTGAGTCACACTAGGTTTTTATGAATTGTAGGATAAACGGACTGCTATGGCTACAAGAAATGAGATATGCATGAAGCCCATAAGTGGGAAATTTTACCAAAATGTATGTGTACGAGATAGGTTGCAAGGCTTTGTCACAAGTGAATCTGATTTATATAAGCTGTAATTACGAATACTTAGTTATCTTTTATCTCCGTTAAATGTTTGTCCTCTTGTACTTAAGAGTTAGTCATTCATCTAGATTTCTGTTTTCCATATTGTTTCAAAGAGAGTTTTATTCTGGCTTTAATTGATATCCGCTGATATGTATTTATCTTTAATCTTTTACTTGTCTCAGTCACTGGACTGCAGCATGCTAGGGCACGGCCTTGAAGACATTCTTATTCATTTATCTATTGTGAAACATATCAACCCTACTACACATTTTTTAAAATTTGGCACATATCATATTGATAAATTATGTCGAAACCTTATGTAACGAGGATGTAAACAAACCAAAACTAGTTGCCAAATGGTAGGCACAAATGCTTACCTACGCATACACATACATATAATGGACTGCCACACAGATTATGTCTGCCAAACTCACAAGATATTGTAAAAGACACTTGCCCAAACAGTCGCGCAATGGTAGTGAACCCAAAACCATGTAGTTGCAAAGCATTCTGTGTATTATTAATCATGCCAATATTTAGTTGTGAGTGGCCTTTCTCGAGGTTTTCTCCTCGTGGTCTCGGGTTTGGTCTTCGTACGCAATGTGCATGGCTGATTCGTTGTGCACATAGTACCAATAGAAGCAGCATTAAATTAAAATAGCCAACTATTTATCATACATACTTAAAATAGATCGTTGTAAGGCATATGTACCACGGTATTCGTCCCGCGAAAGCATATTTTGTGGACCCGTTCCGTTTCAAAACACCATATGTATTGGGGTGCAACGAAAATTGTACCAGCAATGGCTATCGAGAATGCCAGATGTATTTTGGCCACGTTGGACCGCTGGACCTTGTCAATGGTGTTTACTAAAAGCCTACCACATGCTTAAACAAGATTTGCCACCTACGATATAGAGAAAAATATGAAAAATATTCACTGATATTGCGAATAGCCCACTAACTGAATAAAAATCTGTTATTTGCAATAGAAACAGTATTAGATTATTATACTTAATGTAAATACATTAGAAGGCAGATTTACTGCAGGTATTTAATACTGATTCTATTGCATATAACTGATTTTTATTCAGTTGGGCGGTCATTTACAATATCAGTGGGTGTCTTTAAGGTTATATTATACATCAGAGGTGGTAGGTCCATAAGGGATGTCATCTCCGGATGAATACGCAGTAAGAAATATGCATGGCTGTGTATATATGTATGTATGTATTTATATATATATATATATATATATATATATATATATACAGGTGTATGTGTATGTGCATGTGTGTAACGTTTTTTTCCAAACAGCTTCCGTTTAACTAATCCCCTAATTCCGCTCAAAGACATTGCTCTACTCGATAAAACACAGAAGACTCGTCCAATATGCTATGTTCATGGCTTGAACGTATTTGCACAATCAAGATCAGAACATGTTATTTATTTTCTTTGTGTTACGAGGACCCAGGTGTTTTAGATTCCTTTCGGACCTTATTTATTAGCGTCAGTGGTTGTCTGCTTCGTTTTATTTTCTTCGCTGAAGATATTATATTTCTGTTTGTGATATCTAATTTCTTTGTGTATTTATTTTGTTAATCTGCGAACAATCACTAATTTATTTGAAATTAGTGTTTCTTTTATTTTAGCTTCATTTTTTAATTTCTTTTATGCTATAAATTTAATACGTTGCTTTTATACTACTACTGTGTATTAAGACTAGTATAGCTGTTTAATATGTGTATAACAGTCCTTGGCTTATTTTTCTTTCTTTTTTTTGTTTTGTTTGATACATTGTTCTCTCATAATTTCTGTTTTATTGGCAACGATGATTCTTTTTATTAAAGAAGTGGGCTTAAATTGTGGATGCACTTCATTTGTGATGCGTGTATCTCTATAAATGATACTAGTGTTGCTATGAAATGAGATAGCTTTAACCGTTAATCAAAGCTGCGCTGAAGTTACAGAAACCAGAAGCTTAGTTTTAATTCTATTACTCTCTCTCTCTCTCTCTCTTTCTCTCTCTCTCTCTTTCTCTCTTTCAGTATTGTAGTTAAAACTACAGAATAAAATTAAACTTCATCCTCAAACTGATATTAAGATTTATACTTTAATCTTAATTTGTTTTCTTTTATAAAATTAATGTCCGTGATTTTGATAACATTTTCAATAAATTGACCAGGCAATATAAAATTTCATGTGAAAATCAATGATAAAATATTTAAAAATATTTCCAATTGAAGCAACCTGCAAGTGTCGTGAAAGTTCAACAAACAACAGATTCTTAATTAAATAAATATTCTGTTTACAGTTAGCAAATACAAGTTAACTCACAATTAGGCCATAGACTTTATGAATTTCCGGTGATTATTACACTTACAATATACAAAATTAGCAATATCGATGCATAACGTTTTTTGCTTTTAATGAATAATTGTGTTCGGCTAGAGAATATTTATTCGTGCTAAACTATCTTAATTACATATTTCACCTATTAAACAGCAGAGTTCCGTTTCTTGGCGCTAAAATAATGTAAAAACGGTTATTTGACAAACGAAATAAAGTTTGAAATAAATTTTCCTTTAAAGCGTTGTTTCTCGCTTTTCAAGCCTTATGTCACTGGAGAGTTTTATATTTTGATGGCAAAATATAAAACTCTCCAGATGATAAAGTGTTGAGGCTTTATATTCAGTCATAACCATAAATACATTTCATTTGAAGAACAACTAAGAAGTTTAAAGTGTTTGTCGTGTCAACTTTTGCTCTCTGTTGTTGATTCGTCTAAATGTTTGCAGTGGGAGCTATGTGATTAGCAAGTGCGTATTAAAAAGATGTCTATTTACTTCCTTATTTGTTTTAAGTTCTTGGGAAAGGATCAATTTGTCAAGCAGGCATTTAGTTCTTCCCTGAAGTATGCTTTAATTTTCTGCCTTAATTAAGACCTGAATAAACTTCTACTCGGTCATTTTGACTTGCTCGCACTTCGACCATATTTCTTCAAACAAAGTATTTTTAGAAAACAAAAGGCTAATTAGATGATGCGACTTAGATATACAAAAAAGACAACATCGTTACAGCTGGATTACCTTTGTTCTGTTTACTCACGACTGACCAAGGAGTAAACATCCTTTCTGAAGTTCGTTAAGTTCAGTTTATATTTTAAATTGAAGCATTTTTTTTCTTTTTTTCAAGATTCGGTGCTATAGATTTCTTAGTTCTAGATTCAGTATTACGCTTTTGGTAAGGGTGGGTCAGAAAGGAAGAAAGAAAGGCAAATCTTGTTGTATGTTGTCTTTGTAGGAATGAACATAACTTTCAGAATTTAAACTCTTATTTTTTTAAAAATAAAATTGTTATTGCAAATCTGTACATGCCGTATCTTTGATACTACGCAGCCTCAACTGAATGACAGGGTTGTAATTTAAGGAGTTGATGTATGCCCACGGGCATATGGCGTAGTGGTTAAGAGCGCGGGATACTAACTCCAAGATTCTGAGTTCGATTCCAAGCAGTGACCTGAATAATAATAATAATAATAATAATAACATCGAAAAATACCTTAGGAATGATAACCCAGGTTCGAAATTTCCCCAAGACACCTGATGAAGGCTGGTGGGTATATCAGCCGAAACGTTGTGTTAACAACAAACAAGATGAGGACAAATATCCGTCAAATGTAAATAATGTATAAATTGAGTGACTCTTTAAGTCTAGCTACGTTCTCTAAATGTTGTAGTAGTGTATTCTTGATTCATTTAGCGGATGAAAACTAATATATTTGCTCTAAGGAGATATGATACATAATTTGGTTGGGTTTGTTTGATGGGATTTGAACAGATCGTAACAGCTGGGTCGATCTCGGAACCGGAGAATCAAAAATGGATACAGCAAATCTAATCCTCAATTCTTTTATGAATGCCGAAGTAACCCCTATCCTGATATGAATGTTTATTCATTAGTTTGAATAAATACTAAAATTATAATTCAGAGCTCTGAAGTTATTATTTCCTGTATAATTACACTCTGTAGAGAAAACTGTCATAATAAAAATACAAGCAATTACTTTATGTATAAAATTACGGTATGATATTGCTATTTCAATATCTAATCAATGAAACAGCCGTTTGGAAAATATCTTCAACTTTATCAATTATCTGCTTAATGATAGATACAAAATTAGCCAATATTCACTTATGTAGAAAATAGCATTATTTTTTTTTTACACTGAAATTATTTCCGCATTATAATTCAACTAATAATAAAGTTGTCCTTTGATTTATTATTATATATATTCATTAAAAATAGTTATTGCAATTTTTTTTCTTTCTATCACTTTTTGAATATTTCTGAATTGCCTTTAAACATTCTTTTAAACAAAATTTAAATCTACATTTATAACCCTGAATATAAGCAGTATTTTGAAGATTTCCGATAATTATTGATCAATATAGAAGCCTGCTATTCAATAGAAGGAGTATTGTTAAAGAAAATAAGTAGCCTTATCGTGAATGAGAAGATATGATTTATAAATGTATACGTTCTTTGCATCATTATATTTTCATACTTAGAAAATGAACTTCTAAATTGTTAAATATTGTTTTGGTTAATTTGAATGTTGGAGGGAGAGGCATTGTTATCTATAACGAAAAGCTACCTCGGGAGGGTACAGTGCAGCAACGTATAATGCTGCAAGGCAAATGAAATCGATTACTTTAATGGGATTTTTAAGGAATGAGAATGGTTATATTTCGTATCAACGGCCATAGCCGGAGGGAACCACACGAATCTTTTTTTCAGGAACTATACTCGGAATTTATAATGATTCAAAATAAAAATGCAATTAACTCGAGTATTCAAGAATTTACATTCTTACTGAAAATTATCCAAAAAGGGAACATATTTGCGGTAAAAACATTTAGAGTGAGAGGTCCAGGTAGATGAATAAAATTATATGTATCATTAATTCTCCTGAACATCGTGTTAGAGGTGAAATGAAATTTAGTAAAAAGCCCGAAATGGTTTCCATTCGAAGTGGATGTAAACTTGCATACCTTACTAAAGCATTTGAAGAAGAAGAAACATTAATGCCACAACCCTTAATTCTTCCATTAAAGCCGTATATTTCGCTTAATTAAAATATAGTGTTATTTCAAATATACTATTACTTAGAATTTACTTTGTCTGGCTTGGCGTAGGATCCTACACAACTCCTTTTTAAATTGATCCCTTATCTCCGGGGCTTCTACTTGGCTTTATACTAGAGAAAATCAAACCTTATCTGTAATGTCGTCACTACTTTCAAAATTTTCACTTGGCAAATTGTGTTTTATTGTAGTTGCTATTTTTTATTGTTTACTGTATAATTTAAAATGATCTTACTGTGTTTTTTTACTGTTTTCTCTTAAAAATGTGATTTTTACATCTGTCAAAATAAAAATTCTACTTGGTTACGTTCGTCTATGCTAATTTTTCTTTGTTTATTTGTGTGCGTGGCAGAATGTCAACATACTTTTATTTCTCTATATTGGTGGATATCATCATTATAGCAGAAGTTGATGTGTTTGCAAAAAATATCATTCATATATATATATATATATATATATATATATATATATATATA
>NC_068989.1:8636429-8641429 GCF_001194135.2 Octopus bimaculoides
ATAATAATAATAATAATAATAATAATAATAATAATAATAATAATAATAATAATAATAATAATAATAATAATAATAATAATAATAATAATAATAATAATGTTCTCGTATTTTGATACAAGGCCAATATTTTATAGACAAGAGGCTTTTTCGATATCATCAACCTCAATATTTGACTGATCAGTTTTTTTTATCAATATCGATAAAATAAGGATCTACGGTAAAGCCGACTTCGGCAGCATTTGATCTTAGAAAATTAAGAGACAGAAGAAGTAACGTTAAACATTTGTACGACGCGCTTACATTTCTACTCAATATCTTGTTAATTATAATAGCAATATTTCTTAGCTGCAATTGAGTACATTAAAAACTACAAAGACATTGATAAAAAACAGTAAAATCACGCAGGAGTTTGCACATATACATCAATTTACAACAGAAATACTTCAGGAGCAATAGAATTTTAACAAAGCAAATTCCCAAACAGATGAGAGGCTTCCAAGAGCTATCCGTTGAAACCGCAAAAAAACACGGTCACCTTCATCACTTAAGCAAGTGCCCTACTCCCTATTCATTCTGTGTTCCTCTCATCTAAAGCAAGTACTCGAAGTACCTTTTAGTCTCGTCAAACATACGACCTCTTACGCTATGGCTACCAGTCTGATAAACATTACCTGTTCCTCTCAGCCAAAGTAAGGCTGTTGTGCGATCTTCAAAATGGACACAGCTTATCGCATAATCCATCCTATATGTGATAGACGGTGTTCTACAGAAACCCACCACTCAGAAATTCTCGAGCACTGGATGGATGTGTGAAAAACGGTTTTTTCATTCTGCGTGCATCTCGAATTGGTCTAGCTGAGTGCACTTCCCTACCTATGGAATTTATCTCGAATTTATCCTAGAACAGATTAGCCTTTTGATTTTTGCCAACGTTCACGGTTTTCCTAACAATGTTATCGCATTTACCCACCACTAATCGCCTATAGAAGCCTATCATGGAATTTCTACCAATCGAATTTGTTGAATGGGAGGGAGTTGTGAACGCCTGACGATATTTCCGGCGCTAATCCCTCTCTTGGTCTTAACGTGACCTAGGAGTGCAGCTCTGTCGAAAAGACGAGCTGGGGAAAAGGTGGCCACACCTGTTCTGACAAAAGGTGGCCACACCTGTTCCCCGTTTAGGAGTTACTAGAGGTGTCGTAGCCTCAGCACCTGTCTTAACCATGGCTTAACCATCTTTAACCATGGCTTACCCAGCCCTTCACTCAATGTGTTTCTCACAAATGGGCCTTCTGACTACTAGAACGCGTGCGTTCCAATGATAGAGAAGGAAGAGTCACTCCAGTGTGTTCAGATGTGAACAGAGTCCAAGGCGGCAATAGAGGATGGATGCGATGTAAGCGTTCGGTACTTAAACTAGTCTTTCAGGGATAGTTTTCTCTTTGCTCACTTCTGCGTGACGTATAAGCTTTCTGTCCTCAGTGGTCACGTAGGTTTGTGCTACCTAGATGATCGATTAGGTCTGAAGTGGATTCTATACTTCTTGATGCGTCTCGATTCATAGCTTTATCCTCTGGCCCGACTAATTTTGAACCTGCAAAATGTTCTATATCGAAGATGGCCGTCGTCACAAACCAAGAGATGTTTACATTTTGAGGTACATCGTCTATCTTTATCTTTCTACTCTACGCTCAAGGATGGTTGGTATGATTACTTGTTTTTCACTCTTTAATATTGCTGTGGAGTTCTTCTTACTCACATCCTCTGTCGGGAACCTTACGGTAAAATGCTGTAAGCAATATAATTTGTGATGTCCCTGATCAGTCTCAGTCTAAGCAATTCTATGTGTGTTCCTATGTTGCTGGTTTTATTTTCAGGCTTTTTACACCTATCGATTTATAAGTTACAGTTTCCAGATTGGTTTCTCGTCGATGGATTCTGGAATGTTTAGTTCAACGTTTCAGCCAGAACTCGTAAACAAGAATTTTGATACTTTAAAATTCTTGAAACGTTAATTAAATTATTTCCTACAGTTGCAAAGCGTTTGCAAGTCCGTTGTAACTTTGAATGTGTTAAATACGGCGTCTTGATTTTTATCCATGTTGCTCTTAATAGTGTTATTGTTGGCGGAGGTGGAATGATCAAATCTGCTGAGTCGATAATTATTTCTATTTTCATGTTCATGTTATCGCTGTTGTTTTCATGTTTACTGAGGACTTTTGTTGTTTTTGTTTTAATTTCAAGCTCATTATTGTTGTTGTGTTGTGATGGTAGAAATCGTGTTGCTTTCACATTTATTTTTTTAAAATTCCTATAGTCTTCGTCTGTATTTTTTATTAATAATATTGTTATTGTTGTTCATACATTCACTGATATAACGTAGTAGTGGGAACTGAAAATGTATTGGTTATTGGAACAGCTGACTGTCCCCTTGGTTTGCGAAGACATATTTGTTTTATTTTTTACTCTGGACATTTCTCTAAAAGGGACAACATTTCACAAATACAACTAACTTCAGAGGATGCTGGTTGGTTCACTAAAACCAGAGAACAGCAAAAACCATATTTTTTTTTCAAAACACAAAACCCAATGACAATATATGTAGCGCAAAACAACATCATACTCTTTCAACCACAACAAAAGCAACAACAACAACAACAACAGTAACAACAGCAATAATAATAATACAGGTTTCAAATTTTAGCACATAGCCAAGAGTTTTTGAGGACTGAAACATGTGAATTACAGCGATACCATTATTCGAAACCGTTACTCAACCACGAAATGAAGACCGACAATGTAATAACTCGGTGGAATTTGAACTCAGAGTATACAAGAAGTGACGCGAAACATTTTATACGGTGTGCCGACGGTTCTGCCAGCCCGCCGACTTACAGAACGACAACAACAACAATAATAATCCTTACTACTATAGGCAAAAGGTCTGAAATTTGAGGAGAAGGAGCAAGTCGATTACATCGACCCCATTGCTTGACTGGTACTTATTCTATCGGCCCTGAAAAGATGAAAGACAAAGTCAACCACGACGGAATTTGAAATCAGAATGTAAAGACGTACGAAATGCCACCAAGCATTTGTCCGGCACTCTAAAGATTCTGCCAGCTCGCCACATTCCGTATTATATAATAATAATAATAATAATAATAATAATAATAATAATAATAATAATAATAATAATAATAATAATAATAATAATAATAATAATAACAACAATGAACACGAAGCAGAAACTGTGATGGAGAGGAGTTATTACGGGATTTTATGGGATTTCCCATAAACACTCGCCATATTGTCGAAGCAAGATCAAATATGATTCTAGAGGATAAAAGAAACATTATGAGACAACAGACCTCGCAATCCCATGTGATGAAAGGATGGATACCAAAGAAATCGAAAACCTGAGAAATGTTAGAGGATCTGTAGAGATTGTGGATGACTAAGAGGACAATCCTTCCTGTGGTAATTGGTGCAAGAGTCATAAGTATGATTCTTCAAATTTGAGGAGACGTGTTCTAACCAAGCCTCAAGACATCATCGTTGCTAACTAAAATAGCATGTAACAGTTTAATAAGAAAATGTTTGAAAGCTGAGTTAACGGAGAGGAGTTATTACTCGATAAAATATCCAGGCTGTTTAAATGGACAAGTCTCCAATATACAACTGGCTAAAAAGTGTTAGAAGAAGGGCCCCCAGGAGACGTAACCTGGATGGGGGCCAGCCCCTTTACCGCCTAATAAGTTAAAGGCTGAAACACCTGACTGAGAGTGGTGGGGACGGGGGGCTCTTCTCTGTAGACCTTCTGTTGTTCAAGTCTCTTGAGATTTTCTTACAAACGTTAATACCGATTTAGACACAAGGCTGTGAATTTTGAGGCTAAGCAGTCAATTCATATTATCCATTCCAGTATCAGATTGATACTTTATTTCGAAGACACTGAGGGAATTTGATATCACCACATAATGTGTGGTACGTAGATACCGCATTCTATTGCGTACTGACCTCTCTCACGATTCTGCGAATCCACCCCAATGGACTTTAGAGGATTATACGCATCAACATGAAACAGAAAAATTCATAGGCTACTAACTGAACTCGAATTGCAGAACTATTGAATATTGTTCTACAGCTATACCAAAATGCACAACATAGCGCCTACCATTCGATTTTACTAAAAAATATTTACTTTCAATTGCTTCTATGGTTTTAACTGTGAATTCATATTCACAAGATAATCGTTCATCCTCTTACACTTGAAGTATTATTTTATTTTTCTTGTCGCAGACATCAAACAGAGGTAGACGAACTCAGTATGATGAGCTTCAGTAGAATAGGCTGTGGAACTATGGGGTATGTAAGTATATATAAAATACGCTGTCTTGGGTATTTCCTGTATGCAGAATCTAGTAAATATCAATAATATCAATAATTCAATAATTCGTAATTGAATTAACATAAGGAGGAGTTTTACTATTTCAAAAACGTCTACGCATCTTCTTTTACTTTTGAAATACATTTTTCATTGCATCGTTGCGTACACTGGTATCCATTGTGTCTGGATTATGTCGAAACGAGAAAGTTCTCTTTGAAGAAATGGGGAATTTCAGGTCAATAAAACATTAAATCGAAAAGATGCATAAATGTTACAATAGATAGACAATAATGAACACCTACCTCCCTCATACACGCATAATCCCATTTATATATATGTGCATATTTATATATATATATATATATGAATGTGCGTAGGTTTATATATAGAATAAAATATAGATATGTTTGTAGAAATGCCTGTGTGATGGTGTGTATCAATTCAAAAAATATATGCACATACATATATACATACATATATACATGTATACGTACGTACGTGAATACATACATCTATGCATGCATGTATACATGCATATATGCATGAATACATACATATATGTATAAATGCATGTATCATATATACATACATACACACATACATACAGACA
>NC_068989.1:8643206-8645452 GCF_001194135.2 Octopus bimaculoides
TATATATATATATATATATATATATATATATATATATATATCTGTATATAAATATATATATATATATATATATGTCTGTATATAAATATATATATACATATTATGGCTATTTCTTTCCACCATAGTATTTTTAAAATATTTTCTAAACATTATAAATTTCTAATTTTAATGAATGTCATTCATTTGTTACCGATTCGCGAAGTAGTTATTCGAATATCCCAGATAGTGGTGGTGTTGGCGCTGGTAGTTTGGTGATGAGTGTTCGGGTGGTTGCGTTGGTGAAGTAAGCAGTGGTTACAGTAGTCTTAGTGATGTTGACATCACGTGGTATTATTGGTGTTTGGGGTAGTAATGTTAGTGACAATGTAAGTAGCTGTTGTAGTGTTGTTAGTTGTGGTGGTGCTTTAAAATGTTGTAATATTTCAAATTTTGACACAAGGCCAGTAATTTGCAAGTAGGTGTAACGCGATTACATTGACCTCAGTAATCAACTGGTACTTATTCTATCGACCCCGAAACATTTATGTGTTTGGTATATGTTTAGTATATTTGTTGAAAACTTGGTTGCGATGTGCAAATATTAAAGACAATATCCATTTCTTCGCAGAACGTAACTTCAGACAACGGACCACTGAATTATGAGTCCAACATCCTACCACGCTGCCGTTCTGCTCAAAGAACGATTAAAAATTATATAACGTATTATTTCTGATATTGTCTGTTTTGAGTTACATTATTTCCATAACACCATTGACCATATGTTATTTATAACATATATTCCATATATTTACTTTTATACTTTGGACTGTGTACATATCTGTACGTTGCAGATTTTTGTGAGTGTCTCATGTTCAGATCAACCAAAGTAAAATAATTCTTTAAATGTTTTCCAAGCGCAGCGTAGCAAGCGAGCTTGCTAGTAACCTAATATTCAAGTACTTCAGTCATTTTAATAGACTTATCTTACTCAAGGGTTGCATTACCTTCCTTTTACATAAGTAATCAATTTTCCTTATTTTTGGTTTTCTTTTGTTTTATCTTTTTTATACGTGTAGATGCAACTTTCGAATATGCATGTACGATGCATTGTAGCAACCTTTCAAATCCAAATACGATACCAGAACGTAAGAAGTACAGAAGAAAATTATAATGGGAAAAAAAGTCGATGCTCTGCAGCCTAATCATAAATTTCTAATATTCAGTATTAGGTATCAAAGTAAAATAAACAGCTTTACAAATTACGTTAGCCTTGGCACTATAAAGAGCTAAAAAACATTATTTTGAACGGACCATAGAATCTCAGCTAACACCGATATTGAAGACATAAATATTCTGCAGTCGGTTATATATATATAAAAAAAAACTATCTGCCAATGAATCACCATAACTATTTTGACAATGGCTTAACATATGATATTACAAGATAAATGACGCAGATGTATCTCCTGATTCAAGTTTTTTAACGACACAAACATATTAATACTACTAATAAATCATAATGTAATAGATCTTATGTTCATGTGATAATATATGCATAAGTTCTTTGATAGTGCAATAATCAGCGCATGAAATCATGGAAGAAACCAAGCCATAAAGAAGTTAGTCTTTTACAAACTAACAATGAGATTCAAGGGCATATATTCTCTACTTATTTCGCTCCGGCAATTCTCTCACAATTTCATCGCCCATTATCCATCCACCCGTATGTCTATAAACCCATCTCTGTTTATCACCATATACTATAGTAATTTTGAATAGCGGTTATGTTTTCCACTCATTAGATATATAAGCGGACGTGTACCAATATAATATATAAATGTGTGTGTATGTGTGTGTACATATATATACACAGTATATGGATAGATAGATAGATAGATAGATAGATAGATAGATAGATAGATAGATAGATAGATAGATAGATAGATAGATAGATTGACGGTCATATATATGTGTGTGTGTGTGTGTGTGTGTGTGTGTGTGTGTGTGTATGCATATCCGGCAATAAGAAAATGGAAGAGATCAAGATGTGGTATTCATTAACTTTTAGACATTATATTATGTCTATTTATTTTTAAAAAAACAATTATAATAATATACATACATGTACAACAGATTATGCTTTACATATATATAAATACCAGTAATTATTAAAATAATAACGTAGAACATAGAACGTAGAAAATATGCATAAATATATATATATATATATATATATATATATATATATATATATATATATATATATA
>NC_068989.1:8645597-8646643 GCF_001194135.2 Octopus bimaculoides
TATATATATATATATATATATATATATATATATATATATATGCATTTATTCATACATATATACGTACATACATAGATACAAATACACACATACGTTCTTATATAAATTTACCTTTATAAAATTATACATATATATGTATTTGCATAACAGGCACGTACTCTTAGTAAATACTCAGGGTAGGCAGTGGTGACTTTTATGTAGTTAAACACACAAAAATAAGCGTAACACAGACTGAGTTGAAGGCAGATTTATTTCTGCCTTTATAGCACGTAAAGAAAATGGTGTTGTAGGAGAGTACACAGCACGTGTAGTACATCAGTACTAAGCGTAGCTTACTGAGATTGAAAGTCAGGGGCGAATTATGCCTACCTAATCTACAAAAAATAAAATATTTTGCATTTTATGCATAGTAATCAGAATAACTTTCATAATTCAATTAAATTTGATGCATATTTTGCTATAAAAGGAAAATGCTGCTACTGGTCTATTTTATTCATGGTAGGCACTGCCTACGGTGCCTGCTTAAGCGGCATGTCCCTGGTACATACATAGATATGACTACACACATACGTTCTTATATAAACTACATACGAATTTGAATAGGTATTTGAGTAGATAAGTATATAATTATGTATACCATAACGAATACGAGAAGCCATATACCTGTACGAAGCGATATTGTATCAGCTAATATACATACAAGCATTGTACGAGCTAACACCATTATACATTGGGCATAATTATTTATACACGTTACTTGTTTTCTTTCAAATACATATCGGAATGTAATTTCCATTAGTCAATGAGTCATTGTGTGTGTGCGTAGTAATGAATACGTGTAAATGTTTTTCTCTATGTGTATGTGTACCACGTATATAATTATTTTCTTTTAGACATAATCGGATATGATTATACATATTGTATGTCACTAAATGAACCAACAGGCATAGTATATTATTACTGATATGTATTTAATACTTAATGCACTTTAATTCATACATGTCCTCAAGAGATTGCGCATATATATATATATATATATATATATA
>NC_068989.1:8647156-8650423 GCF_001194135.2 Octopus bimaculoides
ATATATATGTATGTATATATATATATGTATATATGTACGTATATATATATATATATATATATATATGTATATATATATATATACGTATATATATATATGTATATATATATGTACATATATGTATGTATATATATATGTATATATATCTATGTATATATATGTATATGTATATATGTAGAAGTATGCCTTTAGGTGAGACTGCGGGCGAGTGAAATAGGTGAGACAATATTCCTCTATGGTTTCACGATCATATCATAATCAATGCTATATCTATCTGTTCATCTCTCTCTCTCTCTCTCTCTTTCTCTCTCTCTCTCTCTATATATATATATGTGTGTGTGTGTGTGTGTGTGTGTGTGTGTGTGTGTGTGTTTGTGTGTAGTATATATATATATATATATGTCTACAAAACATATAACTTTGATAAAGATTACCCATTTTTCAGCTTTTGTGACACATTTGTATCATGTAATGCTATTATATTTCTTGTAGCCCTGAGCTATCTCTCTTTATCTCTGTACCTATTTATCTATCTCCGTCTATATACATTTTTCTCTGGTACATATAATTCATTTTGTTATGCTTTTCAATTATATATTCCCACTTATATTGCGGCGTCTGCTGCAAAACATCTATGCGCTGAGGTACAACTGGAAACCTCGTTACTAATTGTTCGGAGTCATTATAATACGTTGTTATCGATAATGGCCCTGAGTAAAGCTTGAGTGTGAGACTTAAGTTGCATACTGTTTTAATACCAATATCTAATCCTTGAAGAATGCCGGTTGACAGAATAGTTAGAATATTGGAAACATTCCCTCCAGTAACTGTTCCAATTGTTTATGTTCAATCTCATCAAAGTTTAGCATTTTCCACTGTAAAGATGAAATCCGTGAATTCTTCCCGTTGAAAAATGATTCAATGAATAATAACGCTACGTTCAAATTTCTGTTATGTTCAGTTATGTCTTTCAGCTTGCACTGACTTTGTTGTTCATTTACCCCAAAATAATGTAAGCATGTATGTCTGTCTGTCTCTCTGTATGTATGTCTGTCTGTCTCTGTATGTTTGTATGTAGGTAGGTAGGTAGGTAGGTATGTAGGTAGGTAGGTAGGCAGGCATACATTTATATACTGGTATCGATTAAGTTGTCTACAACGTTATAAAGTCGCTCGAGTGTCAGATCGATTTGCCCAATTCTTTGTAGCACGCTGCGTTCTCAGTTCAAATCCCTACATCAATTTTGACCCCCACGGGTCGATCAATAAAATAGTTTTGAAGTATTGGGTTAGGTTTTCTTTGTTCTTTCCATATTTCTTTCTTTTTCTATCTCTTTCCCTTTCTCTTTCTATGTTTGTCTTTCTATATATTCATCTATGTCTATTTCCACTTCTCACTTAGTTTTTCTCTTCGGAATTGGCTATGTGGCGTTTCCAGAAGGCCACTGCGACTGTTATGCGATGGAGAACGATTGAGCAATCTCTTGTAATGTGATCATGCAACATAAAACAATCAAATAAGCAATATAGTATAGTGACTGTGAACTTAACAATATGCCCTGTTGTTACAAAAGTATTCTAGACATTAGCAGCAATTTCTTGTCTGCATGTTGTGGCAAGCATTAGCGTATCTCTGGTGTTATCTGACGCAACCGCTTTATCTCTCCAATCATAGAGGCTCAGAACAGAGGCATGGATGCTCTTCTTCTTCTTCTTCTTCTTCTTCTTCTTCTTCTTCTTCTTCTTCTTCTTCTTCTTCTAAAGAAGACATTGAAAGTAGTTTAAGTCTCATATCAGTCATTTTATCTTAATATCAGAAAGAACATCCTCTTCGAAGTTCAAGCAGGTCAGGATTTCGTGTACAGTTCCGACTGACCACACAAAGTAAACAGAACGATGATATCCGCAAAATTCTCCACCTGAACCCAACACGCATCGTTGAAGTCGTCTGGGAGTTAGACGCGAAATTGATACGCGAAAGGTGAGATTATAACGTCTCACCCGAACATGAAATACGTTTTAGAAAACCAATAATGCCTATCAGCCTTTCTTGTTAGCGGTCTGCAAAGCGACATTTCCGTTAATGGCAATACCTATGCTTATATAACACATAGGACATTTTTAATAACAAAGAAGATATGGTTTACATAATCACACGCTATTACTTGATCATAAGAAAACATTCGCCAAAACACAACACATACTACGTCCATTATTTATTATAAATAGTTACAAATCAAATATCATAATGACTATGAGATTGTAATTAAGAAGAACTTTCTTCAAGATAGTCTCTCACCACGAGTAAAGAGCACAAACGTCATCTGAATCACAGGTATCTCACAACGCACATTCACTTTTCTGCATTCATTTGCATTCGACTACTAGTTCACTGTGAAGTATTTATGCAACTGAGCGTTAAAAACTGAATATTGGTAACGCTACGATTATTTAGAAATTATTTACCACCAGTGGCCTAGCGTGTAGAAAAACTAGTCAATAGACTATATATTATTCATTATAAATACAGTGTACATTTAAACACGTAAGAGATGGCCATAATAGGACATCTAACCCGCTAGAAGGAGTAGTTAAAATCCAAACCACTATTAGGGGTAATTTTGAAAGGGAATGAAAAATAAAAACATTTACCATCTACTTCCTGGACATCTACTTCCTGGTTTCAAGCTAGATAGATAGATAGATAGATAGATAGATAGATAGATAGATAGATAGATAGATAGATAGATAGATTTTCATCTTTGTATGTTTATATGTTTTCACCTCCCTATATACGAATATCAAGAAATATTCAGTGCATGTATATTAAATTTATGAAAAGCTTTGATTACTTTCATGGTGCAGGAGTTGCTGGTATGATATGAAAGTCAACGAAATTTTTTTTTTTCTTACCCGATACCTTACTTCTATAAATATACAATAAATTGGGAGAGAATGTTATATTCTAGTCTCGGCTTTAACGTTCAGTATTCTCGTTGAGAATACATATCTATACACTGCATATATATATAAATATGTATACGTCATTTAATATACATAATTTACAAAATAGTATCTATGTTTGCTCCCCTTGCATGGCTTGACAACGGCGTTGGTTACTTTACTTGCCAGGCAAAAGACTAAATAAGTACCATTTTTTTAGTGGTACTTATATGAACTGTTTTAAAAAAACAATATTCAAGGTGGCTCCCCGGTACGACCACCGTCCAATGCCTGAAATCATATATGTGCGCGTGCCTCTGTGTGT
>NC_068989.1:8650433-8661249 GCF_001194135.2 Octopus bimaculoides
GGGGGGGGGGGAGTGGATACGTACTACAACAGCCGTAATAGTCTGATGATGTAGGATGTGAATTGTCATGATAAATGATGACAATGAACCTACTGCCACTATTTTTGGTGCCTGCTACTAATGATGACAAACGACGATGACATGAAAGAAGATCAACAGAAAGACAAAGGGTGCTGATAGAAATATTAAACTGCAATTATAATTTCATTTCCGTTTGCTTGCCATAGAAGCCTGACAGTGCTCAATCTTAAGATAATACGCCAATTACATTCATTTTTAAATTGAAATTCCAATCAGCAGAAAAAATAAACATACATATGTATAAATGTATGTATATGATATGATGTAGATCAAAGGTTCTCAACGCGGGCCATTTGGCGCTCGAGGGGGTCGTTTTGGAGCAAAGGGGCTCTCTTGTGCTATAAGTGTCGCGTGCTGGAAATAATCACAATTAGCAAACTTACAATTTATTATTTCATTTTTTTTTTTTTTTTGCATTTCAGTTTGTACATCTGTACTTCCGACTGCGTACAAGCGTGTATGTAACACGATGTCCTTTATTTTTTAATCATTATCTGCTGATATCAAAATAAGTATTATATCGAGAAATAAAACTATTTTCTTGAGGAGTCCAAGGATCAAAAGGGGGCCGTTGGCCAAAATGGGTTGAGAATCTTTGATGTAGATAGCAGTAACATCGCCTAACTCCTATATACTAGAAACCGGTATGACCAAACTATAGGCAGCCAAGTCTACTTTCCCATTGTCCCCTATCAAGAACTTCTGCTTTACGTCACTATAAGATCAATTACACCCTACCCACCCCCACAACGTGCGGAAAAATGCTTATGTTGTGCAAAATATTTCTTGTGACAATCACGTTGCGCTTACAGAATGTATAAATATAATCATTAATCAATGTGTGATTTCTAACTTTTTGCGTGCAAATTAATTTCTTGTAAGCTCATTAATTGCTTTTGACAGCTGATTGCAAGCGAGTATGCTGCTCGCGTAACTCACGTCTTAGAAATCTGTTTCAAAGTATGATTATGTGTATAATAACCTGCAATATATAAACTGATTAAGCATGAAGTGTGAGAAAGACAATCGTGAACATTCCAATGATATGAAATTCCCTGAAACACGGTAGAATGGTATACAAGTCATGGACAAATTCAATTCTTGCAATATTCAATGAAAAGTGTATGTTTTGAAGTGGAATGTATTTTAGTCTTCACTAACTTCGTGATTGATTACGCAGGGAATGATCGATTACCTAATTACCGGACATACTTGTATCGATTTGGTGATATATTAGTGATTGATTAGAGCCTCAGGTAGTCGTCTCTCCTGTCCTAAACACTTGGTAAGGGCTCGGCAACATTCTGATGAATAACCTGCACAGACGATTTCTTTACACTGACCAAATGTTTGTGCCGTACATAAGATAATGCTCTCCATAAAATCAACACTTTCTCCAGAGATGCATTTCAAATTCATCGTAGAGCAACTTTGAATGGAGTGTTTTGCTCAAGAATATTAAGCATCGACCAGTCTGGGAATCGAAACCACAATATTCTGATAGTGAATACAACATCCTAGCAAATAAGCCACGGGCTTTCACTAGAACCTCTAACAGAATGTTTTGTTTTCTTTTGGCTTTTCGCATATAAGTGTTGGGTTGTCACAAGAACATAGAGTGGACTGTCACACATTTCCTGTGCAAGTTACTAAAACTAATTTTGCCGCTGTAGACGAGCGTTAAATCAATGTTGGTACGATGTCCAAATAGCATTTAGGTGTTGGTGACCTAGTGGTTAAGATGTTTGTTCTCACAATGGTTAGGTCTTGACAGTACACTCGTTTGAAAATGAATATTATTTGGTATAGGGTGTTCACTTTGGAACGGATTGCTGTCTCGTTCATGGGCAGTCTTGTACTCTCAATCTAAATGCCTTGAAAATCCGAAAATATAACGGTATTATGAGCTTGTAGGCGCGAGGTAGACATGTTGATGTATTGATTGGATAATTATCATCAAACAGACAATTATTACGATTATGTACGTTTACAAGTATTTGTAAAATGGGAAGTACTACTTGTATTACAAAGTAATTTAACATTGTAATTACTAATGGAACATAAAAAGCGTTTTTACAGGACGGAGAGCTAAACTTAATCCAATTTTCGATAAAAAAATTTCGTGGACATTGTTATTTGCCCATATTTGTATCTAAATTTAGATTAACACATTCAAGGAAATAAAACATTAACTACAATAATATTGTATACATTTAATAATTAAGCCTGCCTCACTAAGTACTTTAATCACATCTTTCCTAACCATGGTTAGTCTATACATATTGTACTGAAGTCCGTAGTCTCTATAAAGTCTGCCTATTAGAGAAACGTTTTAAGCCAGATATCTACGACGTTTATTCCTATGATCTTGTATAGTTGAGCTTAGGTTTTCTGCTCAAAATAATATCAAACACCTTTCTTTTCTTAGTTTTACTTTTTTCTGATCTATGTGGAATTATTAAACACAAAAGGGAAGATGTATTGCATAACATTTTTCTTATATACGTATATATATATATATATATATATATATATATATATATATATATATATATATATATATGTATATTGTTTATGCCATAAGAATTTAGAAACATGAAAAAAGCGTGAATTAGTTCGTTTTAATGCTGGAACTCGTAAAACTATGAATAATAGTGTGTAAACATTGAGGTAAAAAGTCACTTAAGATGAAAAAAATCTCTTAGGCTGACCGTGAGACTATAAATCAACATTTTGAGTAAATACAAATAGTCTTGTTAAATTTGGAAAAGATGGCATTAATCTATTTAGTGAAATAGGCTTTTGTACTACTGTGAATGCTAGCTTTACTCTATGTAGTGGTCTGGAAATTAGTTGCGATATAAACTGAACCACAAAAGAAACTTCGCACATACACTAAGTAGAAATCGGTTGTTTAACCGTTCTTTCCTAATGATAAAACGTTATTTCTTGAAACATGTTTGACGTCACATGGTGTCATGTAATGACGGAGTGTCCTGGATCCAAAGAGATGAACTTTCATGTGACCACCATTAGCGTTGATTACCACTTCAGTTCAAATCATTAGCAATGACCAATGGATGTTGACCAGCATGGATACATCCGATGGCTTGCTCTTTCTGATTTCGTCTCAGTCTTGGTATGCTTGCTGCGTTCGAAAGACGAATGACAGGCTGGGTGCCTTTTATACTCAATGAGACAGCGTTTTGCACATGCATCAAGCTTTTCATAAAGATGTATTCACGAAAAGTGAACGAGTTCGAATCCTACAGGCAATCCTTGTGTTTTCAAAAAGGAGTTGTGTTGTGGGTCACTGACATCTTCCTGATGTCAACTTACCTACAAAATGAGATAAAATCCATATAATCGCAACATCGTGTGTGAAACAAATAACTGTTACAGTGTGGCGTTTCTTTTGTAGTTCAGTATAAATGAAAATAGATTTAATCCTTTCTGTAAGCTTAAAATGTATAAAGTATTTTAAGTAAAAAAACAAGACAAAAAAATAAAAGAACACACAAAAAAAAACAACAAATAGAATGTTAACCACTCATCAAATATTTTCTGCAATTTAATTCCTAACATTAGTAAATACATATCACCACTATCTTCAAAGGAACCTTCGTCTACCTCATTGCTGTAATGCAACTCTCGGTAATCGTGGCTTCTCAGAGAAATAAAAATTACTACGTAAATCTAATATTCTAAAGTGTAAAAAGGGCAGAGAAATCTATTTATTCATTCATGTTTTGATATAAAAAAGCAATATATATATATTTAAATTCTGAGAACTCTAAAGAGTTTCTTACTTTAATTTCCTCTCACATCCCAGCAAATAACAATGTCCACGAAATTTTTTTATCGAAAATTGGATTAAGTTTAGCTCTCCGTCCTGTAAAAACGCTTTTTATGTTCCATTAGTAATTACAATGTTAAATTACTTTGTAATACAAGTAGTACTTCCCATTTTACAAATACTTGTAAACGTACATAATCGTAATAATTGTCTGTTTGATGATAATTATCCAATCAATACATCAACATGTCTACCTCGCGCCTACAAGCTCATAATACCGTTATATTTTCGGATTTTCAAGGCATTTAGATTGAGAGTACAAGACTGCCCATCACATATTTTATGTAATTTCATTTCTAAATTAATCATTATATGAATTTCTATCTCATTATAATGCAGCGGCGTATAGTAGCCGTTTCTCAGACAGAATAGAATATGTACGGAGATCTAATACTTCAAAGCATAAAAATAGGCAATGGAAAATATTTTCTGTTATGGAAAAGGAGTTTATTGTTTAAATGAGAGAAGAAGCGTCTATAAAGAGTGTTTTGATTTAATTTCCTTTCACACACCAGTGGACTACAAATACTACAGACTCAGACTTTTACTGAAATTCAATTTTTAGTCGTGTTTCTAGTAAAAACTATTCAATTGCCGAGTGATACACACACACACACACACACACACACACACACACACATATATATATATATATATATATATATATATATATATATATATACACACAAACATACATATACGCATACACAAATATGAACATACATACATGCATGGATACATACATACATACAAACATACATGCACGCAAACATAAATATGTATATACATACATGCATTCATACATGCATCCATAAATACATACATACATACAAACATACATACATGCATACATTCCTGCATGCATGCATACATACATGCATGCATGCATACATACATACATACATACATACATACATACATACATACATACATGACTTTTCGACAGAAATTTATTTCTGCTTTTTAATGTGACCACATCGCTAGAAATGCAGATAGGCATCTAAAGAAACCAAGACCTCGTTGAAGATTTAATTTGAGGACAAATTCAATTTATCTGTGGCACTACGTCGCTAGGAAAAGAAGGGAAATCATAGTTCAGATTTCATTTATTAGTCAAGTTGTTAATTTGAATAGAAATCAACATTTGTTGTTGCTTTTTAAGAAGAGATAATAGCAATACATTTTAATACTAAGCTCAATTTTAGTACAGAACATCTACAGTTACACATCTTTGGTTTCTGGGTAATAATGACGTTGGCCGCTACTTTTAGGAAGTCAAGACAACGGGCATGATTTAATGAACTGATGGTTTACTTTACTTTTCACCAATGAATATTTAGTCTTGAGCCAATATGATAAATCAATATTTGAATGCAGCAAGATAAAACTTAAATAATTCCCTATATATTTCTACAAAGGTGTTTTATTGTCTGTAAGTTCGTATAACTTGAAATAAATGTTCTCAGTATTTTCTGGAGACATCGGCTACTGTTAATGAGAGAATGTTATTTGGATACGAATAAAGACACTTTGGCAATACAGAGACTATATAACAAACGAAGTTACATTGATAAATCTTAACGAAAGAATTAAAATGCAAAACTGATTTTCTTTGCTTTCTCTGTGCCAAATAATAAAATTTCTTATGGTCAGAAGCTAAAGACACTCATTGAAAATCAAATATTTGGAAACAGGCCATAGTGGAATAATATAATTTGGGTTAAATTCTATATTTTAAAAATATTTGCTAAACTGTTGTATTTGCTGTCTGGGACCGTATACGGTGAAGTGATTTTTTGCTGTATGTATTTATGAAAACGTAATGATTAGTATAATACAAAGCAAATAAGAGAACTCATATGACCTGTTAACATGACGTCACAATCAATGAAATTCATACGCCATATAAACTGACAACATATGTCAGGTTAACAAGTCATAACCCAAAGATAAAAGTCACTGATATTATGCTAACTGGGTGATGTTTTTCTGTTACTACATGCACTAGAACACGTCAAATTCGGCTATTTATAATCCGGTTTCTGCAATGTCATCGATGTAAAATTTCGTATGAGAGTGAAAAATTGCTTTTGTGCGTATTGGGTGTGCAGTGTTTCGTTTCCTCTTTTATAATTTTGTTGCTTTTTTGCACAAAGATTTCTCCAGTAAATAGAATGCTTCTTATTGGAAAAAGCAGTAACATTATAGGATATCCACAGACAGTAAGACCCAACCCCACAGGCAAACGCTTAACTATTACTTTTATGCAAAATTCTGGTTGCGTTATTTTAATTATACAAATTAGGGAGTTATTTTAACTCCATGGAAAGACAGCTAACGAGGAGTTTGAAGTTGTTATTTATGTGATAGCAACACACATGTATAATAATATTCCATTATTGATGCACACGTCAGTAGCTGATGGACATATGTTTACTAACTGGTCAATCGATTCTCTAAATTGTAGCAGTTCTGATTTCAAATTTTATTAGAATTGATAAAATAGCTGGCGATTCAATGTAATGGTGTCTGTTCAAATGTTTAATTTTATCAGACGCCTTTTATTTCTGTTTGGTCTGCATAGAAATATTTGAATCCTCTTATCTTCTGCTATAAATCTGCTCTATCAGAAATAACTAATGCTAACAAACAGTAGAAACAGGAGTCTGAAATAAAGAGAAACACACTATCAGTCAATATTTATACTGCATATACCATATCCAATTAACGAAAAATTCATAGGAATATTTGAAGATAATAAGAAGAATGTTGGCGTGTTTTCTCATAATACTTGCAATTGTATCGTCTACAAAATAAACCATTCTTTGATCATGAAGCAAACTTTCTGAGAAACTGCCAAATTGTATCGTACTTTATTCTCCATATCTCCCGTTGTCTTTTTCATGTTATGGAGATGAGATACAGAGAAAGAAATGCAGGAAGGGGGAGAGAGGGGGATAGAGAGAGACTTAGAGTAAATAAGGAACCGAGCATATAGCTAGAAAGTGATAGAGATAAAGAGAAAAATTGTTATATATGTGGGCGTGAATATAAGTATATACACACATACACACAGACAGACAGATAGATAGATAGATAGATAGATAGATAGATAGATAGATAGATAGATAGATAGATAGATAGATAGATAGATAGATAGATAGAAACGTAGATAGAAAGATAGATAGATAGATAGATAGATAGATAGATAGATAGATAGATAGATAGATAGATAGATAGATAGAAGTGCATTTGTTGTGGTGGTGTATTAGTGTGTTTTATGTGTTGTGCGATGAGGTAGAATGGTACAAGTCGATTCACTTATGCCGCTAACTCTCCTCAATTAGGCACGAACTTCATAAATCATGTCTCATCTAACAAAGACCATACGCCAAATTTAGAAATAAATATTCTTTTAGATAACCATTCTAGCCAGTTGTAACACTAATGTTGCTAATAACTTTGGAAAATATATTTCCTTACCATTCTTCGAATAGGTGACTTGCATCTGGCACTAATCATCATAAACGCAGACATGACTATATGGTTAAGTAGACAGCATGCAACCACGCGTCTTCGGGTTCAGTTCTTCAAGGTGATACTTTGGTTAAGCGTTTTCAACAATAGTCACACGCCGAGTAATGTGCTGTGTGTGCATTTGGCAGACGGAAACTTTTGAAAATCTGCCATACATATATATTGAAGAGCGTAAACTCGAAATGTAAAAGACTTTCTCACTTTCTCGAGTGTCAAACTTATACACATATTTGTTGTTCATACACTTGTCTTCGTCTTTTGTGTTTCTGTAAATTTCAACTATATGTATATAACCTGTTCGAAGGTTATAATGGACACAGGTACGTGTGTTCCATAGGTAGCTAGAGGCGATGGCCTCTTGGGGCTAATCAACGGCAGCATTGTCCTGTTTTTTGGGGATTGCTATGTTAGCTTGGCGAAAACTATTAATATCCAGTAACTTTGCCGTAGTCTCCTTTAGAGCGACTTAGAAATATTACTATTTCTATTTTTAAAAAACAATGGATGTATTCCACTGAATTCAGGTAAATAATCCTTCGTACAGACGGTCAGTAGCGACGCCTGCTGGGTTCGGCTGCTGTACATTCATAAGAGGCAATTACCCTGAAACTAGTCGGTAGATGCCAGACCAGTAAGGGGAAGCGGATAACCTCCCCTGTTCGGAGGTTAGAATGGACACAGGTTCGTGTGTCACATAGCTAGCTAGTGGCAATGGCCTCTTGGAGCTAATCAACGGACTTATTTTCTCTCCGAGGTGATTTTTAATCTAATATTTACGACCTATAAGGCGGCGAGCTGGCAGAAACGTTAGCACGCCGGGCGAAATGTTTATCGGTATTTCGTCTGCCGTTACGTTCTGAGTTCGAATTCCGCCGAGGTCGACTTTGCCTTTCATCCTTTCTGGGTCGATAAATTAAGTACCAGTTATGCACTGGCGTCGATATAATCGACTCAATCCGTTTGTCTATCCTTGTTTGTCCTCTCTGTGTGTAACCCCTTGTGGGCATTAAAGAAATAAGAAACGTTAGCACGCCGGTGCGAAATGTCTAGCGGTATTTCGTCTGTCTTTACGTTCTGAGTTCAAATTCCGCCGAGGTCGACTTTGCTTTTCATCCTTTCGGGATCGATAAATTAAGTACCAGTTGTGTACTGGATCGATCTTATCGACTGGCCCCTTCCCCCAAAATTTCAGGCCTCGTGCCTAGAGTAGAAAAGAATATTTACGACCTATTTATAAACTCTCATACACACAGCTGTATACGTGTGTGTGTGAGTGCAAATACATATTTTTTTAATACTGATATACCCGTGTATGTGTGCTTGTGAATCATTCATGTCCTTGTAGTGAGTGAGTGTGTTTGCGTTTGGATGTGTTGAAAGATTTTATATTATCTATACGACTTTCTATTTTCGGTGTCCAGCGGTTGATCATTTGCATATTTTTTTTTTTTTTTTCTCCGATACTGAATAAGAAGCGTAAATTGAAGCACACTTTTTTACTAAATTACATGTGATATACTTTCCGAAGTTCAGCGAGTTTAATGCAATATCACAGCTACAATACGATTAAGTATCCGTGTTTTCTTCGCTGTCGTTGTTGTTTTGTACATGATTATAGAGTAGATATTTCATTTTTTCTTGTAAGTAATCGTTACATGAAATATAGATATGTGTTCGCTTGACAACATGCTGGAAAGTGTTCCTCTGAAAAAGAAAAGTATCTTCGTAATGTTTTCGTTTGTATTTTTAGAATCATTTTAGAGCTTTAGATGTCTAGCTTCGATGTCAAATAGTTTTTAATCCATTTACATTTTCAGTATATTTAGTATTTCGGCATTTTTTAACTGAAATACTTTAAGAACGCTTTTTTATGATTTTTAGAACGAGGTTTCTGTTAATGATATCATATTCAGTTGGAGTAATGGAGAAACTGAATCTTTGAATAAATATTAAAGTGGCAGGGTATATAGCGCCGTCCCTGTGTGTACTGAGTTTAAGTCTCATCTGTTTTACAATCACAGCTTACTCATAAAGAGTTGATAAAATACATCCTACTTCACCAGAGGTGCTCTCTTTACGTAAAATATTTATATCAGGTGGATGGCTGATCTCCATAATAATGCATTGTTACTGTTACTGATCACATAAAACACTAGCACGTCTATTATGGTTGTATCAGATTGCTTATTAAATAGATATTTTGAAACGATTATGAGTATATATCTTTATATTTATTGGTTACTAATCTGAATAAGAACAGCAAGAACCGGGCAACGCCAGGTCATTCAGCTAGTATACTATATACAACCAAAAACAACATACATACAAACTTCTATATACATATTTGTCTATATTCACATACATACAAACAAGTACTATTTGTATAGATGTAGATTGTTATGTGAACCAAGGTTATCTTAACCCACACAAAAAGTGCAGAATTCAACAGTCATTAACTAGACTAGAACAACACCCTGGTAATTTTCCAGTTTGGGGCACATTCCTATTCTTGCTTAACTTTATCGGAATTATCGGGATAATCGTTCTCATGGATAGCCATGTAAATAACTTTAACAAAAATATCAGTTTTTTTTTTTAATTGGAGGGGCTATTGATGATTAAGTAATATAAAACTGTCCTGAAATAAGCTTAGAAACACCAACGCAAGGAATACTGGTGGATTATTCCCATCAAAACGTCTGTTCGATGTAAAGATAAGAGGCCGGATATTGTTGTTTGGGACAGAGGGGCAAATATATGTACCATCATAGAGGTTAGCTGCTCTACAGATATAAATATCTCTTTGAAGATCAAAGAAAAAGAAGGTATCTATGGACAACTGCTTCGAGCCCTCCAGCTTCTATATCCAGACTATGAATTCATATTTATACCAATAATAATTGCAGCACAAGGTTTTGTTAGTAAATGCTTAAAGGAGAATCTGGATAAACTGGGATTTTCAGAAAGAGAAATTGACTGGATGATTCGTACAAGTGCAATCTGTAAGTGGAACAGTAAAGATATGCAAGACTTTAATCAAGTTCCAAATGTGAATTTGTTGTGTTAACTTTATCCCAAAGATGGAGCCTTGTATCTTTGTTGGAAACCGGCTGCCTCCTCAGTGGAAGATTTATAATAAGAAAAAAATAGATCTGATATATACTTACATATATACACACATACATACAAACGAACATAAACATAGTCACTTTATCGTAATTCATTCTTTTATTAACACGAACTTCTACCAGTTAATATTTACTTATCTCTCTTCCCTCCCTCTATTTCTCTCTCTCTCTCCACATATATATATATATATATATATATATATATATATATATA
>NC_068989.1:8661527-8662728 GCF_001194135.2 Octopus bimaculoides
TATATATATATATATATATATATATATATATATATATATATATATATATTATATGCTTACGTGTACATATTTATAAATCTGTAGACGTATGAAGAGTGAGTCAAGCAAAGATAGATAGATTGATAGATAGATAAATATATGGATAGATGGTGGGTGGGCGATTAGATAGATAGATAGATAGATAGATAGATAGATAGATAGATAGATAAGTACTTGCGAGTTAGTTTAGGTAGTTAAGCTTATCATGTAGAAGTAAGCACGTCCGTGTGGCTGGTAAAATGTATGTAAGTATTCGGTCATTCTGAATATTCGTACATTACTGCATCAGGTTACAGATAAAGCTATTTTCAGTTCTCTTCAATTTGATCTCATCCCAAGTGGTTTCAGTATGAACGTAGCCATAATATGATGAAAACAGGTCTTTTAATAATATCTACGCGTTATATTTCTCAGATTATATACTTCAGTTGTCATTGTAGGTTAAAACTGAAGAAATAGATGTAACTAGGCATAGATCAGGTTATGTAAATAAATGTACACTTTGGTTTGCTATGCGACAAAACGACAGTCGCAGCGAAAATCCAACATCATTATTCCCTCCAGGAATAAAGATGTTGTATTCTAGCTTGCATGTGTGTTTGTATGTATGTTTAATATGTGGGCTGGCGTTCAAAATGTACCTGCGTATTTATGCGTATATGCCCCTCCATGCTGATTGTATATTTATGTACAACTTTGTGTATACAGATGATGGTCTACCCGTCATCGACTGTACATATATAGTTATGCTTCTCTGAATTTGTTTACGTAAACAGCCATAGTTCCTAACTTTCTATGATCTAATAACTGGAATGCCGAATCTCCTATTCCTGCCTTTAACATTCCAATTGGAAAAAAACCCGATTTCGTGTCCGCGCAACATGCATGAATATAAATAGGTATGTGAATATGTACCACCATATATGTTATCGCGAGACTTACATTTCTTGCCATCTTCATATTTCAGTATATTATCTCTCCAAACATGCATTTGTTTTCATCAACATTAGCTCTTCGCTAAATGGCTTTATTCAGACTATGTATCTACATTAGGCCAGTGAAATATTTCTTTCCATTATGTATGCGAAATATGTGTGTGTGTGTGTGTGTGTGTGTGTGTGTGTGTGTGTGTGTGTGTGTGTGTGTGTGTGTGTGTGTGTGT
>NC_068989.1:8662994-8663517 GCF_001194135.2 Octopus bimaculoides
TATATATATATATATATATATATATATATATATGTATATATATATATGCACACATATACACCCACATATATGTCTGTATGCATGTATGTATTATGTGCTTAAATGTATGCATGTATATATGCACGTTTGTCTTGAACACATGCAAGAAAGTAAAATTTCATATGTATGTCAGAAAAATATTTATATATTTTTCTTGGATATGTATTCATAAATAAGCATTGTGCTTTAATGAATAATTGTATGCATTTATGCGAATAGGTGCAAGTGTGAAACAGCGACAATACTGTATGTTTGACGGGTGTCAATAAACACAACTCGACGAAGATATTGTAAAGTATCAAGCGATATATAATACGAGGATGGTGTGATAAAGGATATGTTGTGTGAAGAATAAAAAATGGTAATTGATCAGGTGAGCCAAAACAATAAACGCTATTCAAAAGCAAATTATCGAAAACTGAATAGATCTCTCTCTCTCTCTCTCTCTCTCTCTCTCTCTCTCTCTCTCTCTCTCTCTCTCTCT
>NC_068989.1:8664013-8666149 GCF_001194135.2 Octopus bimaculoides
TATATATATATATGTATGTATGTATATATATGTATGTATATATATATGTGTGTGTGTGTGTGTGTGTGTGTATATATATGTATAGATATAGAGTTAACCGGAACAATAAGCATAGAAATATATCATAACAACGACCTCGTTGTCCGGACTACTTTCACCGTGCGAGACATTTCTATTATTCACTAAAATACTTTATTTTGAATAATATTGAAAATCAAAATTTTAGTTTTTTTCTGTTACATCTGGAAAACTTTGAGAATTAGATTAGACATTAAAGAAATTTAAAATAAAGATTCGAGAAATATCAGAACCCACCCAGAGAGATGAAGAGATTGTAGAAGACACATGTGGCAATTGTTTTTGTTGTAATTGTTGCATTTGGCACAATATCTTATCGCTATATCTTATCACTATGTTGCGCACATACGGTTGTGATGCATGTGCCTGGTGTACCTTCATCAAACGAGTAGTCATGATGGGTATACTGGGATTGGATATACTGTCATGATGGGTATACTGTCACTTTGATGGCATGCACTGCTCTCTCACTCAATAATAATAATAATAATAATAATAATAATAATAATAATAATAATAATAATAATAATTGTTTCAAATATTGGCAGAGAATCAGCAAGGCAAAAACTCATCCATAGAATTTGTACAGAGAACATAAAAAACAGAAGAAATGTTGCTAACAATTTTTTCGGCTTTGCTTACGATTCTGCCAGATCACCGCCATTTTTTATAATAGCTTCAAATTCTGGCGCCTGGCCAATAGTTTTTGAAGCGAGGGGCAAGTCAATTACATCCACCATGATACTTGAATTCGATAGGATGAAAGGCAAAATTGACCTCGGTGGAGTTTGAACTCAGAACGTACAAACGGAGGAAATGTCACTTAGCATTTTATCCGGAAGAAAAAAAATCTGTAACAAGCATGAGCTTAGCTATGAAATGATTATTGAATGAAAATGTGTGACAGAAATGGCAGTGCAAGTGGCAACCGTTCATACAAATTTAAATTGTATCCTTTTACGCCAATGTATTTCAGAATTCGTAATTCACGAAAGATAACTCCTGCTATTCTACTTATATATATATTTCTGCATGTTTTTGTTTTTCGTCATTCCTAAAGCATCTTTTATTACAGAGATTGTTTCTATTTTCATGCCTTACATTCAGGTTTATATTTAGAGGTTTATGTTCAGATAATTTCTCCCATTTTTGGAGATGTATTACCATCTGTTTGGGCTGATAGCAAGCTACATTATCAGTAACTTGCTACACCGGTCATTATTAACGTTGTCAATGAGTTTCATTTTCTTCTTCACATTTTTGTTGCGTTCAAACATTTTCTTCTTCTTCTTCTTCTTCTTCTTCTTCTTCTTCTGCTTCTTCTTCTTCTTCTTCTTCTTCTTCTTCTTCTTCTTCTGCTTCTCCTCCTCTTCCTTGCTGCTTTTACTACAACTACTACAACAATGACAACTACTACAACAACAACTACAACAACAGCTACTACTATTACTACTACTACTAATAATAATAATAATAATAATAACAACAACAACAACAGCAATAATAATAATAATACTATTATTATTTCGCAGATTCTCTTTCATAGAATTTTAAAATGTATTGTAGTTGTTTATATTGTTATAATATCAAATTAAATAACAAATGAAACAAAAGAAAGAAACAAACAAACAAAAAAACAAACAAACGAGACGAAAATTATTATTTTGGGTCAGTTTTATTCATATTTTTAATGGCGGAAATATATCTTTCTCTTATTTGTTCGTTATTTTTTAAATCTTCCATGCATCATTTTTTAAATTCCAAATGCAATTAACGTTGATGGCTTTTTAAATATGACATAAAATTATTTTTTCATAATTTATTATGGTCATTATGTATATGCCGCATTCATGCATATATATAAATATACATACACACACAAATAAACAGAATCAAGCATGTGTGTGTGTGTGTATATATATGTGTATATATGTGTATATATATATATATATGTGTGTGTATATATATATATATATATGTATATTTATACGTGTGTTTATATCTACATCTATATTTCAATCTATCAATATGTCTCTCTCATTCTCTCTCTCTCTCTCT
>NC_068989.1:8666439-8668810 GCF_001194135.2 Octopus bimaculoides
ATATATATATATATATATATATATATACATATATATATAACATATATATGTATATGTTACATTACATATATATGTATATATATAAACATGCCAATGTGTTTATTATAATTATAAATATGCTTAAAACAATCAAACATATACACATGTGTATGTGTATGTGTGTGAACTTATAGGAGCCCATCACCACCACCCGCACACAAACTCGTGTATGTCGTGCGAAAAACGTAGCACACATACGCTCGTGCACACTCGTTATAACAATGTAGTTAACACACACTGTACTGGAGACTGACGTGGAAATAGCCGTTATGATTACTGTCAGAGAAACAAAGAAGCAGAAACAACAATTTGTGCCAGCTGATATAACGCCAAGGAAATATTTATAGCACACCCACTCTCACACATGTCGTAAATAATGTATACAAATATCAGTAATAAAGTACAGCCTCTGGTTTATATTTCTGATTTATATAGAATTTATATCCTTAATCTATCACCCGGTTTCCGATAATATGAAATAGTGAAAACATATATTTTTTCCAATACCCCGGAGTTGCTTTCACAATAGACAGTTCCGTGCGGAAGTGTAACAACCACTCCATTATTATATTTCCCTCGTTGCTGGTACTGGAGCATGTGTGGATGGTGTAGTCTCAATAGATGACTGGGGGCGTTGTTGCATAGTCACCCTTTCTTTCTTTGTATTAGTTCCGTATTTCAGAAAGCAATATATTACATCGTAAATACAATTTCCGTAAAATACCGTTACGCTCCTAACCGGTTGCATTAAATTCAGAATCTTGTTTTAGAGGCTTGAACCGTTTCCTTTCACTTCATGTATTACCAGATCAATTTCTGGTGGCAATAAAATATGGGCTCCTGAATTCGTTTCTGTAAATAAAAATGAAGACGTCGGTTGTGATCCAGTGACCTATTATGGAATACGGGACACTATTATGGAGCATTCATGATCCACTTAATATATGCAATCGAAATGCAATATGGTTGGTTTAATCTCACTCACTGTTCATCTAACAATAAACATTCCCTTTAAGTAAAGTCTATTGCTGTAATCTTTTATTGGCTATCGTTTAGTTAAAGGAAAATGATAAATGCTTTTGACAGGGATCGAGACATCTGACAATTGTAGAAAGAAGGAAAGCAGTATGGGACCTGTCTTGAATGTTTGAAATAGAATGGGTTCTGCAAGAGATAAATGAGTAGCAAGGTACTTATGTGACGAAATAGCGTTTCGGATGTCTTCACACCGGATTATAATCTTAATCATGGATTTAAGAGATGAATTGTCAGCATCACGTCGATTTACTTTAAATTAACTTCGGGAAGACGGAATCTTCGGCTGTTTTCAACGGCACTTTAGCTAATATAGTCTTCGTTTAACCTGTTGAAACATTGAACCGTAAGAATAACCCTAATAGAATGGTGCATGGGCAGTATTGATAAGGTTAACAATTACTGATCTAGGCAACATATTCTTGGATGTTTTTCTCTGAAATTTTACTGAATATATCGCATAGCAATATTTCGTTCAAATATGTTTTTGATTAATGTATCTTAATCAAAATTCCCTGGCTTCCTACAAGGCAATTTGATTTTCTTTTGCAGACGATAATGTTCAACGTTATTAAATTTACCCTTTTCTTCTAAATCGTATCGAATTTCTGTCTAGAACGCTGAGCTAACGCGCCGGTAAACATGCATAGCAGTATTTCTTCTGACCTAACGTTCTGAGTTCAAATTCCGCCGAAGCTGACTTTGCCGTTCATCTCTTCGGGGTTTGTAAAATAAGTACCAGTTGAGTACTGGGGTCGATGTGATTGATGTAACCCTTCCCCGAAATTACTGGCCTTGTGCAAAAATTTGAAACTAATATTACTCTGTCTACTTTTCTCAATTTCTTTCTATATCTCTATCCGTTTCTCTCTTTTTCAAATATTTTCACAAATACATTTACACACACGTCTAATTCTGACATTTATTTACATCAAACTTTTATACCATTGAACACATAGTGCAATAAATGGTATTTTGCAGAATATAGACCTTCATGACATTTACTTCAATTCATATAATGATGAATTCTTTTGGTGATGATTTTTATCGTACAATCACAATAATAATCAGCTTCGCTTTACAATGCAATCTATGTCAATGTTAAATTCGATACGAGAGTCGTCATGAAGGATTAGCTAAGTTAAAAAGTTTCTGTCCAGAGTGTACAATAACTAGCTATACCTGCTTACCAATAATGGTGATGTCCGCTCCTCTAAACAATCAATATACAATGAACCGATCCAGCAACGGACACAAACACGCCCCCCCCAATACACACACAGACATATACATATAT
>NC_068989.1:8670392-8680200 GCF_001194135.2 Octopus bimaculoides
AGAGTTAAAGAAGATTTTTTTTATTTTTGGTTGGTCTGTGACAGTCTGTCATGGTTCACTGGTTTTTGGGACTGGTTTTGTGCACATCTCTATATATATAGATAGATAGATAGATAGATAGATAGATAGATAGATAGATAGATAGATAGATATAAGTGTGTGTGTGTGTGTTTGTGTGTGTACTTGTGTATGTGTTTGCGCGCATGACGTTTGGCTACGTGCAAACACGACCACTCGCACATATGTTTATATGTATGAATGTGTAAACACACACACATCACTTGACAACGGATGCTGGTGTGTGTACGTTCTCGTAACCTAGAGGTTCGGCAAAAGAGACCGATAGAATAAGTACTAGGCTTGCAAAGAATAAGTCCAGTCCTGGGGTCGATTTGCTCGACTAAAGGCAGTGCTTCAGCATGGCCACAGTCAAATGACTAAACAAATTAAACAGTTAAACAGTTTTGGAGATCTAAGGACGGTGCAGAGCTTCCCTTATTGGTTAATGCCGATGAGTAAAAGAAAGCATGCAATATTTATTCATGCATCCCTCATCGAGATTTGCGCTGAGAGTGAAGAAATCAGAATTAATAGTAAAACATTCTATTCGACGCTCTAAAGCCTGCTGTATGTATGCATATATGTATGTATAACCGTATGTATGGATGCACGTATGTATGTATGTATAACCGTATGTATGTATGCGTCTATGCATCTATAGATGCTTGGATGAACGCATATGTGTATGTATTTAAAACAAACTTGTCAAAAGAACGGATTAACACAACATAGGCTCTACTTCTACGGAGCGATAGTGCACGAGGACAGAAGTATTCGAGACGGCGAAAGAGAACGCTGTAAAATCAATAAAACCACATCAGAAGTGCTTCGCATAACATCTATCAAGGAAACAGGCAGACACGGTTTCTTCACCCTGGCGAGGGCTGACCTACACACACACACACACACACACACACACACACACACACACACACACACACACACACACACACACACACACACACACACACACAGCATTCAGACGTTCACGTCTACGTTAACGTTAGTGACAATAACATCCTAACTTCTGATTTCAAAGTAAAGCAGAGTAAAATTAGAAACCCCGTGTTACATACGTTCCCTTATAATTTTCACTGTCAGAAATGTAACAAACCAGTAATTAACCTGTTGGAATTCTGTAAGAAACAATGTTAATTATTTACCAATTGTAATATTAATTTATATCAAAGCTTTCAGTAACCTAAAATTCAATATCTCTTCCATGTATGAAAAAGATATTTCAGTTAACAACTTCTAAGAAATTTACATTCTTTCATTACATAATCGGAATGCAGTTAATTGTAGCTTCTATTTTCCTGAATTAAGGAAAATTTTAATTACTATACTCATGAATATTTACTGTTTTCTAAGACATGTATTTCATGAATAAAAGAAAACTTCATTTACGCTTCTCATGAATACTATTGACTTGTTTTTAATTCAAGAAATAATGAAATTCACGGACAATAGATTAATGTAAGACAATAGATTAATGTTATATTTCTTTTAGTTTGACTCTGAAATGACACCTTATCTTTACTTATGAAACCGGAAGTAATATTTGTGAATATGGATTCGATATAAAAGCGATAAAAGATATCAGTATGGAATGCGAGATACGAGATTTTTAATATAACAAGTATATGAATGATATGAATGTGTGTAGGTATGCGTGTTTGTAAAATAGATAACACATCAAGCTAAACTGTATGATTTTAGTTAATCTGGAAGACATCTTTCAACACGGAATGTAAACAACGACACAAGATAGTCAGCGCTATGGATTTATGTCTTTGTAAATTAAGCAAACGAAGAAATATGAAATATAACATTTAAAGCAAAGGCCGAATGTTTACCTTAGATTATTATGCGGGACATCGAGTTATTTCGTTCGAATCTCATCTCGCCAGCCGCCGTTGTTTCGAATAGAGATATTCGTACGATGTGCTGAACAAAATAAAAGTCTAACGTGCATAAGTCTGTTTTTGTATATTCTTAACTAAACAACCATACTCTTGTTTATCAACAAATGCATCCAGATCTAATATATGTGGGTCCACACATACACATACACACACACACACACACACACACACACACACACACACACACACACACACACACACACACACACACACACACACACACACACACACACACACACACACACACACACACAAACGTACATTCAAATATATAAACATTTAGATAGATAGACAGATAGTGTGAGAGATGAATATATATATATATATATATACTATAATATGGGTATATATATATATATATACGATAATATATATACACACTATAATATATATACATGTGTGTGTGCGTATGTGTGTGTACAGATATATGTAATATAATATATGTGCATATATTATATACGCGTTCCTTCACGCACGCGCGTACGCACGCACACACACACACACACACACACACAAACACACACATATATATGAGTTAATTTGTACAAAGTTGAGAGACTTCAAAGTTTCGGCTTGTACACTGTTAATGATATGTAGCCGAGTGAAAAGTATTGAATAATCTTTGTTTAGTGTTAAATTCATTTCATATATTTAAAAAAAATCATATAAAAAGATTTATACATGAACACACACACATACACGTACATGTATGCAAAAACACAGGCTTTTACATGTTTGTATATCCTTAGCTACGAAAATAATCACATTTATTGGCTCGAGGGTGTGTCTGTGTGTGCTTGTGTGTGTGTGTGTTTGTTTGTGTATGTGCTCGCATGAGTGCTCATGTGTGTGTGGGGTGTATGTGTGTGCGTTTCTGTTTGCTTTTATGTAAAGTAGTAATGTAAATATACATTCATTTGTAAGCTCAAAAGTCTTCTAGAATATTTATTCCATGTCGTATGGACTGTTAACCTGATATTTTACGAGTTGGACATCAACGGTTGTTTATAATTAATAATTTGTACGTTTAAAATTTGGCCTATATATCGAACTAATATATAGCATCACTCCTCTTACTACTGCTAATGCTGGAACATATTTACAAATAATCATGATAAACAACAGCAATACAAGGTTAAAAAGAATTATCGAACGTAAAAGAGCAGAATTACGACAGATATATTCTGTGACTGAATGTAGAAGAGATGTGATTTCATATACCAGTATACAGTTAAATATATCTGCCTCTATGTATAATTGCATATATATGTGAGCGGATGGAGAACGTCTGTGTATATATTTATAACATATGATCCTCTCCACTACGGTTACAAGGCCTGAAATTTCGAAATTTACCGCAGTACACAACTCGTATTTATTTTAACGACCTCGTGGATGTGAACGGTAAATTCGACATGGATGGCATTTGAACTCTGTCACCTAACCGCCTTAATATAATATAATATATGATATATTCACATAGCAATAAGAAAATTGAGGGGATCAAGAGGTGGTATTCATCAACTTTTAGACATTATATTATGTCTATTGTTTCCGTCTATCAAATCCACTCACAAGTTTTGGGTCAGCCCGATGCTATAGTAGAAGACACTTGGCCAAGGTGCAACGCAGTGGGACTGAACCCGCAACCATGTGGTTGGTAAGCAAACTACTTACCACACAGCCACTTCTATGGATAGAGAAATAGGTATAGATAGCAAATCAGATTAACAGATTATCAGACACACACAGACACATACATATACATAAATGTTGGCCAACATTTTGAGCTAGAAGGTGTGGTTCTTGGGTATGTTGGACACAATACGGGTATTTAGAAGGGTAGAGACGAATGAATCCCAAATGCTTGAGTGACGGGGGAAGGACACCAAATATCTCCGAGGAAAAGAAGCCGTTGTAGTGACGTAAAAAACGTTAGAAAGGAAACTGTAAGACCGAATGACATCATGTCAATTGATGCGATCAAGATGCACGCTCGTATGTGTGTGTGTGTGTTTGTGTGGATAAATAGATGAGTGTGTAGGAAGTTCAACGTCTCAATTGTGAAATTAAGATTCTCTAGTTAATCCCAACTGAGTTTCATACAGGGTCAGTAATTCATGGCAGATGATTTCTACTTTTCTTTCCCTGAAGGTCAGTCTTTGAACGTCCAAAGAAGCAGCCAACGTATAGAATACTCTTAAGTAAGTACATTTATTCATAGCAGTATGTGCCCGTGACATTGGTTGCCAAATAACTGTATCATTGTAGACATCTATAAAATTGTATACATTCAGATGAATAACCTTGTAAAAACATCAACCATCAAGTAATAACACCCAAGTTATTTTTTTAAATTTCTACCTGTGACTTTGTGTTCTGATGCAGCTTTTCCACGGCTTTAGTAAGTCTCAGGTCTGATATTTTATGTAGATTTACATTCAGTGCTTGTGATTATTTTCTTCCAGCATATTCAGCCATATTGCATGATGCTTCAAATGTATTTTTTCCTTGTAGATGTAAAACCAAAATTATTTAAGAACTTTCTGAAAAAAGGAATTTTTCCTTTTTTATAACAGGGATGGTGTTTCCTTTTATTTTCTGATATACAGTCGGTTAGTTAGATGCACAGTTTAAGCTAATGGCGATTCCAGTTAATAGCAGACATTTTTGCTAATAGAATTTTTCGTTCAAGGATTCTATTTCTGCTTCAGTATTAATAATTTTCGCTCAATAGTTCGAAGTTTAGATATACCGTATACATTATACAGTATTTCCATAAAATAGGATGAGGTGAGATTAATGCTCACCTTACATTTTGTGATAGTTTCTAAATGTCCAATTCCAACGCATCGACTGTTAACATTTTCGTAGAGTTATCGCTAGGGTGGCACAAAGTAATTCAGGCATTCTGAGAAATTGTTTTCAAGCAATAACTGCTCGTTTTACACAAAAATGCATGGCATCTAGTTTTAACGTCTATACTATTCAATATCAAAGAGATTATTTTTGCCCACACTCTTCGCCAAAACGGTTTTGTTCCTTAATGTGAATTTAGATAATTTTGAAAACTGTCCACAAATCCAATTTTTGATAAGTTTTAGCTCTCTATATTCCATAATTATCTCTGGTGGGTCATACGTTATAAAGAGATACGCATTATCATTGCTGTTCGTAAATTTTTTTATGTTTAGTCTGTCATTGCTTAGCTTTGTTGATAGTTTACACTCGCGTGTAATTCATCCGAGAAATTCATTAATCACAAAAGTCGGTAAATAAAGGTTCTCAGACGTTTTGGTAGTATAGGAATGAAAACCAATTTAAAAGAAAATAAACTAGAATGCCAACACTGGATATTGATTATAACAGAGTGGATTTAAACAAAAAACATCATGTCGTCATATGAGACTGTATAATAGAGATGACTGGTGCCTGACACAAAGATTCTTACACCTGAGGGGAGCGGCTGGTATTTTGTAACGCACGTTGGGATTCCCTTTACGAATAATGTAGTTGAATCTTCTCGACTGTGGTTTAAATAAGATTCGAATTAACACGCCGTTAATGAGTTTGTGAGTATATACATACGTATATATAAAATGTTTTGATGACTCTTGTTTAAATTAGTCTCTCGAAATAAGATAGAAAAAATAGAAATACACTATTAAGGGATATATCTATTATTATTATTATTATTATGGCCGGGTTGAAGGCAGCGAGCTGGCAGAATCGTTAGCTCCTGAGTGAATCGCTTAGCGGTGTTTGTCCAAGTTCACGTTTTCGCCGAGGTCGATTTTGCCTTTCATCCTTTCGGGGCCGATAAAATAAATACCAGTTGATCACTGTAGTCGATGTAACCAATTTCCCCATGTCCTGAAATTGTTGGCCTTGTGCCAAAAATTTGAAATTATTATTATGACCGGGTTCGAACCCAGGCCACAGCAAAGTCTACCCGCCACACTTCTCGGTCAATCATCACTACCTCAATGTCCTTGATACATTCTAGACCAGAATCTGCAATCAAGTTGTTGATGTGAATGCGACGGCGTATTTCTCTTCTTATATCGCTATGAAGTTGGTTCCACAAGATTAATTTGGATGCTTCTAGTACAGGGTGATGCACACAGTGACCAGATAATCGCACCTATCTTTGCCTGACCTTCTTAACTTTCAGCAGATCTCCATAAATGCATTTATTTGTCATATGTTGCTACCATTTCACATTTAGTGTCATTCGTAACATCCTTGTTTAATATCCACTTAGCCCTTTTGATAAAAGATATAGATAAAGAGCTAATCAAATAGGCTACTACAGGATGTCCACAAAGTCTGGGTACATGGGGATTAATACATACTTTAAGAAATTATTATTTCTTATATTTAATTGTTTATGCTATGATTTTATTTACTCCATGTAACCATATGGGGATTAACACATACTTTAAGAAATTATTATTTCTTATATTTAATTGTTTATGTTATAATTTTATTTACTCCAGGTACCCACACTTTGTGGACACCCTGTAGATTTCTCTATTTAGACGGTTAGAGATATGCTTCGATATTTATTCTAGTCTCTTTTCTATAGAATTTAAACATACATGTATCTTTAAGCATGAATTTATATTCGATGCTTATTAGTTTGAATTAAATGAGCGACAATATAGCATTACTTAACAAAAATAAAATAAAATTGCTCAGTTCGCATTGTGGATGATTATCAATCGAAATCTCAATGGTTTGACCTTGTTATCGGTGCTGACCTGTACTGTAACCGTTTCTAAAACGCTCCAATTTTTTTAAAAAAGTAGAGAGTAATAATTGCGTCTTTCCATAAGCATGTGACCAACTCTTAAAGGAAAATTTGAGTAGGTGAATGAAGACTAACGCTAATTATAAAACAGTAACTAATTCATAATACAGAATATATTGAGTTATTGATGAAATGTTGTCATATTTTTCCTTTTCTAAACACTACTTTATTCAGTTCATTTCGCTGGGATCAAAATATATTCAAATTATTGCATTCATTATTAATTTATTCCATCACATTTGCTGTGTTTCATAGAATTTATTTTTTTATATTCTTTAAGCAATGTGTTTGATTTATATTTGTTAAATGAATCAGTGTCATCCTTAATATGGTGACGGTTTTCCTTCCGACTCAAATTATTATTCCAAAGCGTCTCCATAACTTATTTACAATAAACAAATGAGATTGTTGGATTTGAATTAAATTAGGATAATTTACTTCAATATCAATCACTAAATTTATGAAAGGAAAAATAATATAAAAATATTAGTATTGAAATTAAAATAGAAAATAACAATAAACATTTATAGCGAAAACGAAATGTTCGCCATTTATACAGAAAAGAGGAAAATTCTTTAGAGTACATGTGTTGTTAAATATGTCGAGGTATGGTTATATTTGTTTTTCATTTGCGATAAATATTGGTTTCTAGATTTCATTATAGAGTAATTTCTGTGAGTGTTTTGTTATTCTGTGTATTTATCTAACGTTATTTGATGCAAAGTTTACCGTGCGATATGGACCAAAGACTCTTGACAATTCCTTAATGAGGTAAAAATCAGCCAACCAAAACTTTTTCGTTCCTCTAGGAAATTTCAATATTAGTTTGGTTTCAAATTAAAAGAAATGGGAATAAGAATTATTTGATATCTTCCATAAAAGAAACTTCGATTTCATTATCGACCTACTGTAATATATACATCTTATCCTTATGATGACAGTAATTCTTATTAAAATCTTCGCAGTTGTAATTCCCTCTTCACTGATATAATCTATATCATGTATATTAATCGTTATTAGGCAAAAATTCACTGCACTCCAATAAATATATTATATTCGTTAACTTGTATCATGAACTGTTTGAAATATTGAAAAGCCAGATTAAGTTACTTGCAGTATTAATTTTCTTCTATGAGGATTATTAAAATATATATAATTAAAGTCCATTTTATCAGTTATGTTAACACTAAAAATTCTCGAAACATTTTCTTGAAACTATCAACACCAAGAAATAGCCAGGGATCGAACTTTATGAATATGCATTGAGAATCTTATTTCTCAAATCGAGATAGAAAGCACTTTAACTTACCAGTTCAGTGACCTTAAGATTGGGTAATTTCTTTTAGAATTTTTTCCATACATAACTCAATTTTTAAACAGCAGTTTCGCTCACAAGTTCTACGCATAACCTTATGTTTTTGCTTAACTTTTTTTTACGAGAACATGCTTTTTCATATGCTTTACTTTTTATTTAGATGAATTTTTTATATTTAACAATTGATTTTAAACTTTGCAATATTCATGTAACTAGATATTCAGCCAATTTTGTAATGCAGGAGAGAACTATCAAGAGTATAGTATTGGCAACAATGAATTTCAAGTTAAGCCATAATTTTCAAAAGATGACTGCTTGAACCGTGATATTTTTTTTTTAGATAATTGATCCGATATCACAGCTGTCATGATGGAATAGTTTCAAATAGTTTCAACATTTACACTAAAGAAAAAGTGAAGAAAAACTTACAAATCAACTGCAACTTTGATCTAGAAAGAAGATTTTCTTGCCATTGTTTTCAGTCGACGTATTTATATCAGACGACTGTGGTGAAAGTCTTAAAGTAAAACGCAAGCAACATAGGATTTTAAATTTCTGACTCTGTTGTATAAACTGTGTATTTCTACATTTATTATATATTCATATATAAATAAATAGAGAACGTCTTTTATTTACCTAGCTTGAGGCAGTGAGGTTTGAGTAAAATATGTAAGATATCGTTAAATGAAAACCAACGGAAAATAAGTTGTAATAAATTGCATAGGTTTAACCAATAATATTTTGGAGAAGACTCCCCTTTTCAAATACAACATAGCGGATAATCAAATTGTTCGGATATATGTGTCGTTAATAGCAAGTCATTCATTGATGTTAAATCTCAGCATGAGAAACTATCTACGCCCTCTGCTTATTCTTGTACTAATTCCCTCACTCAATCATACTCAGTTATATATCTTAAACATTTATTTCGGAAGTTACATTCCTCCAGATTTTCTCAAGCTGAACAAAATCCAATGCAATTTTCACTTTGTAAACATCAGTAACACGTTTAGGAAATAGGTTAGATGTCACAACTTTAACAAAGATATTGTTGTTTAGTTCCGTGTCACATAAACACAAATCCAACACACTAAAACTCACTGGCCATTATCATCTTGTCTTTTTTATGCATCTACGATCACATAGTCAAAAGATTCGTAACATTTTTAAGGCGACAGTCTTTGAGTTGATTGATATTTAGCCAACTTTTAGCAAGACAAATGAGCAAAAGGAGGTCCCACTCTTTCACTGATGTGAACTTATCTGTACAGCGATGAAAACGGGAACATATGCAAGGGGGCGGAGTTCCCTTGCTTCATGAGAAGATTACAGTGGATAATCACACTCCATCCCAAAGCTAACGTTACGGATCTTAGAGTATATTTAGTTCCTACATTTTTTTCTTTCATCATTTGTTCGGTGATATTTTTGTAACATCAATGTTGGTATACACATTAGCGCATGAATATTTCTTTTAAAAGCGTGTGGTTTGATGTATATCAATGCTGACATTTTCATCATTTAACACGTATAGAATTTCATTCACTGACAGTGTCAATAACACTCACTCAGGTTTATATATATACATATACACACATACACACACATATATATATATTCCAAATTTCAAATCTAAGCTTTATATATATTTAAATTTCAAAATTTCAAACCTAACCTTTTATTACTTATATATAT
>NC_068989.1:8680286-8685888 GCF_001194135.2 Octopus bimaculoides
AGAGAGAGAGAGAGAGAGAGAGAGAGAGAGAGAGAGAGAGAGAATGGATAGATAGATAGATAGATAGATAGATAGATAGATAGATAGATACATACATACATACATACATACATTAACTAGATTAAAATCGAAGAAATGGACCCTAGGACTTATTCTTTATAAGGCTAGTACTTATTTTATCGTCTCTTTTGCCACACCGCTAAGTTACGAGCATGTAGACACACCAACATTGGTTGTCAAGTGATGGTGAGGGCCAGTTCAGACACATACACAACACAAACTCAAATATACACATACATACATAAGAGTTTAAAAAGATTGAAAAGGCTCAAATTTTGAAAAATGTGCTCGGTTGGAGCGGTGGTCGCCTCCGCCCCTTACCCTTACTTATGAACTACGCCACTCTTTTACCTATATCTACTTTTCCAGTCATTTTTTGTGTTTATAAAGCACATATTACCCGGCGAACATTTTTGCATGAGAACTGCTGCTATTCGAGATTTTAATATTTATTAACATAGCCAAGGATACCAATGAGTATTGATTTTGCAATGAATTTACAAAATTGGTAGACAAAGAGTTCGGATCCAGCTAACTGCCGGGAGATATTCTCTTCCTCGCAAATTTTGAAAGAGATATCTACATCTATAAGGGAGCTAGACATTCTAATGCTACAATTATTTTTCACTTTACAGTTTCAACTAATATGGGGGAAATATTGATGGATATGTTTGAACACTATTTTTTTTGTTGAAACTTATGCATGTATTCAGCAACGGAAGTATTCTCTACCTTTATTCTTGTTCTGTTTTTTCCTACGGAAGACAGGAATATGATTTTAGTAATAACGTCAAAGCGTATTGGAGGGTTATATTTTAATGATATTTTTGGACATTTGTTAATCACACGAGTAATATTTCCGCATAAATGTGACATAATCGATATTTTTTTAATAGAATATGGGTGTATGGGTTAAATATAACAGTAGAACAAAGAGAGTATTTTACAGGTTTAATGTTTTATCACAGAAAACCTGTTATGAATTAGCGAAGTTAGAGTTATTAAATGAGAAAAGTAAAAGTACGTGTGAAATGCGTGTGTGTTTATATATGTAAATATTGATAAATAGAATGATAGAGAGTATGAGAGTGATAAATTGCGAGAAAGAGAGGGGTAGAAGGATAGATATATATAGATAGAAGATAGATAGATTGATCGATCGATAGATAGATACATAGATTGATAGACAGATGGATAAATAGACAATATACTTTTCAATACTTAATTTTTATACGTATGTAGACAGATTTACATATACGTGACAAAATTACTGATTCATACACACACACACCACACACATACACACCTCACACACACATACACACACATATATATACACGTAATGATTACGTATAAGTTGCATCATATATGTATTCAACATGTACACATAGCAGATGATAGAGAAAAAGAAGAAGAGCAAAAACAACCACAGTATTTACAGTATCACAACAACCTAAAGCCACAATAGAACATGTAATATAAATTATTAACTCTGATATAGAGATAGGTGAGAGGGAATCACTATGGCTCGGCCAGTGATGTATATCACCTTTGGGATTGACGAATTCAATATTCTCAACGCGGCATTGCTTACGAAAGGACTTTTTTAATCTGTCCTAGCGGAAGTCTTGGCACGAATTTTGTTATCGGTATACATACATATTGTTTGTGTTTTCATGCTTTTCCGCATGTTTTAATGCTTTGGTTTGATTTATTTTTTATTTGCGAGATAGACTTATCATGAACTTTTATATACGGAAGAAAAAAAATGCTGTTTCAATTTACAATTTTTCCGCAACCGTTCAAAGTCGGAAATTACAGCAATAGTAGTGGCGGCAGCAGCAGCAGCAGCAGTAGTAGTAGTAGTAGTAGTAGTAGAAGTAGCACCACCACCACCACCACCACCACCACTACCAGCCTGTTTTAGCTTTAATTTTAGCGATTTACAGTTATGAAAAAGAAAAACGAGAGAAGAGAAGAAATTAAAATGGAAATTTTAAGTAGTAGAAAATTGAAAAGACTGGAGGTCATTCATTCGACTAAACATTCTTCGAGGCAGTGCCCCAGCATGGATGCAGTCTAATGACTGTAACAAGTAAAAGATAATAGAAATCGTTTTTTGTAAATCCTATTGTTCAGTTTCTAAACTCACATTCGATAAATGCAAACCAGTTCTGGAGATGTATGTATATATCGGTGTATCGTAATGTCAGAAGTGTGAAATATGTAAAAATGTATTTTGCGTAGCGTAAACACTATTTGATACAAAGCTCAAAACTTTCATTATAATTTAAATAAGTATGCTAATAAGTAGCAAACATCTTGCAGTTTTCCTCATTGAACCTTAACATGAGTTCTCATGTACTATATATTCGAATGATTTTAGTCCTGTCTCTATGCATACACACATTCCAATAATATATCTATATTCCTTACGTTTTAACCCTATAGTTTTTAAACTAGCTTTTTCTTGCCCAAATATTCTACCTGCATAATGTTCATGGAGAGTACATTTATGATTAGTTTATATAAGACTTCTACTCCCAAAATGTTATTACTTTCACTTTAGGGTACACGTATAACGCATACATTTTCTTTTCGCTTTTCGTTAGCTGTACGCCTGTGTGGTACCACACCGCGTTCAAAGGCTGTTGCAGCACAACTTACTTTTATCACTACGATTAACCCAGATCTTACAAGCTGCACTGTTGCTGTGGAGGTACTCAGTGACGGTTAAGATCTTCCTCTGCACTTCGACTCTTGGTGGTTTGTTGAAGTTGTCGGTGTTATAGGAATCGACATTGGAACACTATTTGAGTCGTTGTTGATTCTCTACCTGGTAGCTTTAAGTAGAGGCAGGCAATATCACTATTGATGTAGAAATATCTATTAGCGTTGGGTAGTTAATGGTTTTCATATCTAATATAACTAATGTTGTCGTTTGGCTTCCAAACAAATCTGCTAAATGTTTTTAAGACCACTGGCACACAAAAACATTGTGGGCCACTGATTCAATGCTAGCATATGTACCATATGTGTGTGCTACTTCTTATGTTTTTCATTGTCATAAAGTATATTCTCGTCTGTACCTTGTACTTGTAACATATTAGAGGTGATGCTAGACTCATTTGTATTACCTGCATGAACAGGTCGTTCTCTGATTTTTACAGACTTCGTTCATCTGTTTTTAGAAGCTGATTGGTTTTGACCGAATTTCATGTCAATTATACTGCTTTCAGACGCATTTTTCTGATGTTCTGATGACAGTCATCTTTCTTGGATAACCTATTAACACATCTTTGAAGGTGATTGATTAGATTCAACTGTTTGTTTTTATTATCTTACACCATTTTCAGTTTCTATTTATCAAACTTATTTGGCGAGAAATGTAGCGATTTATTTGTTTAAAATTGACAAGTGCTGGCATCTAACCTATGGTTTTCCGCATATCAATATCGTTAATTTTCATTTTTTTTTCTGTGTTTTACAAATCTATGATGGTATTTTTTATTGTTTTCCTTTTAATTGCTTTTCTTCAGAAGAAAAGGAATATAAATAAGCTTTATTTGACAAAATAATAACTTATTAGCTTGTTGTAAGTATTTGCCTCCGATCCTGTTGTGAGATATTTTAATTGTGTTATTCTCTTTCGTCGATCATGACAAACGGACTGTCGTATTGCTGTATTTAGCTATGGACATTTAAGGTCTCTGTTCAAAGCCTGCTGAGTTCGACTTGGGCAGTCGTCCTTTCAAGTGTACCATTCATATACTGCAGTTGTTTTAATACTCTATAAACTATCATATTTGTGAAGAGATGTATAATGGAAGAAGAAGAAGAAGAAGAAGAAGAAGAAGAAGAAGAAGAAGAAGAAGAAGAAGAAGAAGAAGAAGAAGAAGAAGAAGAAGAAGAAGATATAATTATGCTGTCAGTCAGAAGAAAATTTAACGTTTTAGACAAGTATTTCAGTGGAAAGACTGATGTTACAAAACTATGGTGAATGGAATTGAAATTAGAAGGGCGGAAATGTATCGAACTGTGTTCTGTTGTGAAAAGACCGAGATCAGAGTTAGACAAGCGAGAAGAATAGTGATGTAAATATACGTGAGATGGCAAAATGATCACAACAAAATTAGTCATATATTTAACAGGACACAGATTATGAACAGGGTATAGGACACTCTTCGGAATGAGCAAGCAAAATGGTCACTTAATTGCCGTTTCTTTCCTAGGCTCATGGCGACTCTTATATATAGCAAAAATTAAAGTGGATGACAGATTTTCATAGGTCAAGTTCCTGTATCATGAGAAAACAAAATACATGATAAAGGAACTTGACCTATGAAAATTTGTCATCCGCTTTGATTTTTGTTATATTTTGCTCATATTGAGCACTAATTGGGTGCGCTAAGATTTTCCTTTTTTCTTATTATACAAGGGGTGTATGAAAAGGTTTGAGCCTTCAAGGTCTTTGAGCTGTCAAGGTCTTTGAGCCTTGAAGTCTTGTACCTTCATCAGAAGTCTTGTGCCATGTTTTGTTTTGTTTTGTTTGTTTTTTTTTTGTTTTTTTAAGGCTCAAGAATTTTCATACAACCCACGTGTCGCCCTCCCATGCTCACAACACGTTGCGTTATATCATTCACCTAAATCATCTCTTTCATCAATTTCTTGCTAAGTTTCGCCATGATATATCGCTGACCACTACACAAATATTTTTCTCTCCGTGTTTCTCTCCTTGTTTCTTTCTGTGTTCCTTTCTGTAGAAGAGCGTAGGCTCGAAACGTTAAAGACTTTCTCAATTCCCGAACGTTATACTAATACATCTATTTGTTTTCAACACCACCTGTCTTCCTCTGTTGTTTTTTTGTGAATTCTCCCTATATGTATGTATGTATATATGTATGTGTGAGAAAGAGAGACAGAGAGAGAGAATATGTGCGTGAGTGTCTTTGTGTTTGTGTCTGTCTCCTCCACCGCTTGACAACCGGTGTTGGTTCCTTTAGGTCCCCGAAAGGGAGTGATTCAGCCAAAGAGAACGATGGAGTAAATACCATGCATTAAAAAATAAGAAGTGAGATCGAGCTGTGCGATTAAACGCTTCGAATCAGTGCACCAGCATGGCCACAGACCAATGACTGAAACAAGGAAGATATATGTAAATGGAAGTGTGTGTATACATACATATCTTCCTTCATATTTCTATGACGTTTTGTCTAGTGTTGTGTTATTATATATGTTGCTGATTCCAATCTAGTTTTGCTTCAACTCCCTCTTTCATATTTATAAGGTATTCATTTTTGTTGTGATTCGTTATAGTGTTGTCGTTAGTTTTGCTCCCGTCGTTTTTAATGATGTCTCTATTTTGTATTACTTCTTTTGCATTTTGGTTTTATCTTGTCTGCTCTACGGTAATTGTTTATTCCAAATAATTCACATTACAATATTTATGATACTTAATTGCTTACATTTGTTTATACACTCACATACATACATAATTACACACCTATGCACATACTTATACATATATATATATATATATATA
>NC_068989.1:8686444-8688225 GCF_001194135.2 Octopus bimaculoides
TGTGTGTGTGTGTGTGTGTGTGTGTGTGTGTGTGTGTGTGTGTGTGTGTGTGTGTGTGTGTGTGTGTGCGTGTGTGAACGCGCGTATGTGCATATGTATGTTGATAGATAGATAGATAGATAGATAGATAGATAGATAGATAGATAGATAGGCGGAAGTGGAGGAAAGGTGGTGAGGGAAGGAGGGAGACAGACTGAGAGATTCAGTAGTTATTTTATTATTAATAGACACGTAATAAATATTCCAACATACATTTTGATTTGAACAATATTTATCGTCTTTGATGAATGGTCTCACATTGTCTTGTATTCTTCATCACAAAATAATAACTCTAGCAGTATGAAGGTTGAAATCCACATTACAATGATTGCTGAATAAGATTGTTTTCTGCTATTTGACCAGCACTGTTATGTAGCGGTGTCGTCTGTTCTTCCTGTAAGAGAGTTTGCTTCAATTAAGATAGTTTTAGCATTAATGTAAGAAAGTTATTTATGCTACAGTGCAGCTTCTCTTTAATCTGATTTGAAAATGTTTCGATGCATTTTTTTTTTGTATTTTTTTTTCTTTGGTAGAGTACTTAATGAATTTATTACTAGTCTCTGCCACAGTTTGAACACAGACTGTTGTCTTTCCCAGATAGACAATAATATTAATTTGACAACGTCCGGAGGGCTGGCGTTGGGAAAGAGTGTGATTAGCCACTTTAATCTTCTCATCGGCGAGGAAAGAGAGGAACGCCGTTCCCTTCGTTATGTTCCAGAGAAACTTATATACAAGAATAAGAGACGTGTGTAGTTGACTGTTTTGTTACTAAAGTTTCACAAGGAAAGCGACCGTTCCAAACGAAAGAAACAAAGTGACGTTGAAGAGCAAGATTTCTGATGAAACTAGAATTATACGCTTTCAGAAAGAAACAAAACTATATCTACGAGAGAGGTCGCTGTGGTAGAATTGCAGATAGTTGCCACAGTTTTAAGAACGGTTTATTTTGGAGTATATCAAGGTTAATGTTTGTGCAAACAGATTTTATTCTTTGTTCATTAATGCCTTAATCAGTTAAGGAAAGTTAAGAACAAAGACTATATTTTGTCAGTCGGTGAGGAGTGAAATGCAAAGCTACTCCTCACAGTATTTGAATCCCTTACCTAATTACTCAACACAAATACAAAGAATTTTTTAGAGGCTCCAAGACTAATGGTAGAAAGAGAGAAATTTATCCACAAGCTACAGAAAGTTCGTAAATATCTTAAATACAAGGACTTCTGCTAAAGGGCACGCACATGCCAAATACTGGCGTAAACAGATTTGTTTTGTTGCATAAAACAATTCAAGTAGGTAATATGGCTGTTGGAAGTCGATGAAACAGTCTCTTCTTTTGGATAGCACTTAAGTACGAGGCAGAAGAATTATTCTGCTTTCCCGTTATACATACATATATGGGAACCATGTGTTTATGAAACAAGCTTCTTACCACACAGCCACTTCTGAAAATATTTTTTAACCACATGTACAACAGTTATGCGTTTTAATGTTAGTTGTATTCATTTAGAAATTTGAATTATGGTTTATGATATCTTTGGATAGAGATTGATATTGCTCTGTCTTTATTTAGTAATTTTCTAGATTCATTAAAAAATTTGAGAAACAAATGCGCTTATCCCAAAACCACACAACAATTCTCGAGATCAGAGAAATCGTTATAACGACATTACAGACATTAAGTAAGTTTTAGCTGATGAAATAAATAAATAAATATATATATATATATATATATATATATA
>NC_068989.1:8688572-8698270 GCF_001194135.2 Octopus bimaculoides
GTGTGTGTGTGTGTGTGTGTGTGTGTGTGTGTGTGTGTGTGTATGTGTGTGTGTTTGTGTGTGTGTATGTGTGTATGCGTGTATGTGTGTGTGTGTGTGTGTGTGTGTGTGTGTGGTTTTCTGTGTGTGATGGCAGTTATTCATGAATTGTTGATGCTGGAACTCTAAATTTCTTTGTCTATTGACTGAATAAGATTTTGCACTTATCGTTGTATATAAATCTATTGCTTCTTATCACAAATTGTGTTTTATCTCTTCCTTCTTTGTCAAATGCCGTAGTTACCTTAACTTATAGGTGTATGTAATCGTTACGCTTTCTTACCAAATCAAGAAAATGCAAATATCATTCCATTAAAAGTATTTCTTTCTTGAAAATATACACAATGTAATTTATATTCTGTTTGAGAATAACAATCCTCGTTTATCTAATCTAAAATCCTTCACGGCTTCGTTCCCATGTAAACTAACTAATGTACTTTTTGTCCCCACCAATTACAAACTTTTATTTCATACCAACTACGTCGACAACAACCATAACAGCAAGGAGACAGCAATAACAAGTGAAAGATTAATTATGACAGAAAAGCGTACACAGATCAGCAACAACAACCTGTGCTATGTCTTCGGCGATTATAAGCGGTTTATGCGACATTTACTAAACAATGTTTTTCACGTAGTTCTATTGAATTTCTCAATTATCGCAATCACTAAAGAATCCATAATTTAACTCGGATATAATACAGTGTTCCAGCCGTTCATTGTCTTAGAATAATAATCTATAATAAATATCGCAACAAGCATTGGCAACAATAAAACTTACCTCGTGAAATCCTTCTACTGCAACTACGAATATATAATAATGCATTTATATATTCGCATGAGTGTGTGTGCGTATATACTATACATATATGTATAACGCATATACATCATCATTTAAACATTATGTATATGCATTCATACATATAATATACATACACACACACACACATATATATATATGTGTGTGTATCTATATATATATATATATATATACACACACACACACCTATATATGTGTGTATATATATATATATATATATATATATATATATATATATATATATATATATATATATATATATATATATATATACATGTGTGTGTGTGTGTGTGTGTGTGTGTGTGTGTGTGTTTTCCTCTGTCATAAATCCTGAAAATACCGTTTTGCAAATGCGACCGCTTTATTCAATATCCTGTTAGGGGAAGTGATTGGATTGTATATCCGATACGTATATGAAATTCAACGGGTGCTTAGTGCTTGGTAATTTATATAAATATTGATGGTCGTGAATAAACACCTTCACAAACTGCTACCGTTTTGTTGGGGTATCACTGAGAATTAACATCTACCTGAAGTGCTTCTAATGTAAGTCCTTCTCATATTTAATTTCCTACATGTAAACTACCTACACCTGTCTCTCATTCTCTCCACACCCTTCTGTTTTTCCCTCTCCATCTCTCTCTCTCTCTCTGTCTTTCTATCTTTCGCTCCACCTCTCCCTATCCACCTCACTCTCTCCATTTCTCTCTTTTTCTCTCCCTCTTTCTCTCTCCCTCAGACGAATAACAAAGTTTGTGTTGTTATATTCTTCACTCATCATAAATATTCAGATTATGAAGCTTTTACAAAAACTTTTATAGACTTATTTACATTTACCAGTTTATTGCGACTGCATGTGTTACCCTATCTGAGTTCGTTGTAGTTAATTCGGTAGTTATTGTACGATGATTTCAATTCAGAGCTTCGGTCGATGATCGAACTATTTACAGCAAAGTAATAAGAGCCAATGTTAATCCGATATCTAAATTCAATTTCAGAGTGTAATATTTATGACGATAAACGTAAATCGTTTTATAAAAGAATTATAGCGTTTTAAGTATGGTAATTGTACTAAGAGATGAAAAAGGCTTAAAGTTGCTAGATGGTATGATATTATGGTAAATATTATATGGTTAAAACGGTACGGATTTGAAATATCTTCTCTCTGGTGTAACAAGAGATTATGGATGTGAACACAGTGATTGTGGTCTGAATTATAAGAAAACTCTGAATGATTGATGAAAGAAATATCTTCTCGTGTCTTCAGGTAAATTGCCGATAACAATATTTATATGTTGCGATGTGAATAATAACTACTTTGGATGATATCAATCATATGTTGTGATAGTATAATCAACTTCTGATGATACATAGGGACATTTTCAATATCTGACTGAATTTGATGTAGGCTTTTCAACACAAGGATCCTGAGCAGTTGTTAAAGCGTGCGTCTCTGATGAAGCCATTGATCTTGGTTAATATTTCGTAAGGAAAAGAAGAAAACCAAACTGATTAGAAAATAAACAGTGGATTAATGCTTTACAGTAGAGAAAACAAATTCTCAAGAACGACGGTAAATGCTGTGGATGTTAAAAAGAAAAACGTGTAATTACCACGTAAACTTACAAGGAACACGTATATCAAAATATATTCATATTTTCTGAATTCTAAAATACACCTTACCGTTCGTTTGCTAAATCTGTGCATTCAACAGTATTATATATCTCAGACGATATTTTTTCTCTCCTTACACTAGGCTACCAGTAACAGATTACACTACAACATTCTTTGAGTCCTTCAGACTACAGCTGCATCAACAGGATGACGCAGATTTATATGTGGATTTTACCATTATTTACTTATCTCATCTTACCCAAAGGTAAGTTCCTCGCAAAATATATTCACTTATTTAATCTATTTATTTTCTAAAGTCGACTTTTGTTTTCTGGTAATATAATGGATGACTCATTTGCGTGGTTTAAGACATTTCATTGTTCTCTTTACCAATAATTTTAATGCTTTTTCCTCACCCTTAATTTTTTTTCGACACCAATAATGTTCTGAAAAATCCTTAAGTGGAACTTAGAGATGTTCAATAATTCTTCGTAGTTTTCAATAGATTTCTGTGTCCATGAATCAGTTATGGTATATGCTTTAGCTACCTCAGTTTCCGACTACAGTCTCAAATCTTTCCATCGAAAATTATTATAAAACTGTCTTGTTGTTGGGGAGAAAGAGATACTTTTAAGTTTGCACTGTAAACGAAATATTGAATTCCGCAATAACAAATCTTAACAATCATATAACAAATAAATTCTCATCGTTTTACCGTCCCAACAACTTTGCGATTCATATAAGAAACTATCACATTACTTTATTAGCCTGTAGAAAAGAAGGCAATGTATCAGGCACACTGTGCCTGTTTTCTGGAATGTTTTTGCTTGCACAACTTCGAACAACTTGGATAGCAAATCTATAGTTTTTTTTTTAATAAAGGGGCTACACTTATCCTATGATATCATTCCAGCGTAAAACAATGGCATTAGATACCAAATTAAAGATATAAAAATAGTAGACGGTGGGAGTAAAGAACTGTTGCGGACATTTTAGCATTTTCTTAACTTATTTTTTAAATAAATAATAATGAATATCAGAAAACCAAAGTCGCCATGTAAAATTCAAATAGACTTTAAGATTTAAACCAACACGTACACACAATAAAATCACAGCGAATAAAGACAAATATTCAGGTTTGGTTATATTATGTTACTACAACATTAGAACTTTTCTAACCCATTATCCTGCAAAAATCTATATCTAATCAAAGAAACAAGATCTTGAGCAAATCTCTTAAGTGTTTGTTGTTTTCCGTTAATAGTTATTGATTTCAAAGTTATCTCATAGCTGTAGCAGGAGGATAACAGCTAAATCAACAAGCGCTACCATCTAGGCCTCAGTAGAGTTGTCATCGAAACGTAAGAGACAGAGCCAAGTAATCAGTAATGTTCAACCTGTATAAGTTTTATCTCGAAAGAGGAAAAAGCTTCCAGATTCTAGTTTTTGAAACAGGAAGAGATTATATCATATTTACCACATTGGTGTTAGGAGTGTTGAATTGAAATCTGAAGTCCTAAGGTCAATGAAATATGTCTCCAAATCTGGTCTGTTGTTTGGCAATCGAAATAAAACGTTTATAATTCACTGATTGGTTTACTAAATCGGTTGTTGAACATTTTTACCGAACTGTCAAATATTACTGGAAGAAGAATTGAGTCGAAGAGACATCTATTTTTACTCACTCATCACTAACGGTTGCACTTCAAATCTTCATAATTCTAGATTACATAACTGCTGACGTAGTTTTCACTTCACCAAACACAATTTCATTACCACGAGCAGATCAGGAGGAGATATTTTTTATACTTAAAGCATATTAAGTTAATTGATTTCAGCGACTGGTGATAAACCTCAGGCTTTCATAGAATAATATTATGCAAACACTTAAAATAATAAAGATACATTGAAAGAATTAAAACGTACATACCTTATTGGTATTTTAGAAAAAAATGTCTAAATGTAATTAATGAAAACTATAGCAGCAAGGCTTAAACACTGTGAATCCCCACCGGGTCCTATACGTGAATTTGGACTTCCAGTAAGCTTTAATGCACTGAAAACTTCTTCTGATGAAATCGGGGTGCGTCTATGTTAGGGAATCTTTTATACCATCAAATACATTGTTTTCTTGCCTTTAATAACGAAGTTTCTGTTAGAATAGTGAAAAATGAAGTGATGTCAAAATGAAGTATTAATTTCGTTAATCAAAATAATGGTGAAATCTATGATACTCATGAATTGTTCAAAATATTAGAGAGGAAGATAATTGTAAGAAAATAAATTAAAATGGCTTCCAGGCATAGAGATTTCAGACTCAGCACGTTGTTTGTGTCCATCTACTTTATTTCGTTCACCACACATCCGGTGTTCAATAATGAAGAAAAGTTCAATATCAATCTATCCAACTTCCATTCTTCCTTTCATTAGTGTTGTCCCCTTTTGTTTCCATTTCGTTTCTATTGTCTAAACTTTTTTTCTTTTCAATTTCTTTTTAATTTTCTTTTCTATTTTTACTTCTTTTATATCGATGTACATTCTGATGTTATTGTTCAATCATACTGTCACGTTTCCGTAAAACGAAGCACAAATATTTGAAAATCTATAAATATATTTTCGTATGCATAAACAACGGATAAGGTGCTATTTATCACCGTACGTTATTATTAGTATCATCATCATCATCATCATCATCATCATTAGAGGTGGTACCATAGCCAATGAGGGTTATCAGAGGCACTGTTTTGACTAGTTGAACACTAAATTGTTGTTGTTGTTATAGTTGTTTCTTTCGTTAAGCTAAGTTGCCGAAATTGGTAGCACACCGGACAAAATGCGTAGGCGCACTTCACCTGTCTTCATTTTCTGAGCTAAAATTCCATCGACGCGGGCAAAATGACACTGGAGTAAAATATACGCAACCCAGTATGCCCATCATGACTATCCGTCTGATAAGGATACACCAGGCACATGCATCACGACCATATGTGCGCGACATAGTGATCTCATATCAAGACAAACAGCGCAAGACCTTGCAAGTGGAACCCTGTTAGAATTTTTTCTAGGTTGAGTAGCCAATCCCGCTCAAAAGGTCCCTAAATAAGGGTTGTTTAAGGATGTTGAACGAAACATCCATGCCCTCAGAGGTCAAATATTCAAATCCTAAAAGGAATTTCTCTTCAACACATGGCTATGATGCTTCGCCACTACTTCTGCTCGTGATCAGAGATGCACATATTGTCAGCCACTAAGGGACATGCTCAACTGGTTATGGTCAAGCAACTGACAAGCCAATTTGTAGCATTGAGCAGAATATTTGCTGTAGCCCATCTTTTATACCAAGACAAAACAATGTACATAGCACTTCTAATCAGTTAAGATCAAAAGCCACGAGAGCCAGTGCCTGGAACTGCATCAGGGCATTATTCTGCCAGCTCGCCGTTTCATTATTGCTTTAAGTATTAAACATGCAAACACGAAAGAAACCGCAGCAAAATCCATTAAAAAAAACAAGATAACACCGATATCTGAACATCTAAATCCACAAATATACACTAACTGAACAGGAAACCATGCAAACACAAATACCAAGATTAATAAAAACACCAAAAGAAACAACAGAAGCAAAAACAACTGCAATAACAACAACTACAACATATGTAACAACACCAACAGCCAAGTACATAGTAACAAACCCCACCTCAACAACATACACTGTAAAAAATAAGATAAAACTGTTGATGGAGAAGTACATAACGCGACATAAACAACAATAAAATGTAAATCAAACAAACCAGCAATTAGACTTCTGGTGAAAAGACGAGTCATTCGGCAGCAGAGAATTTTATTTATTTATTTACTTATTTATTCGCAAACAGTGACACTATGGAATTTCATAGTCTGACCTTGCAGATGAATAAAATTTGATTATTTAGTAAAGAATTTTTTTCTTTCTTTATATTACGTGGATAATATGGTTACAAGAAATAGCAGCCACGCCTTTGAAAGAAAAAAAATATGAAAATGAATACTGCCATACAAGCCAAAATAGAAAAAAAGTGAATAAGAATTTATTTACAGCAAGACAGGCGTTTTAAAAGTAAAGAGAGAATGAAGAAAAAATTTTCACATTTCTATAAACAATGCCAAAGGCACGAACAAAACTATCGATTTTTCAGCTACAACCATAATCACAACATTCACACACACACATACACACACACACACACACACACACATACATACATACATACATACATACATATGCGCACACATGAAGAGGAAGAAACAAAAAACACACGCATACACATGCTAAGCGAAAAGATTAACACAACGATTTTAGGAGTGGCACTTCCACCCGTGTACCCAACACCACAGAAGCGCCAGATATGGCAAAACTCAACCAAAAGGTGGTATCCAAGTAAAACTATACGAGGTGAGACAAATATACGAAACCCTGTATAACCATCATGACTACCTCTCCGATAAGGATACACCAGGCACAGGCATCACAACCATATGTGCACGACACGGTGATCTCATATGAAAATGAACAACGCATGATCTCGTAGGTGGGGGCCCTGTTAGAATTTTCTTCACGTCGAGTGGCCCATCCCGCTCAAAAGGTCCCTGAATATAGTTTGTTTAGGGATGATGAACGAAACACCTATCCTTCCAGAAACGAGTATTCAAACACCAAAGAATTCCTCTCAGCACATGGCTATGATGCTCCCCCACTACTTCTGCTCGTGATCAGAGATGCACATATCGGCAGCCACTAAAGGACATGCTCAGCTGGTTAAAGTCAAGCAACTGACAAGCAAATCTGTGGAATATCTTTTTGTAACCCATCTTTTATACCAAGACAGTGCCTGGTACTGCATCAGGACATTTATTATTATTATTATTATTATTATTATTATTATTATTATTATTATTATTATTATTATTATCATTATTATTATTATTATTATTATTATTATCATTATTATTATTATGATTTGCTGAGGGCGACTTTGCCTCACCGAGGTTGACTTTGCGTTATTATTATTAATACTGTTGTTGTTGCTGTTGTTGTTGTCGTTGAAGGCGGTGGGCTGGCAGAATCGTTACCACGCCGGACGAAATGCTTAGCGGTATTTCGCTCGTCGCTGCGATCTGAGTTCAAATTCTGCCGAGGTCGACTTTGCCTTTCATCCTTTAGGGGTCGATAACTTAAGTACCTGTAAAACACAGGGGTCGATCTGGTCGACTTACCCCACAAATTTTAGGCCTTATGCTTTTAGTAGAAAGAATTATTATCATTATTATTATTATCATTATCATTATCATTATTATTATTATTATTATTATTATTATTATTATTATTATCTTTTGTAATTCTTTGTTTGACTGTATTATTCTCATATTATATTTCTTTACAATGGGTGGAAAGTAAAAAAAAAAAACCCTTTGTTGGTTTACAACTGAGTCGTTTTGGAAAGTTACTTCCGTCCTATTTTGTTGTAAAAGTGAAGCCATTGATATTTGCCCTTTACTTTTTGCCATTATTATTTATTTATCCATTTATGTGTTATTAGCACTAGATATTTGCTAGTTGCATTTTCTATAGGGAGGATCGAATAAAGATTTCCAATGGAATACCCTGCAAGCAGTATCTGATCTGGCATCTCATTTGCGAGAACAATAATTCAATGGTGGACAAAAGTCGGAACTCGAATTCGTTATGACTCTCGTACTTGCACACACACGCGCGCGCGGTAAGACACAGATAAACAAGCAATGCAGAGAGAGAGGGAGATAGAGAGAAAGAGGGAAAGAGGACGAGAGAGAGAAAGTGGAAGAGACAAAGGAAGAGAGACAGACATAAAGAGAGGGAGATTGTTGACAGGCGTACATACATATTGCTGTGCAGGCAGGGCATTCTCATATACGCATACATGTGTATGTGTCTGACTACGTGAATGTGTGTGTGTGTGTGTGTGTGTGTGTGTGTGTGTGTGTGTGTGTGTGTGTGTGTGTGTGTGTGTGTGTGTGTGTGTGTGTGTGTGTGTGATGCCATCTGATTATGACTGTAAAATAGAAGTCGGTAACCATCTCTGCACAACACAAGTAGGGGGCTGAAATTTTAGTTTGAAATTAAGGAATACGCGGAAGAGGATACAGGGTGTTCACATACCAAGTTCTAATAATTTCTAGTTGATGGATATAGTTATGTATAGACATTGTCATTCTTTTTAGAAATCTTCAGTATAATTTAAACTGTACCTAATTTGAAGACAATGTGAAGACAAATATTTATTATAAAATTAAAGAGGAAATTAATTACAGTATGAAGGAAATTTGCAGTGAGTTTTCATTGTTTTTCCTCATACAACGTTGGTAGTTCAGGAATAGAGAAAACGAGAGACCGCATATATTTATGTATATGTGCAAGAATGTGTATGCATGTATATGTATGTGTTTATATATATATATATATATATATATATATATGCATATTCCATATAGTGCTTCCATATTGTCAACAAAATTCTAATTTGTTTTCAGTAAGCTCAGAGGCTTGTTTTTAGAAAGGAAAACTACTGTCACTAGCTTCAATATAAGCAGCAGCGTGAGAATGCTTAACTGTTTAATCAAAACACCGCCATTGAATTATCAAAGATATTGAAATTATCCAGGCTGCATCGGAAACAATAGCCATTATGGTTTATGATGCAGCAAGCTGAAAACTAAACGATTAACACGTAATAAAAACCTAGAATCATCAAATATATATGATGCGAAATATGCTTCTTGGTTATGTGTGCATGTACATGTTTATATATCTGCGGGTTGGTTATCTCTTAATAATTCCTTGGCTATATACCGACTTGAAGAAAGTAAATGGGCGTATAATAGAGGAAATCTGGTATTTAATATAATGTATTTTTATGATTGATTAACGAATTTTAGAACTAGTGTCCAACATATTGGCGAATTTGATATCAAAAAGATGCCGGAATGTTTTATTAATATCTTTCTATTTTTACGTTACCTCTGTCTTCATTGTCTAACACTGCCTATTGCATTCCCTCTGATAATTATCCCATTATGGTAAAGAGTATTCATTTTATTATGGAAATAAGTGATTCTTAGAAAAATTGGGGAATGCTTGCCGCTACAATTCGACAACTATACGTACGCACACACGCACACACACACACACAGATATATATGTATATAT
>NC_068989.1:8699222-8700435 GCF_001194135.2 Octopus bimaculoides
GTGTGTATATAAATTATATAAACGTTTAAATATGCATACATACATATTTATATTTATTTATTTATTTATTTATTTAGATAATACAGATAATTAGATAGATAGATGGATGGATGGATAGATAGATAGATAGATAGATAGATAGATAGATACATACATACATACATACATACATACATACATACATACATACATACATACAAGCACGCATACATTATAACAATGTACGACCATGAATTTTCTTAAAAGTAGACTAAATTAGTCTTAATTGGGCATGTTTCTCGATTAACAGATTGTATCGTAAAGCAGCTTTTAAGAACATCAACCTTAGCAACGGCAAATAATGGCTTCTCTAATGACCGCAAAAACTACAATTACAGCAGCAAGAGAAACAGCAGCAGATGTAGTGGTAATTACAGTGACCACATCAAAGGAATACAACAAAATAGTATTCTTACATTTCAGATGATATTAAAACTCTTTCATCTTATAGACTCAAATCTACAAGTGAATGGTGTACAGTTGCATTGTTTTTCATCATCGCAAGTTGTATAATGATAAATAATGGTCCATTACTACCATGAGTACGCATGCAACTGTCTATCTATCTATCTATCCATCCACCCATCTTTCCATCTATCTGTCTATATATATATATATATATATATATATATATATATATATAAGGTTGAGGAGGGTATTGGATTTAACCAAACCCAGGAGGATACAGGTAATACCGAGTAAGTGCTGTATACTGATTAGTTTGCCCCAGTCGTTGTATGAACAGGATTGGGTATTATAAGTCGTGTAGGAATGGGAGTGTCCTTAAGGGAGAAACCAAGAATCTCTTTATCCATTATATTTTATGGAGTTACCCGTTAATATATGTACCTCTGCTATCTATGCTATATCAACTTTCGTTCCAACATAAATTTCCGGATTATTCACACAAGGATTACTTTGCACGGATTTCTACACGGATATTTACCACTGGAATGAAACTACACTTCAAGTACTGTTCTCTCTTTTTCAGCACATCACAATCTTTACCACTTCATACTAAAAATATCCGCCTATGGATATAATAATAGATTACTTTATTTTTTCTGTCTCCGATTAAGGGAAGTACTGGATCTTCCCAGAAACAGCTGTAAGACTCTATCCATAAAATTCTTCAACCTTACCTTTGCTCTCTTTATCTTTTTGTTTTTATATA
>NC_068989.1:8700756-8702284 GCF_001194135.2 Octopus bimaculoides
GTTGTTTTCTGTTGCAGCCCTCCCGTGAAATCCGGCTTTTTGCAGCTCCCGGTGAACAGTTTTTATAGAAACTAGGTTCTCGAGGTGGTCATTAAGCTCTGCAGTAATTTTGGGAGTTTTACTTTTGTGATTCTTTCTAACAATTCGCGTAAGAGTCCGACGATCCCTATTGAAAGTTTTGGTTTTCCTCCGAAGTTTTGTTTCGATGAGGAGGTTTTTCCCTCTTTCTATGCTTTCATTACTTTCGAGACAGTACTTCTTGATACACCAAACATTCCGGCTGTTTTCTTTACACTAGCACCTGCCATACGAGCACCAAGAATTTGACCTCTTTGAAAGTCCGATATATCTGTGATTTTAATGAATATTAATTAACTTTTCCTGATGATATGTGAAAGGAAACAATAAACTTAGCAAATCATATTAAGCAACACTCATAATAAATCAAAAAACATAAAAATAAACAAGCTTTTGACAGTTTTATAGATATTTCAATATTTTGATGTTATGATGCTACGTGTTTCCATTATATTATTCAAATGGCTGCAGCTCTAAGCTGAAACTTTAAAAAATATATATATATATATATATATATATATATACACATATCATACATATATATATATAGATACATATATATATATTTGTGTATGACCCTGCGATACATAAGTATATACATATATGTGTGTGTGCGTGTGCGCGTGTGTATACGTGTACATATATACATATATGTATGTATATTAAGAGGGAAGGAAGAATGAAGCGCACAACACTTCAGAATCATGTGTGAGTGCATAGGTGCTAATATGTTGGGTGAGATTATATGAGTTTGTGTATATGTATTTATATTAACGGACTTTCTACTGTATTCATTGGGATATACCCATGTAGGGAAAATAATATATATATATAATCCATCCATCAGCGAAACAGTCAAGTCTTGTATTAAAAAATACTCTACCGATGTGTTCCAATTTGCTTGTTTGTTGATTAAAAGTTTTCTCCATTTTCTTATTATATATATATATATGTGACATGACTGCCTAGGCTCTGTGTACTGTTTCACAATTTTTATTCTCACTCTATACTTGTTTCTTCCCGCAATATACAACGCTTGAATGTCGTACAGCATAAGAGTCTGATGAAGATGCAGCCTGCGAATATCGCATAACTTTCCATACGGAAGTTTTGCTAAAGTAACATTTAAAACAGTAATACCGAAAGAATTGCAAACGACCATTAATGGTTTGCTAAACTTTTTCTTTGTTTTCTTATTCAGACCATATATTATATTACATTATATTATATTATACTATCGTATTATATAATGATAGATCGCTAACCAATACACATATTTTTTTCTCTCCTTGTTTCTTTCTGTGTTCCTTTCTGTGGAAGAGCGTAGGCTCGAAATGTTAAAGACTTTTTCAATTCCCGAGCGTTATACTAATACGTCTATTTGTTTTCTACACCACCTGTTTTCGTCTGTTTTTTTTTTTTTGTGAATTCTCCCTACATATATATATAT
>NC_068989.1:8702422-8703191 GCF_001194135.2 Octopus bimaculoides
GAGAGAGAGAGAGAGAGAGAGGGGGGGGAGAAAGAGAGTGTGTGTATTAATGTGTATGTATGTTTGAACATATTCACAGTTTGCACTAGTATACTTCATGCAGTGAGACAAGAACGTTTAAATAATCACTTTCTGACCAAAGTAATAAAAATACATTGAAATTACGACCGTAATCCTGAGAACAAAAACAATTATCTGAATGGCTAATTCTGGTTTAAAAAGGACAAAGAAGACAATCTCAAAATTTTAATTAATAAGCATTGATTAATTTGCTCTAATATGACCTCACTAGTGAAGCACAGAGCAATATAATGACTGAAGATTTTGCAGTGACTAGACAGATACTTCCCGTTCATAGGGTACTTGTCTGATGACCCGGTGAACGTACAGGCGAAACACCAGAATAGCAAGAGACGGACTCGACCAAAATAAAATTTTATTAATCTCTACCGTGGTACTGAGTAATCTTTCTTCTAAGTTTCTAGCGAACGGTTATGTGTATGTGTATGGGGGATACACACACACACACACATATATATATATATAGGTATATGTAAATACGCACACATGCATATGTGTGTGTGTGTGTGTGTGTGTGTGTGTGTGTGTGTGTGTGTGTGTGCATGTGTATGTACGTATATCTATCTCTCTATCTATAAATATATATATATATAAAGTTATGTTCGTGTGTATGTGTGTATATGTGTATATGTTTGTGCGTATATCTATCTATACATATATATAAAGCTATGTGCGTGTGAGTGTGTGT
>NC_068989.1:8705648-8706072 GCF_001194135.2 Octopus bimaculoides
AGAAGAAAGAGAAGGGGAGAAGAAAGAGAAGGGGAGAAGAAAGAGAAGGGGAGAAGAAAGAGAAGGGGAGAAGAAAGAGAAGGGGAGAAGAAAGAGAAGGGGAGAAGAAAGAGAAGGGAAGAAAAAGAAATGGTAGTAGTAGTAGTAGTAGTAGTAGTAGTAGTAGTAGTAGTAGTAGTAGTAGTTGTAGGGGGAGGAAGAAGAAGAATAACAACAACTGTGTTATAAAGAATAAGAGACATTTATATTCCCCTAGAAAATTCGATGAAGATTTATTCTTTGTAAACTAACACATACATTTGTATGCACACACTCAAGCACTCCTTACACACACACACACATATATGCATATATCCCTGTGCATATATATACACACACATATATATATCTATATCTATATCTATATAATTGTATATATATATAT
>NC_068989.1:8706082-8706491 GCF_001194135.2 Octopus bimaculoides
CACACACACACACACACACACACGCACACACACACACATGTATGTATGTATGTATGTATGTAGGCATGCTTTGCCGGCACTTGTATGTAACCTTACATCCTCCTATGTATATTTACCTACCTTTTTGGCCTACGCAAGGTTTCTATAGGTATTTACATTTAAAAATTGTTTGAGATGCTATTTTCAGTTGTCTTGCGTGCGTTTGAGTGACAGATTATGCGTACGAACGTATGTATATATATATGTGTGTATTTTATTTCTTTTCTACATGTGCGTGTGTGTGATATTTTTCAACGGTTTATTTCTTTTTCCCTTTATGAATTTTGGTTAACAAAACGCATTTACAAGTTTAAAATATAGATTTTCACGTGAGTTACTAAATATACATAGATATATATATATATATATA
>NC_068989.1:8707514-8710888 GCF_001194135.2 Octopus bimaculoides
TATATATATACTTATGCATGTTTGTGTATGAACATAAAGAAAAATAAATTTGATGATAAAAAATCGGCATTCAAATTAACTTGTGAATTCAGTGTGAAAATTGAGTGAAAGACATCTTTCTTACGGCTGGAAATGTGAATAACAAAATTTCTGACAGAGAATACGAATGTGTGTATTTCTGTACGTATAGCGTATATCTGTATGTGCCTGTGTCCGTCTGTCTATCATGTGCATGTCTCCGTGTATGTGTGTATACGAGTAACGTGTATAAATACAGATATTCAACGTTGATGTGCGTGTGTGTATGTGTGTGTTTGTGTGTGTGCGTGTCGATAGATAGATAGATACATAGATAGTTTTTTAATGTAAATACATATTTTACCTTCTTCTTTAATATGTTTCAGATTAAAATCGCCATATAGAGAACATATGGCTATGACAACAAATTATTCGCAAAATATTTCTAATTGGAGCCTGTTTATTTTCGTAGCGGGTGGTTTCTGGAGTCAAATTGTGTAAATTAGTGTAGTTATCCTAAACCTAACATTCTACGCAGCAGATTCTAATGTGAGTGTCAAAAATAACAGCCTATCGAAGTTTATCCATCCATCTATTTTCTCCACCCGCTATTTCTCAGTTAACGTCCCTGATTTCCTACCTTATGTACCCTGTTGAGTAATGTTACTCTATTTCGGCCGCTAGTATTCGCGATTGGATCTTTTCGGTCATTACCAAGCAGTCGTGACAATAGGAGAGTATAGGCACGAAAACCGAATTGAAGATTGCAAGTTTGGCTTTTTTTACTCGCTTCTCAGCTTTGAAGTTAAAAACAAAATGCAAAAGAAGAGGAACAGCCGAAACTTGAGGTTTTTGCGTCGAGATCCATAATACGATAGAAGAGGAGACTAACAGCCGGAATTTCGTGATTTTGATCAAACTGGAAAAGAAATTACGGCATGTGACACTCGGTCTCCAAAAGCCCTGTATACTTTTTTGTTGTCCAAATTCAAGCTCGCTGGCTGAATATAATTTTCTTCAGACAAACTTTTTGCGAAGCAGTTTCTTCATTTAGCGCATCGTTCGTATATAGCATTTCATTATTTGTTTGCATGCGTAGTCTACTCGTGGCTCGTTGTTCAAATTTTGACTCGTTAAACGAATGGGTTTCCACTCCCTTATATGTGTGCGTAGTCTGCTCAAATTTCAGTTCATCATACGAGTTTAATTGTCTTCAGTAACAACCGTTCGTTATTCAATTTTTCGTATAGAGAACCGTTCGCATGAGTATATCACTGTATACTGAATCAATTAAGATCTGAACACGCAGATACAAAACATTTACTTTAAAGCCTAAGGCATCTATTACGTAACGCATCATTCTCCATTCTTCACCATCCTCGTTGCCTTCCAGAAAAATTACCATGATTCCTTCTAATAACCTTTTAAACTTTGGTTTCAAAACAATGATTGTTTAGTGAAGGAACAGACAACAAACTTCCTGAGATTGTGTTATTATTCGTGTTGTGGTTAGTGTTGTTATGGTTCCTGTAGTTTTTACTTTCGTTATTGTATTTATCGTTGCCATTTTCGTAAATATAGCTCTCTATTTTATTTACAAAATCATTTAGCAAGGCGAGTTACTTAACCTCTACATTTCTCAACCTACAAAACTATTTGCATTCATCTATTGTATTCCTTCATACAGCATTACGCGGCTCCGATTTTCCCAGATAAATGTATACGCTTAACTTCTGCTAAAATATCTTTTCGGCCATCTTGGTTGAGTAAGTTTATTTTCAACTGGTCTTTCACTCGAGTAACTCTGCCTTTAGTGTTTGTTATCAACACCTTTCACGTCAAACAACAACCGTCTTTACAAATGTACTGTTAGCAGAATTACTATTATCATCACCATCATCATCACCACCATCATCATCGTCGTCGTCGTTGTTGTTGTTGTTGTTGTTGTTGTTGTTGTTGTTGTTGTTGTTGTTGTTATCATCCTTATTACTATTGTTATTATTTATCTGAAGTAATTGTGAGAGTATGACGAAGAGAGGAGAGAAGAGGAGAGAGACAGGATTCGAAATATTATATATACCATGAATATATATATGCGTGTGTGTGTCTGTGTGTGTGTGTGTGTATACGCATATATATATATATATATATATATATATATATATGTGTGTGTGTATGTATGTGTATATATGTATATACATCTGTATGTATGTATATATGCATGCGCATGTATTTGTTTATATATGTATATATATATATATATATATATATATATATATATATATATATATATATATATATATATATATATACATATATACACACACACACAAACACACGCAAACACACACTCATACACACATATTATATACACGCATTTATGTATTTTTATATATGATAATAGCAATGATAATGATAGCTGCAGTAACATCAACCATAATAATAATAATAATAATAATAATAATAATAATAATAACAATAATAATAATAATAAAATCGTTTGATTTTTTTTATAGCTATATACGGGTTGTAATATGATAGTGGGCATTATTGTTGTTGTTGTTGCTAATGCTATTGGTGTTGCTATTGTTGACAGATTTATAGTTGTTAACAATATTATTGATATTATTTTTGCTGTTGCTGTTGTTGTTGTTGTTGCTGTTGTTCCGTACTCGGAATTCTATAAAGAAAATGCTAATATAGCAATTTGCACAATTCATGCAAAGGCATCTAACGTCATTGGGAAATATATCTCAGTCTATGAAAACTATTAAATAAGAAATGGCTGAATAAAAAGGAAAGATAAGATATATATATATATATATATATATATATATATATATAGGACGGTGGGTAAGTCGGGTAAGTTTGAAAAGAGCAAAGTGAAACAAGAAATGAAAAACAGCTGAAAGAATTTGAAAATAAAAGGTAGAAAAATATAGAGATATGTGTATGTACATTTGCATTGTATTTGCATGTGTGTGTGTGAGATTGTCTGTGTCTGTGTATACTTTCTTAGTTTTTGCATCTTCTTTTATGGAACATCTATACGTCATTGTTATCGTTAATAAGGAACTCGCTAAAGCGACAATGATGATAAACTCTTGCCAATATGGAATCTGTACGAGGTCGTCAAAAAAGAGAATATCGCCCACTAAAGCTTTTATAGAACTGAAAAACAGGTCGAAGTCTCTCAACGAGCGTGAACACGCTTCTTGCCGAAATGTCTAAATGCAGGTTTTTATTATTATTATTATTATTATTATTATTATTATTATTATTATTATTATTATTATTATTATTATTATTATTATTATTATTATTATTATTATTATTATTATTATTATTATTAT
>NC_068989.1:8712270-8713637 GCF_001194135.2 Octopus bimaculoides
ATATATATATATATATATATATATATATACTCTTTTACTTGTTTCAGTCAATTGACTGCGGCCATGCTGGAGCACCGCCGTTATATATATACATAATACATATATATACTTTCTCATTCAAGTAAATGCAGATTTACTTTCGTTCTCGTTCATCATTGGTTCAAACCTTACAGCATCTATTGATTTATTTTTTAAATTCTCTTCCCTTCTGTTTAATAATCATTGTCATCTTTGCCTTTGAAAACTTTGTCTCCGATTAAATGAGCACTAATGTATACAGGGTTAATTCAAACAAATATGCACGTAAACGTCACTTTCCTGAAATCATATATGGTGTGATATTTATATCCATTTATTCTTATTTTCCCAAAGGAGAAAGATTTTCTACTAAAGGTGATCAGTTATTATGGCAAGAACATGGTTAAATTATTGAAATTAGTTGTCAAAAAAATGGGTATTCTATACAGAAATTTGACATATGCTAATATGAAAAACAAAATTTGAAATATAAATATTTGTCAGTATTTATGAACGTATAGAATGCAGTAAAGTGAAAAAACAATTAATGAAAATTAGATTAAATAGACGCTATGCGAGAATAAGGAAATAACTAACCAGACTCACTCTTTGACTTTATTATTCATTTCATGTATTTTTGTATGCTTCAATATGACCCCTTCAGTATGATCCCTCTTTATTTAAATTCTTTATACTGAATTAGTTGATTTGGTTTCTAAATGTAGAAACAATACCACCACCTGAATTTAGGCAATATTACCGAAAACAATACACTTCTTTCACTAAAAGAAAATCCTGAGAATTTCTCACTATGATCATCTGAGAAACGAAAAGGTCACAAGAGTATTGTCAAGATGACTCGAAGACCTAGTCATCACTTGCATCTGTTAGATTACCTGAATGTACAGTGGCCATGATGAGAACACCTGCAGGAGTAGAATACAGGTAATTCTACACAATTCGTGGCTTCAAATCATTCAAAACTAAAACTTCATTATTTCCACAAAGTTTGAATAGATCTCAGAACACTGAATCATACATGCTTTCTTCCAATCACCATGAGTGGTGAGAATATACATCACTTTTTAATAGATGATGTCTTGAAGACACTGTATTTGTATAGGTGTTATAAAACTATAGTCGATTATAATAAGAACTGTAGTAATTACTATAATATTGTTGAGAAATAATAACATTTTCGCTTTAATATATGTGTGTGTGTGTGTGTGTGTGTGCGTATACATACACTCACATGCATGCTCGTGTGCACGTATATGCATAAAATTATAGAGATAGATAGATAGATAGATAGATAGATAGATAGATAGATAGATAGATGAAGAGAGAGA
>NC_068989.1:8713647-8718684 GCF_001194135.2 Octopus bimaculoides
AGAAGAGAGAGAGAGAGAGAAGAGAGAGAGAGAGAGAAGAGAGAGAGAGAGAGAAGAGAGAGAGAGAGTGAGGAACAGACAATCGGTCAGACAGCCATACGTACGAACAGACAGGTAGACGGATAGAGTAATCTATCGATCGATAGATAGATAGATACATACATACATACATACATACATACATACACACACACACATACATACATACATACATACATACATACATACATACATACATACATACATGCATGCATACATACATACAGAGAGAGAGAGAGAAAGAGAGAGAGAGAGAGAGAGAGAGAGAGAGAGAAAGAGAGAGAGAGAGAGATATGTACTATGTATCTATCTTTCTGATTATCGAAGAAAAACCGGATTTCTTGTATGTGGATACAAGCACAACAGCATCCTAGAGATGTTTCCCAGACACACAAAACTAGTCGATAAAAACTCGTATTATTAATAATCATTGTGCTGATTACTTTATCACAAAATTCAATTTTCGTGGTATTCGATAACAACGAAAATGCCAAATAAATCAAAATCGTAGTGAGTGATTTATTGTAAGAAAATACCCGAAAGGTAGAGAAGCTTTATAGGATAGTGTATTACACAATATAATTGGCTATAAGCAACGGATTAAATATGAAATGTAGAAACACAATATAACTTTAGAAGAACTAAAGAATCTATTTATTGCTCACGAAGCAGAAACTTTAACTGAAAGCTATTTACATGTATTAAGTAAAAGTATATTCGTTGGTAGGAAATGAAACAAATTTGATCTGCGTTTAACAAACATTAGTATTGATTCTTCAATGTTGATACACTGAGATCAAGAACAAAACTAGCAACTAAACAAAAGATACGGCTAATGTGTAATGATAGTTGGAGAAGCATGAATCCCCCACTTCCCATTGCGCCGATTTTTAAAATGAGAGGGAAAAGTAATCAACACAACAAATTGTCCTAGTTTGTTGTTATTGGGGTTATCTTTAAGCTCTTTTTGAGCAACCTATTTTCGAATGGGTTCCAGTTGTGACAAACCCTCTTTTTTCAGATTACGTTCTTCAACGTATCTGCCATTAAGATAGGTACAGTCATTACGGTGTAGTTAAGCAGCTTTGCAACCAGATGGTTTCAGGTTCAGTCCCATTATGCGGCCACTTGTAGAAGGAATATTTATATCTTTTGTCTTTCATCTTTTACGTGTTGCGGTCATTAGACTGCGGCGATGCTGGAGCACTGCCTTGAGGAAATTTTAGTCGAATGAATATACCATCGTGCTTTTTTTAAAAGTCTAGTACTTATTCTATCGGTCACCTTTGCCGAACGTAAATAAACCTGCACTGGTTGTCAAGTGGTGATGGGGTAGAAACACAGACACACACACACATACACACTCCTACACACACACACACATATACACACACACACACATATATATATACACACAATTGGCTTCTTTCATATCTTTGGGACGCAAGCTACTTACCACACTGTCAAGCATGCACCTATTTTTTTAATTCGTTTTATTCGTTTCAGTCACTTGACTGCAGCCAAGCTGGAGCACCGTATTTAGTCGAACAAAGCAACACCAGGACCTATTCTTTGTAAGCCTAGTACTTATTCTATCGGTTTCTTTTTGCCGAACCGCTACATTACGGGGACGTAAACACACCAGCATCAGTTGTCACGTGATGGTGGAGGGACAAACAGACAAAAATAACAAATACATAAATGCATACATATATATATTTATATATATACTACGGGCTTCTTCCAGTTTCCTTCTACCAAATCCACTCACAATGCTTTGGTCGGTCCGAGGCTATAGCAGAAGACACTTACCCGAGGTGCCACGCAGTGGGACTGAACCCGGAACCATGTGGTTGGAAAGGAAGTTTCTTACCACAGCCACTCCTGCGCTTATGTAAATTAAAATTTTATAAACAAAATTAGAGATAGAGTTCAAAAATTCTTCATTCGTGTTATATTCAGAGAAGAATTATACACTTAATTAACAGGTTAATTCACAAATAATCATAAAAGCGGTGAAATAAAACCAGTGCGTATTATTGACATAATGACCCACACGATAACAACAACAAAAAACTGTACATAAGTAAAATCAAAAATAGTTAATAATTCGTAGAAATATTTTGTAAATATATAACCCGTTTTGTTTTTAAGTAATCTATTAATTTTCTTCAAGAGAGAATTTTACCGAGTCGCTGAAATCACTGGCTCATTTAAGATACCAGAGAATTATTAAACCATGGCAAATAACTTCGTTTCTTCTTGTCCTTTTGTTTACTTAATTTCCAAGAAATTCGAATATCAGAAAAATCTTCAAATGATCAACAATGATCAATGAATCATAATCTTTTACTTTATGTCTGTTTATGCAATTATTTATTTGTTTTAAAACCATAATTCCAGAAAATTCTTTTACAACCAAAGTTTCATAACAAAACAAAATTAAAGATTTATTGATATTAACAAATCATATTTTTTGCTTTCCTTTTTTCATGAAAAACTACTTCTGAAATGAAGCGCGAGTACTAAATACACATTTCGTGTTCTTAGTTATATATTGTTCTTAGTTATTTATTTATTTTGCTTCTTAAATAGATGAGACATACTGAAAGTCAGATGATTACTGATTCAATTCTAGTCATCGTTGCGGTACTATGTTTACGGCGATTGCACATAACTACTGGTTATTTAGAACATGCAGTCGTAAATCTTTACAAACGTATATGTGCCATATATCGAAACAACTTGTGAAATGTACCTACAAGTGTTTATTTATGCAACAAGTGCTAAGTTCAGCTGCTTCTGTGAGACGAGAAAACATAGCAAAAAGTATCCACGTCATTGTATTCTTTCCTCAGTGTCCTGTGGATATTTGAATGATAGGATCACCAGCAGAGCAAGGGGATCCCCTTCATTTGTACGTTACCTGATGATTATCATTTAGTAATCACCTAGAATGAAAAGGGCAATGTAAGTGGGGAAACGATGTAAATGGGGACACTTGCTGTGTCAATTCGCAAGTTATGAAATTCATGTTTTTGCGGTCACAAGTATGTTGTAGTCTACGACTTTTGTCACGGAAAGGAAGTTGGAACAAAGAACCAACGTGAAATTTTACGTAAAACTCGTTAAGTCTACTACAGAGACATCGACCATGCTTCGGCAAGCTTACGGCAACGAGACAATGGGGCGTACGCAATGTTTCGAGCGGTACGGGCGCACGACAGTGCTGCAGCACAATGAAGAGTACGCTCATCATTCTTCTCGATATCCATGGTACTGTGAATCGAGAATTCGTCCCCACCAGGGCCAGACCGTTAATCTAGAGTTCTAGATACCACCACACATATGAACTGCAGTATCAAAAGCCGTGATCATTGAGCAGAGAAAAAATTCTGAAGTATGAAATACCAATGACTGGAGTGAGTTCTAGTCAATGTAGAAATAAAGACTTTTTGCCTGAATAGAGATGTTGATAGTATATATATCACTTGGGAAATAGGAAGAGGTAATGTATAGAATAGAATTCGTGTTACTGATTATATGACTTTTTACGTATTTAGTGAAATACAGTGAATAAAAGATTTCAGAAAAAATAGAAAACTGTTATTGTATGCAAGTAGAATACATAGCGATAATTCATGGAGTACATAATAATAATTGATAAAGTACATAGTAACGATTGATGGAGTACATAGCAATAACTGATGGAGTACATAGTACATAGCAAGTGATACTAACAGATTTTAATAGTACTGTGACTGATAGCTTTCCACCAGTTACAGTTCGAGACAATAGTGGTCAGTCATTAAGTGAAATACGAAGGTTTGCTTTGGAGATGGAGTTTAATATATGTTTTGTCTTCCCATCCCACGTAGAATCCCTTACAGTTATGCGAAACTCTAATTACTTTTCTAACTAAAAAGACAAAAAGAAACCAAACATAGTTGCCCTTAATTTCCAGATTGAAAAATTATTTTTCTTTCTAAGGACAGGAAAAATACATTTTATATCAATACCATGATATAAAGCAAAAGGAGTCATAGAACACAATTAGCACCAAATAGATAACCTGGGGTTTTATCTCATGTCATTATAAAGTTTGTATTCGATAAAAGTTTGTATTCGATAAAAGTTAGAGTCACTTCAATAGAATGCTTCCAGTTAGTCCATTTGTGTTATCTCATTAAGGAACTGACTGTTCTGATAATATGCAAGTCAAAGAATGCATCTGAATTTCAATGGTTTCATTATATTGACCAAATATCTGCAGGAAGTTGTTTATATTTCTTTATATTTCTTTGTATTTCCGTCCCAAAATTAAACATTCATAACAAAATAATATATTTTATTTCCCTTCAGCAACGTTTTTGCAATGATAACCATAAGAGCGAAAATACGGATGCGATGGGTAGAAAAGAATATATTTCATTAACAATGGAACCTGAGAGAAAAAAAAAAATAATAAAATAATTCGTGTATTGAAGAGTGTTTTTCACAATATTTTCATTTCCCTTTTTTAAAGTTATACTTCATTTTTAATTTATTGGTTTCATTTCTTTCGGGGAATAATTATAGCTCCTTTACATAACTGGTATCTTGTAGCACGACGTCGTATCGGCTATGACATTGACAGTTTTTAAGATTCCCTCAATAATTTATTATAGAAAACTTTTCAAATTAAAGACAGGCATCTACTAAATATGTGGATATATACGCATGTGTGTGTATGTGTGTGTGTGTGTGTGTGTGTGTGTGTGCATAGAGTGAGAAATAGTCTGTGTCCTAATCGAAGCTTGACCGCTTCTTGTCAGATTTGGTTCTTCTTTGCATGGGCATATAAGTGGCTTTTGAGTCTTGAGAACCGTCTAAAATTTGCATTACAAGCAGTGGGAATATATGTCACCACAGGTCACACACTTTCCTTTACGCTGTTTGATATTCATTTTTAGTTTAATAAATATATATTCCACACGTGGTAACAAAAACTCACATCAA
>NC_068989.1:8719872-8722701 GCF_001194135.2 Octopus bimaculoides
TATATATATATATATATATATATATGCCTAGATGCGATTCTCTCTGGCTATGGCCGTTAATGCAAGACAGATAACCATCCCCTCTACTTGCAGAAATATTAATATGAAGTGTGACTTTGTATTATAGAAATATTCATTTTTAGTTTAATATATATAAACATAAGGTCCACACGAGGAAGGAAAAAAAGCCTCGTTAATGCTCCAAGAAAGCATCATTTAGTTGCAAATTGGAGACCTGACATTTACTGATATACGAACATCATAAATAATCCTCGATATTCTCATATAGGATTTTATATCACAAAATGTTGCTGAGTGATCTAAAGTGCGCATTTTCAATACAAGTCTCTTCGGAATTGTGCTTTGTTTTTTTTTGTCTTCTTTTTTCGCTATGATTTATTGCAAAAATATTCTCTAAATCTATCGCTTCATGTATGTATATATGTATGTATATCGTTTATATCTGCAATTCTGTAGAGTGCTATTATGAAATATAACCTCTATTTACGGTTACACATACACGCACGCACACACGCACACATGCACACAAACTCACACACACATGCACACACACATTTACACATACACACGCATGCGTTTGTGTGTATGTATGGGTGTATGCATGTATGTATACCAATAATTTTAGCCACGTTGCTATACCAAACCAACAATCGTCCGCTGGTATTAAGAGGAGCAGTTGAAAAGAAATATGATCCGTTAAACAAAAATGGACGTGCTGCTACCTGCGTTGTGGGAATGCAAAAAGATTCGGCTGTTCTTTTCTTCATAGTAGATAATGGCACACATGGTTCCTTATTGACAAGTTTTTTCTTTGTTTTGTTTTGTTTTTGTTTTTTAACCTGTGTTTCGCCCTGATGGATCATAAATATGATCAACATCATTTCAGCTTGTTGATCTCGACATTTTTACGGGCATGATGAATAAAAGACTTCATAATTCTTCATTTTTAAGCTTTGTTGTGTGATGTTTTAGATTTGGCAGCCGTTTCTGGTAGATCAAGCTATCGTGTAAACTGTACCTTTTTGATATAAAATTTTTGAAGACAAAAAACGCAAGAATATTTATAAAGAGAAAGATTGAGTGCAAGACAAACTGAAAAAGCTCGCAAGCACGATAGAAACGGGTGTTGGACAATTTTGAGTAAAGGAGGGAGGTAAGAAGTAGCCAGCTGCAAAGTTCGGCGGAAGTAGGGGAGAAAGGAAGAGGAAACAAGTGTGGCATAGGTGTGAGGCAGATATTTGTTTCTCTTTATAGCATGTCATGCCTGCATCACTTTACAGTTTTAATGGTACTCATTATCCCAAAATGAAGGTCTTCTTATCTAATGTCGATGGTTAGACACTAGTGAGTCGATCCAGTAGATTGAGCTTTACATCAGTGAGCGGGGCCGATGCGCTGTAAAGCCGTCAAGAGGAAGAACTCGAAATGTTGCGTTCTCTCCCCTGATGACCTCTGAAACCTGTCGGCGTTTGGTGTGCGGAGCTTTTAATTGGTAGCACTTGCACAAGAAAGCGGTTAGCAAGTTTCTTTTTATATTGCACTATTCATATGTGCATGTGTGTGTGTTCCTTATATTGGTTTCAAATTTTGGCACAAGACCAGCAGTTTCAGAGGCAGGTAAGTTCTCAACTGGTAATGTTATAGACCTGGAAAGGACAAAAGGCAAGGTCGACCTCGGTACCATTTGCAACTAAGAACGTAAAGACGTATTAACGAATCTGCCAGCTCGCTGCCTTTAATGTTCCCTATACTGAAATATTTTTTTATAACATTTAATCTCCATTCAGCCCTAATTAATTAATCCAAGTGATTATAGAAGTTCCATTGGTTCCAGTTGTGCCCATTCCTTCTGCTCGTCTCTTCTTTTAGGGTTAAACTTTTCTTCAAGGTCCAAACTTTTCAACGTCCCCTTTCTTTATATTTCAACCTGATTAGATGCAAGTGATTTGAGGAAGATTTGTCTGTTCTTTCTTGCATGTTGATAAACTACGAAGAACTTGGATTTTCTTTATAACTTGGATCTTCATTCTCCACTTTCAATTTACGTTATTCCGACTCCTTTTTGAATATTCATTATTCAATATCCACTGAATTCCAGCCGACATGAAAGAGAAAAACTATTTCACTTTCAGGAATCAATGCCACGAACGAGCTAGTTGAGTAGTTGAACAACTCACATTTCATCATAATATGATACAAACAAATGACAATGTTTTCTCTAGAAAAAAAATCCATGAATTATATCGACAATAAAAAAGGAGTATATTGAATAATTACACATGTGGGATAGTCTTTTCTTTTTTTGTTCTTTTTGACAAAATAAAGAAAAAAAATTGATCCAAAAGCAAAGACGTGATAGTAGCTGTTCTTCAAAGTTAATCCGTCTTTTTATCTCCCAACGTCAATGTATCAGCAAATCAGATTTCGCTAATCTGTCTTGGAGAATTCTTTACTATTTGATGTTTTAGTTACTATGTATGGCAGTGACGACGTTGTCCTTATCACATTCTCTCATAACATACAAGAGTATTAAATGTACCAAACGGAAAAAGCAAGTCAGTTGTATGATTTCTGAAGCGAGTAAACTAAAAGCGTGGGTGTAGTTGTCTGGAAAATAAGTTCGTTTCACAATCACGTGCTTTCGTGTTCAGTCCCAGTTCGCGAAAATTTGGACACGTGAGCTCTACACTTGCCCAGGTTCCACTAATGACTAATGACGATCGTGAGGTTGTGAGTTCGAATCCCAGACCGGGCTGCGTGTTGTGTTCTTGAGCAAGACACTTTATTTCATGTTGCTCCAGTTCACTC
>NC_068989.1:8722711-8723000 GCF_001194135.2 Octopus bimaculoides
TGAGCAAGACACTTTATTTCATGTTGCTCCAGTTCACTCAGCTGTAGAAATGAGTTGCGACATCACAGGTGCCAAGCTGTATCAGCCTTTGCTTTTCCCTTGTGTAACATTGGTGGCGTGGAGAAGGGAGGCCGGTATGCTTGGGCGGCGGCTGGTCTTCTATAAACAACCTTGCCAGGACTTGTGACTTGGAGGGGAAATTTCTAGGTGCAATCCCATGATCAGTCATGACCGAAGAGGGTCTCAGCACATATATATATATATATATATATATATATATATATATATA
>NC_068989.1:8723010-8728982 GCF_001194135.2 Octopus bimaculoides
AGAGAGAGAGAGAGAGAGAGAGAGAGAGAGAGAGAGAGAGAGAGAGAGAGAGGGAGATAGATAGATAGGTGTGTGTGTAAAGAAATACTAAAGGGACGCACGAGCAAAAAGCCCGATCAGAAACTGATACACAGAAATATAAGCATCCTGAAATATGATGTATTCTGATAGGTAATAATCACATCCATTTACTTCATTAAATCTTTGTCGCATTTCCGATTTGTTAAATAAATCTTTTTCGTTTACGATAATGAATCATGTTTACATGCTGCCTCACTTAAAAGAAACCTTATAATTGTGCACTCCGAATATTCAGATGTTGAGGCTACATTTATTTGTTTGTTCTTAAGTTGTTTTTCTGTTGTTGTTGTTGTTGGGGTTTTTTGGGGTTTTTTTTTTTTACCATAATGTGAAATATGACCAGCGAGTCAATAAGAATAATTGGGATAATAATGATAATAAGCATTTGATTATTTGCCACAAGCGCGATGGGTGAGTAGACATTGCTTTGACAAATTACACAGAATCGATGTTGAAAGAACAGGCATGGTAAACAATGGTATGTAAAATAAAAAAAAGGAAAGAAATAATAAGAAGAACATTATTAAAGAATGTGTTAACGATGGTGAATAGATGGACAACGATGAAAGGAGAATGTAAGAATGAGAAAGATCTGAAGAAAACCGAATGGCATATGGAAGCAATATGTGGAGGTGACGATGACGACGATGAGTAGTAGTAGTAGTAGTAGTAGTAGTAGTAGTAGTAGTAGTAGTAGTAGTAGTAGTAGTAGTAGTGGTGGTGGTGGTGGTGGTGGTGGTGATGGTTTTGGTGGTGGTAGTAGTAGTAGGGAAGAAGATTGGGGCAGGAAAAGAATGGGAGAACGGTAGAAAAGAGGAGGGAACGAAGAGTAAAGGAGGAGCGGAGGGATGTAGAGGAGGAGGGGTGAAGGAGATGGTGGTAGAGATATGGCAGTGACGATGATAGTGTAGAGATGATGATGATGATGATGATGACGATGATGTGGAGGATAATGATGGCGGTGATGATGATGTGGTTGATGATGACGATGATGATGAGGATAATGATGATGATGAGGATAATGATGATGGTGATGATGAGGCGGAGGAGGAGGAGGAGGAAGACGACGACGACGACGACAATGGAAAGTTATTTGGTAAAGGTATTGATGAATTATGACTCACCACATAGGAGAAATGAAGATGTAAATATATTTACCATCAATCATGAAATAAGTGAAGTAGATTTAGGAATGGTTACAATAAAAACAGATACAAAGTGAATGGAGAATATTCGAGATGACGTGGAATACCTTTACGGATCTGTTTAGTGGCGGGAATGAAAACAGTCATGGATAACTTATTGATGTGATTATACTGCAGTCCATTAAAAATGAATGTTTTGTGTTGGAGAGGTGCTTGTGTAAGCCGTGAGTTAATGAAAACAGAGTAGAGTTTAGAGATTGTTTTGTGTTTTTTTTAACTGTGATGATAGCCACATAAGGATATACCGTGTTAAGAGAAATATCTCCTCTCTCTCTTGTTTAAACACCTCTAAGGGTAGAACAGAGTTAAAATATGGCCAATACACTAAGTGTTATGTTTACAACAAATTTATAATGGACATATAAACATTTACTACGTTTTGAAACGTCCAGAGATTGTACAGAAATATAACAAGACAATCAGTTTGCTTCGATCTTTCTTTGAGAAAACCAGCATTTTCAGACTTTTATGTAAATCTTTTGCCTCATAGTCCAGTGCATCCATGGTGGTAGTTTCTCATTACTTCGTAGATTTTCTCTGTTTCTACAATTTTTGACGAAACATTCACATCCATCAAACAACTGATCTCTACAACAGTATATGATTTTTTTTTTTGCTTCCTGTTCCATGGACCAACATTTAGTCTATTGTTTTAACATTAGTTTCTTGTTTTTATTGGATCGATTCACCAGTAGTTTTCGTATTCTTTTGGTATGATCTTCAGGATAATTCCTCTCACGGATAGTATTGTAGATGCTTTTAGCGACAATGTTATATTTCATAAGAAATACTTTGCATTTTTTGGACAGCTGCTATAGATTTGGGTGATACCTTTTACGCTCTTGTGTATGTGTGTATGCATATATTGTTGTGAGACTTATCTTTAAATCTTGTCATGAGATATTTAAGGAATGTACATCTATGTGTGTGTATGCATATATTGTTGTGAGACTTATCTTTACATCTTGTCATGAGATATTTAAGGAATGTACATCTACCTATAATTATATAGAGAGAGGTTTCGAGGCATCATTATTAATCTTCTTGATCAGGTATTTATTAAGTATATCTAGTTCCTGGATACCAAAGGTGTAGTCTTATAATTGAGGCATGATGATTCTATTGCAAGTCCAGAAGCTACCATTCCTGTCAATATTATTAATATTCTCTTTTTAGCGAGATATGTACCCATGCATAACTTTCTGATTCTATGATGAGTATTGCTCATCTAAGTTTGTCTTTATTTAGGTTTGTTCACCTACCTTTGATTCATATGAAACAACTGTACACTCAGAGTAGCTATTCAGGAGTTCTTCGCCTAATCACACGAAACCGTTATTTTCAATGTAGAGTATAGACGTGATGTACTGATTTCGCTCATTACTCTTTGTTTATAACATTAGAAGATAGTTTAGCTGAGGCGTTTTCTATCATAAAGACAAGAAGTATGATCCACATAGGGGATCATACTTCTGTGCATTTGTATTTATATAACTTTTTCTGGTTATCCTTGATATTGAAGTGGCAATGTTAATGTACAATTAATAACTTTTATTGGGCTCTTATGGAAATGTTTTGTGTTATCTATACAAAATAAGGAAATGGTTCTATATACAACACTAGGACTGAAAAAGATAATGTTTGCCGGTATGCACATTGCCCTTCATCCTTTTGTTCTATTATCTGTTTCGGCCATTGGACTGCGACCATGGTAGGGCACCCTCCTCAAAGGTTTAGTTAATTAAATTGACACCAGATCGTATTTGCTTTAAAGCCTGCTTCTTATTCTATCAGTTTATTGTGTCCAATCAATAAGTTACGAGACAGTAAAGAAATCAGCACCATTTGTCAAGAGGTTGGGTAGACAAACACACAGACATAAATTCACACACACACACACCAACACGAACACTTCCCCCCACACACACACATATCATTTGTTTAAAGGACACAATACATGTCTTTAAGAACTACTAATCGTTTCATACGTTGAGAAATACCTCGAACTTATTCATCAGGTACAAACCACATAGCATGACGAACTAAAAAAAAAATTTAATAAGACAAGAAACGCAAAAAATCTGAGAAGACAGCATATAGAAAATGCGGAAGGTCAAAATAATGTTTATCTCTCACCAAATGGAGTACCTTTTTGTTGAATTTTCTATTACGGAGGAGTACATCATATATATATATATATATATATATATATATATATATATATATATATATATATACAACTATAAATCAGATCTGTTTATTTTATGTGAATGGAGTATGTCGAAGTACGTGTGTATGCATATGCCTGTATCTAAATTGCATTGTATTGCTAAAATTTCACGTAATATATGTTACATTATATATTTATAGTGGAGGCGCAATGGCCCAGTGGTTAGGGCAGCGGAATCCTCGTCGTCGTAACCGACGGAGTGCCGTAGTAATATATTTATATGAAATATTTGTAATTTCAGTTGTGTTTATATACACTTAGGTTATTTTTCATCTTCAAGAACCGCCAGAATATTTTCAATGATATCAGAGGTTATTAATTTTCCAATCCTTATGTTTAACGCATTCAAGATATTTGCCATACCTTTCTTTGTGCTACCAAAATTTTACTTTGATTTTTCAATAGAAGACATTTTAAAATGGAGCGATAGGCAATCATTAGCAATTTCGATGGCTTTTTGTAATGTATCTCATTATAACTATTAATATTAGTATTACTTTTAGTAGATATTATTATTATTATTATTGTTATCATCAATATCATTGCTACTACTACTATTACTACTACTAATAATAAAAATAATAATCATAGCAACGATGATTTATATCGTCAAATTCGTAGTATTATTAAATATTTTAATAATGATTAGAATATTGATGAAATCGCTCATACGTTTACTGGCATTAAATTATTAGATTTATTTTCAAAAGAACAAATATGTTTGGATGTGTACGTGTGTGGTGGAGAGATAGAGACCGGGAAATACATCAGAAAGAGAAAGGAAGAGTGAGAGAGAGGGAGGGAGAGAGAGGAAATGTTTATGTGTATTTATGTATGTGTGCACGTGGTTGTATGCGTGTACGTGTATGTTGTTGTGAGTCTTATCTTTACATCTCATGAAATATTTAAGGAATATATAAACTCACATCCATCCATAATTACACACACACACACACACACACACACATACATATATATATATATATATATATATATATATATACACATATCTATTTGGGCATGTATAAATATGCATATATATATATATATATATATATATATATATATATATAGAGAGAGAGAGAGAGAGAGAGAGAGAGAGAGAGAAAGGGGGAGAAAGGGGAAGAACGAGATAGATAGATAGATAGGTAGATAGATAGATAGATAAACAGATAATACATCTATAAATTTATACATATATATAAACATATATAGGTATTCGGATTATGTATAACGTTATATATATATATATTTGTATATACTTGTGTGAATGTATGTGAGTATGCGCGTGTGTATGTATGTATATGTATAGGCACATGTGTATGGTTTCAGGAATTAATGTATGTTCCGATGTCATAAAGCTGATTATTGTAAAGATTTTATATTGTAATAGATGTGTAGACGAAATATTCCATATCCTCATGAATACAGATCAATCGGTTATATTTATAATTCCCGGGTGCGATGCTCAAATTAATAGGCGGTTTCTTGAATTAATCATTCCACACGATTAATTAGGTCAATTTCATTAACGTTATACTCATTCCAAAGCAATAAGATTAACATTAATGTCATTCTTAATATTATTAAACGGGAATAATCTCCAATATGGTCTGCAATGATTATATAAATGGATATATTATATGTACGTAATGAGAGATAAATTGTGGGGCGAAAATAACACGAACATATTAATAATATATAAAATAATTTTGGCATCCGGAAGAAACGAAAATAAAGCAAACATTTTAAATCTCCAGATTACTATAATCTATTTCCTTTGAGTTAGAGTTAAAAGTTTTGCTTTCCTTTCCATAAATTGGTTTAAGTTTTGTACTTTTTCAAGTATATTGTTTCTTTAACAATCATATAATCTGATATCTTAATGGGAAATAAGAATGAAAAGTTGTAACGTAGCAAAGTAATGCTTCTGCCAAAGGCATCTTTGATTTTAGGCAAAAAAGAAAACCAGAAGATACTTAAGAATACATTATTGTAGTATGCCTATTATTCATATTCAATATTTTTGAAATAAAATACATAAAATGTACACTTAAATTGAATTGATTGAAACTTCGTTAGACAATATTGTATTTGATGTAATTTTGACTGTTGTGTGACCACGGTTAGTCCTGCTCGAGCAAAATAATAGCCTCAGATGTTATGGGAACTAAACAGCAAATGCTTCCTAATAGTTAAAGACCACAAGATAGTTCTAGTTTGTCAAACGATGTGCAATGTGATAGCCTGTTCTTTCGCCATTATTCAGTAAATTTTCGTAGGTTTGGCATTTCCAACTATGACCATTGCAGAAACAGGTAAGATGAACTCGTTCGAAGAATAGGCTGTAGATATTCCTCTGAACTTATTAGCAGGGTAGATGCCATACGGTATTTGAGGATTAACAGTTATGCTTCTATTTCGTGTGTGAGTGTTATATATATATATATATATAT
>NC_068989.1:8729249-8731375 GCF_001194135.2 Octopus bimaculoides
TGTGTGTGTGTGTGTGTGTGTGTGTGTGTGTGTGTGTGTGTGTGTGTACGTGTGTGTATGCGTGTGTGTGTGTGTATGCACGCACGCACACACGATGGTAACCAATAACTTTCCTTCGCTAATTTTCCTTTCTATGCTGAACTTTCTCTACAACAAAAAATTAAGAGAGATAACAAAAATGGTTTGGTTTCAACAGACTCGTGACCATTGGTGCGTGATTTCTTTATGAGTAACTTTTATACAGACATAAAAACCCTATCAGACGACACATCTCTGCTCATTCGTTTGTATCGAACCGAAGATGATCTTCAGAAGTTAAAAAATACAATCCATAGAAATCAAAATATTGTGGTTATTTTTCTTTCAGTTTGAGTGTTTAGTTAATTCCTGTTGTTGCCTTTTCCGCTGCTGCTATTGTTATTGTTATCATTTTTATTATTATTATTATTATTATTATTATTATTATTATTATTATTATTATTCCAACATTATTAATAGCGTCAAGTATTTTGTTTTATGTCTCGTTGCTATCATTACGTCATTCATCACCATTATTGTTTGCAATGTTCTTCTGAAAAATGTAACATAAAAGAAGTCATTCGGATTATTATTGTGATCATTGGTTGTTTGTATTATTAAATATTAATATTAAAATACTACCGAAACCATTACCGTTTTATGATTAATATCTAATACAGGTGAGGGGTTGACAGGAATCAACGGCAAGAGCTAGTGTGAGGACTCTTTAAACAGAGCAATTAGAGTAGAATTTAAAGAGCTTTGCAAAGAGGGAAAAATTAGAGAAAGTATATAACAGAGAGGAATGAAGAAGAGAATATTAAAGGAGGTAATTAAGAAAAGCCTCACGACCGACTTGTTAGCAGCAAGAATCTGGCCTAGCGAAGATACCCCGACAGTGGTACCACCTCCTACGAACAGAAGAAGTATGCACTGGGGTCGATATACTCGACTCATCCTCACCTCCCCAGAGCTACCCTTGAGGCAAAAATTATTATTATTATTATTATTATTATTATTATTATTATCATCATCATCATCATCATCATTATCTTTAGGCGGCGAGTTGATAGAACCGTTAGCACGCCGGGCGAAATGCTTAGCCGTTTTACGTCTGCCGCTACGTTCTGCGTTCAAATTCCGCCCTGGTCGATTTTGCCTTTCATCCTTTCAGGGTCAATAAATTAAGTACCAGTTACGCACTGGAGTCGATATAATCGACTAGTCCTTCCCCATTCCGCCAAATTTGAGGCCTTGTGCTTTTAGAAGAAAGGATTATCATTATCATTATTATTATTATTATTATTATTATTATTATTATTATTATTATTATTATTATTATTATTATTATTATATGTGGCAGCAATAAGTTGTTGTTTTCTATGTCACCATCATTACCATTATTTATGTTATTAGAAATACCATCATCATCATCAGCATCTTCGTCGTCGTTATATTCGTACGCCTCATCTTCATCGTCACCAACTTCATTGACGCCAACCTTCTAATCGACATTATTCTCCCTATTAAGCAATGGATGTGTGATTTATTTCGATCTTCTATTCTATAATCTTGGGAAACATCATTTGGTGTGCTTATAGTTTATTTTGTTTATTTATTGATTTGGTGTTTGGTATTTGGTCATTGTTCGCGAAACTTCTAGAAAGATCTATCGTCTGTGTATTTGTATGTGTGTGTGAGAGTATGTATGTGTGTATGATATACAAATTTATACAGATACATTTTCGCACAAACTCATACATTTGTTCACATACACAGACATTTCTATGTGTGTGTGTGTGTGTGTGTGTGTGTGTGTGTGTGATGTAATTTATAGTACAGGCACACGTGTGTGTGTATATATATATATATGTATGTGTGTATGAAATGTATATGTATGTACATGGAATATATAGGCCGAGCATGTGTGTGCCTATAATATATATATATATACACATATATACACATATACATATTTTTACATGTATATTATATATTTATTTATATATATATTTATTCATTTATTTATATATATATTTATTTATATATATATTTATTTATATATATATACATATAAATGTATATATATTCATATATATATATATATA
>NC_068989.1:8731943-8732468 GCF_001194135.2 Octopus bimaculoides
TATATATTTATTTATATATATATTTATCTATATATTATATATACATATTTATCTATCTGTCTATCTATACACACACATATATATATATTCTCGTGAATTATATAAAGACAATACTTTATTCTCCAAGACCAAAAATCGAAAACAGTATTAAAGTGCTTCTACAACTCCCCAACCGCTCACCTATCAAAAATAGCGAATGGAGAAATAAAAGGACTCGAATTGTTCGATTTCTTTCGATGTCTTCTGAAAGAAAAAGTTGATTTTTACCATCCCACCGCTTATTTATTATTATTGGTCGAATATAGGTGTTTGTGCAGAGAATGATAATGTACAATCGTATCAGTTTGGTTCATTGGAAGAATACAAGTCGGAAGCATGTCATTTTATCTTCCATTCAGGGAGATTATTGAATAAAGAAAGGTTATATTGTCCATCGGAGACACGTCAGGAGTACTATATATATATATATATATATGTGTGTGTGTGTGTGTGTGTGTGTGTGTGTGTGTGTGTGTGTGTGTGTGT
>NC_068989.1:8733582-8741591 GCF_001194135.2 Octopus bimaculoides
ATATATATATATATATATATATATATATATATATATATATATATATACATATGCATGTGTGTGTGTGTGTGTGATTATGAGTTGTCTCATAACCATACAGCGGCAGTATCTGACCCAAAAAACATTATACACAGGAATTATAGTTCTTTAGATTTTCTAACCGGTCGAGATAAAGTCACTTACGACTCCGTCCACGTTACCAGACACATTTACCTGCGTATCTTCCATTCATGTAGAATAATCTTAGTTTCAAACAATGGTGAGGCCCTTTTCAGGATTTTGGAGATACATTCATGCATGCATACACATATGAATATATATGTATGGGTGTGCATGTGTTTGTGTGCGTATGTGTGTGTGTGTGTGTATGAGTGTGCGTATACCGGAATAGATACAGAGAGATAGATAGACAGATAGATAGATAGATAGATAGATAGATAGATAGATAGATAGATAGATAGATAGATAGATAGATAGATAGATAGATAGATAGATAGACAGACAGACAGACAGACAGACACACAGACAGACACACAGACAGACACACAGACAGACAGACACACAGACACACAGACACACAGACAGACAGACTGGGTGGAAGAGAGAAAGGGAAAGAAAGAAGGAAGGAAAGCGAATAAGATAGAAGTGGAGATTGAGGAAAATGGTGCATAGAGCAACAGGAAAATAGTTTTGGGGTAACGTTACCACCCTTCTTGAGACCATTTTACGGAGATGGGCTCCTCACACATCGTCGTATGATTTAATTTCATTGTAAAATTATTTTAATGGTGGTATGACAATTTAAACAAGCAAAATTGTAAGGTGTTTCCCACAGGATTATCGTATTCACAGCATTAAAGGCTTCGTTGATTAAATGAAAATGTGGACGAGATCTTTTATGTTCTGTTCATAGACCCTCTCTTGGAGTTGTCTTACTCTCTTTTACTCTCTTTTGCTTGTTTCAGTCATTTGACTGCGGCCATGCTGGAGCACCGCCTTTAGTCGAGCAACTCGACCCCAGGATTCTTCTTTGTAAGCGTATCGGTATTCTATCGGTATTTTTTGCCGAACCGCTAAGTTACTGTGACGTAAACACACCACCATCGGTTGTCAAGCGATGTTAGGCGGCCTAACACAAACACACAAACATGCACACAAACACACACACACACATATATATATATATATATATATATATATATATATACATATATACAACAGGCTTCTTTCAGTTTTCGTCTACCAAATCCACTCACAAGGCTATAGTGGAAGACACTTGCCAAAGTGCGACGCAGTGGGACTGAACCCGGAACCCTGTAGTTGGTAAGCATGCTACTTACCACACAGCCACTCCTGCGCCTATGATTACAAGAAAATAAGTACTGGAGTGAAGAATTCTTCAAGGTGGTGCCCCAGCATGGCCGCAGTCCAATGACTGAAACAAGTTAATACAATACAGTTACTACAATCTGTTCTAGCATCCTTTATAGAGATTAATTATAATTGCCTCTTTGCAATCCTTAGAAACAGCACCACATCACCAGATTGCTCTAAAAATCTCATGAAGATTCTGCGATGGAATCAGCACCAAGAACCTGGTCCATATCCCTTCTTCACCCGAAGCCTCATTAGAAATCAGTTTTCTTATTGACATTACAATTCCTTCTACTGGCGGTATATTACTTGGTCCCCTTGAGCGGTGCCGAATTCTTAAGCGTTGAAAGAGATTTAATATGCATAGTCTGGGACACATGTGAGTATTTAAAGTTTTCCATGTCTGAGTTCACTATTCGGCATAAACGTCATCGAGTTAGATATAAAGTTGACTGCTGTATATTAATTTGCTTGTACACCCAGGACCTGAATTTCTGTCTTTGATCGCATTGTTTACATTGACGTATTCGCATACGAAATGTAATTTTCAGTGCTGGCTCTAATTTCAATAAGAAATCTATAGAAATAACTTTACAAAGGGATTTAGTAACACAGCTAACGCAGGTGCGGCACAGTACTGACTTATAAGCTTTTAATACACTTGATAGTATATTATACTGAACTTTCTTTATTACAAAGAACTAAGAGAGATAACAAAATTAGTTTGGTTTCAAAAGACTCTGACCATTGGTGCGTGATTTCTTTATGAGTAACATTTGTACAGATATAAAAGCCCTATCAGTCGACACATCTCATTATCCTTTATTCCACAGTCTTCAAAATCATTTGGACGGAAAAATTATGGACAATTGAAATTTGGAAGAGGGGCCTTGCAAGTCTACCAGATTGATGGAAGAGTATTGTAGAAAATGAAGAAGAGTACATTTTTAGATCAAAAAGACTTTTATCTTAATTTTGAAAAATAAAAGTAGTGTAAAAGAAATCCGCATTATTGAAGGGATGCCCCAGTATTATCAAGCATTTTCTAGTTATTTTAGAGTTTTTGTTTTTCAGTTCGATACTATATCTCTAACTAATCTCGTGGCAAATACCTTCCTTCTAGAAATAGCTGTCAAATAAAGTGATGCTACCATTTAAATGAAAATACATAAAGCAGTTTGGATATTTTACTAACTAGAAAAAATAAAACCAGGAAGAGCAGAGACACAACGATTTTAATTATAAATCAGATCAATCAAGGCAAACCTTATAGTTTATTGTTATGAGTTATTCAAAAGAGCTGGGCCAAAGCTCTTTGATTTCTGGCAGCCTTCTCAGACTGATGATGTTAACGTAGTAGGATATTAATGCCAAAAAAGCATGTGTAACATGTTCAGAGTTTCGTCCGAATATTTGCATCAGAAAGAAACGCATCGAAGGCGCCGAAGTTGTAAAGATATATTACTTCGTGGCGAAGTGAAAAGGGCGGCATCTGAACGGTGATAAAGAACAATAATGACCACAAACATTTCTTTCGTGCTCATAAAATGAAATAGACAAAAGACTTCTCTCGGAGAACATATTAACGATTATCAGGCCAAGAACAATGTGGCAGCACGTATACAGACCCAAGTAGCAATAATTATAGGAATAAGAGCTATAAATAATTTAGACGGTAAAATCAAATCTATTGACATAGATGCCAATAAAAACTACATCAATGACTATTTATGTCATAGAAATACTTCACGTTGTAACTGATTGGCTGAACTTTTAAATGGTTTCTTGTATTCGGTAGTAAACTACACAATAATACATATGGTTTGGTTGAGGACGGTGAACTACGGAAGGATAAAATCTCTTTGCACAAGTGTTGATTTGTGTAATTCCACAATATGTTACGACATAACTATAATACATAAACTATATGCATATACGCATGTATGTATGTATATATATGTATATATATATGTGTGTGTGTGTATGTGCATGTAAACAAATGTGCAAATATACATATATATATATATATATATATACATATATATATATATATATATATAATTCAGCACACACACACACATATAAAAGGGAAAATGGGAAAGCTTGAAATTTTGCGCAAATTAAAGCAACTTTTATTTTTCCAGAGATGAGGTATATATGTATGCGTATTTATATATATATATACATACATACATACATATATATATATATATATATATATATATATATATATGTGTGTGTGTGTGTGTGTGTGTGTGTGTGTGTGTGTGTGTGTGTGCATATATATATATATACATATATATTCATATACATATATATGTATACACATATATATATATATATACATATATATACATATATATATATGTGTGTATATACATATATATATATATACATACATATATGTTAAATCCGTCTTTAAATGGGGGTTACTAAATACCGCAAGGTATTATGTCCGACACTCTACTAATTCTGGCAAAGTTGTTGGCAACATACTAGTGAAAGAGCTTTTACGTTGTCACTCGACCTATTGGAAATACCCTACCCTCTTTTAATATGGAAAAGACACATTAGATTAAGTAGTCCCAAACAAAAGCATAAACTGACGAGGTATTCATGGCTGGAATAGCTTTCATTGTACATTTTTCTCGACCGAAGTTGACTGAGGGTTTAACAACATTAATAAAAATAGTATCGATTATATTAGGTGAGATGATTCACTTGCTTATTTCAACCTTGATTAACAGATTTCATCAAAGCTAGTCATGCCGGGAATATATCTTTTATTTTTAGATGCTGCGTGCCCTCGTCTATAATTAGCCTATGTGACATATTTTCATGACGGTAAGGTGTGATTTGAGGGAGATTGTGCTGGTATTTGTAACTGCTCAAGTGACAGCTTAATGCCTCCATCATTAGCTCGTTAGACCACACGTATTTTAGGAAAGCGTCTTATATTTTTAGAATGGAATATTTAGCAAAGAGAGAGAGAGGGGTTGGGAGTAGTAAAGAGTGAAGGAATATTTGCATGGTGAAAGCTAAATAAGAGAAAGATGATAACTATATTAGCATAACAGAAATTAAATAAAGCGTAAAATAGATCAGCTAAACGGGCTGAAACACTTAGTTGACCGTCGACTGAACTGTCTCGATAGTTCAGACAATAACAACAAGGAGGGTTGACAGGAAAATGTTTTCATAGTGAATCTGATTTATTAAGTTTGAAGCGAGCGATAACACGAGTGATTGGTTCAACGCTTTTAAACCAAATATCGTGTCTTTTATGAGTTCTAAAGCAGTGGTTGCTGAATATTTTATTCTTTCCATTCTTCGGAGTAAATATATATATATTTCACTCACCTTTTTTGCAGAAAGGTAATATGTGTATTTTAAAAAATGTATTTATCTGGAGGAGTGTGTGCGGCTGTATTGGGCTGAAGGCATGGCTGTGTGACGGTGCTTACATAGTTGTGTCGTTAAAAGCTCGGTTTGCAAATACGTGGTTTGGGGTTCAATCCGACTGCACAGCACCTTGGGAAAGTGTTTTCTTTTATGATGCTGAGCCGACCAATGCTTTCTCAGTAAATTTCTTTGGTAGAACCTGCGTGAAAGCAGGTCGTGTATGTATGTATGTATGAAGGTGCGTGGCTTAGTGGTTAGGGCATTCGGCTCATGATCGTAAGGTCGTGAGTTCGATTCCCGGCAACACGTTGTGTCCTTGAGCAAGACACTTTATTTCACGTTGCTCCAGTCCACTCAGCTGGCAAAAATGAATAGTACCTGTATTTTCAAAGGGCCGGCCTTGTCACACTCTGTGTTACGATGAATCTCCTCGAGAACTACGTTAAGGGTACACTTGTCTGTGGAGTGCTCAGCCACTTGCAAGTTAATTTCACGAGCAAGCTGTTCCGTTGATCGTATCAGCTGGGACCCTCGTCGTTGTAACCGACGGAGTACTCCTTTACGTATGTATGTGTGTGTGTTTGTATGCATGTATGTCAGTATAAAGATAAGTAAATAAATAGAGAAAGATTCGTACATAAATAGAAAGACGTGTGTGCATTTATGTGTGTGAGTGCGTTTTAGTATCTGGCCCACTAGCACCGCCACTTGACAATATTTTCATACAGACGCGCGCTCATATACAAACTTATGTACGTACGTACCTACATAATACACGCATACATACATACAATGTATTCTGTATAAAGAGTACAAAAATAAACCAGTCTGAATATTGTGAGGTTCAGCATCTGGTAAGAAAGCAATTACGATATATTTTTATATATAGCTTATAGTTTTTGTAATCTTCACGAGTGACTAGCAAGAAAACTAGGTAGCAATATACAATTTCTCTCTTTAACGAACACGAATATATTCATGCTGGTTTCTCCTGTCCAAATAGTATGAAATACATATTAGCAATCAAATAAGATTGAAATTCTGACTTATTTTACACGCTATATAGACTCAGTTATATACACATGAAAATACGTTGGCTTCTATCTCGATATAATAGTAGAAGTAGCATTGTATTAACTTATTTTCTACCTGTTGCTTCCGATCCCATACGTTTGCTCTGTGTTCGCTCACACAATATTCACATGGCTTCAAATTGTTCTCATTACACGGTAGAACATCTCACCTATTAACTACATCAATGAATATTCGTTGTCACTAAGTAAACTAAAACGAGGTATGTAAGGCCAACTCTGATATGTGTGTATGTGTGCGTGTGTATGTACATGTGCGTGTGTATGTACGTGTGCGTGTGTGTGCATGTGTGTGTTGTTTCGTTGACAGAATAATAATCTGTATAGGGACTGTGTGTTTGTGTGTGTGAGAATAATGCTGCAGGGAAATGCGTGTATAATATATGAATTATTGAAATAAATTATTGAGGCGGTAACAGTGTTTGATTTTGATATTTAGGTTTACTATGTGGTTGGTAATTGTTACGCATGAGTGAATTTTGAAATTAAAGGCGTCACCTTATAGTCGACGGGCGGTGGGTGTATACATACTTAAATACTTAAAGCAATTTTTGGAGCATCGATAAATACGATGTGTCTCTGTTACGAGAAATCTCGAATACAAATGTTGCTATAAATTATTTCATATTTTGATAGAAAGCGAGAAATGATAGCAAGGGGGAGTTAGTCCAATACACTGACTGGTACTCTATTTTATCGAGCCTGAAAGGTGACCCCGGTGGTGTTTCGACTCAAAACGTAATAAAAAAGATAATTAAAGATTTTTTAAAATAAAATATAAAAAAACACAGAAGAAATATGGATAAGAATTTTGTGCGGCATGTTAACAGTTCTGCCACGCAATGAGACTGGACTCAGGACCATGTAGCTCTTACCACACAGCCTGGCCTGATATATAATTAGAACGTAATCTATGTTGCACGATGTTTTAGAAGTGGCAGAACAGTACGCTTTTTTTTTTTAATTTCCAATTTGTACGTGCCCAATAAGACACGTACTAGACGGAATCCTGACAAGTCAACGAAACGGCTTATAGATGATCTCCTGATCTGTTAGAAATATCTTCTGTTAATCCCACCCTACTATCCTAAAGATGGGTGCATTGGACAATGTAGACCCTCGTATAAAAAAAAATTACGGAGCGGTCAGTGGTGTAGCTAGAAATGGACAGACGGGTGTTTCACTCCGAGTAACGCTGTTATGTGGGTAGCAATTTTGGGTCTCCTGTATAAGCCTGTAGGCTTGGTGAAGTCAAGTGGAGGATGCAAGCTCAAGGGTTTCCCCTAGTGATACACTATTCAGATGCCCCACTGAAGACTGACGGGGTTGAGAATCGTTTGATCCTATGTCTGCTCAATCACGGTTGACATGAAATGATAAATAATAATAAATGCTTGATGATAACAAGAATGTATAATTGTGCTGGGGAAAACCTATTTGCTGCTTTATGACGTCATTATAAGAGATGGCATACACTGACTCACTGGTTCTTACGTAGCTGTAAGACATTAGATTCATAAGACACAAACACAAACAAACGTGGATAAATATTTTAAACTGTGACTAGAAATCTCAGAATCGTCTCGATAAGAACAATTGTTTATATTAAACTGTACTCACATCCTAATAATATCATGAAGAAGATATGAAACAACGTGTTTCTAAATTGCTAGAAGAGGTTTTTAATACATTTCTCCTACTTCCTGCAACTCAAAACATTTACACAGGGTTTTGAATATCAGAAATCTATTGACGAAACAGCGTTCTTATTACAAACACTGATATCCTGGGGGGTTGGACCAAATTGCGATCAATATTGATTATTGGTTAATTACAAATTATCAATATACCAAGATTCTAGCTGAAGTGATTGCAGCTAGAATGTCAGACAGTACTTGGAAGTGTTCCAAATCTTAAAGATTATATTATTTGCAACTAGTGTTGTGGGACCAGTATGGGGCCATTGGTAAAGTTAAAAGACCCGTGAATTCTTGTCTAAGATTGTAATAAAAAGTGTCTATTGTTATTTTTGATAGATATATGTGTAAATATTCATATTTTAGAGTGTACGTATGTGTGTGTGTGTGTGTGTGTGTGTGTGTGTGTGTGTGTGTGTGTGTGTGTGTGTGTGTGTGTGTGTGT
>NC_068989.1:8741846-8747212 GCF_001194135.2 Octopus bimaculoides
TATATATATATATATGTATATATATATATATATAATACATACATATATATATATATATATATATATATTATAAAGAGGAATGTAAATACAATGGAAAGAATGAGATACATGTATGCATACATGCATTATATATACTTATATATATAATTATACATACATAGGGAAACAAATAGAAAAGATACAAAGCAAGCTGTTGAGAGAATGAGAAGTGTGGAGTGAGCAAAGGAAAGAAATAATGTAAACACGAAGACAAAAAGTTTATAGAAACTCATCGAAATACAAGATTTAGCTATTAAATACATACGTACGAAGATAGATATGTGCGAGTATGCTGAATGGAAAATACACTCAGGCTTTTCGCTTAAAAAGAAATGAAAAACAGAAAAAGCAAACAAGCAAACAAAAACCACAAAGAAAGCGAGTAAGAAAGAAAAAGAAAAAAGTGGAGGAGAAGGTTTACATGCTTCAATGAAACTAACAAATCTATATGAATACAGATCACTAACAAATTTTAGAATCGTCCTTCCTCACACCATACCGTACACTCATCTTCATTTCTTGGTTTGAAACAAACGTGTCTACGTATGCGAGTGTGGAAAAATCTTAATTATTCTCTTCACTTTCTTCATCAGTTTTGTTTTTCTTTTTTTCTGCGGCAACTTCTGTTTCTTCTTTCATTCTTCTGCTCCTTTTTCTTCTCCTTCCTCCCCTTCAATCTTCTTGTTCTTCCCTCTTCTCTTTGTAGTTTTATGCAAGAATGCCATATGGAGTATTAAGGCGTGGCAACATCGAGCTATTGCAGTACTTTGAATATCAGTTATGCAGTATAGTGCTGTAGGTTAAAAGGGCAGTGCAGTGAGCTGTTGATTGGTAGCAGATCATCTCTAAATCAATAGGCCGTGGTTCTAATCTAACTTCCAGACTGTAACACAGCCGAACGAGACAAAAACGTATCTCTGTGTACTGTCCCAAATCCTTAAACTCACAGATTCGGTTATTAGGTTTCGTTGGCGTATAAATGACTAGGGTTACAATTTCCCTTCTCTACAGAATGCCAGTCCCTTGTTTGAGTTCCCTTCTGGACAAAATGCTTATCCTTTGTTTGGGTTATTCATTTACACCTGAGTTGATAGACGTAAAGTGAAATGAAACGTTTCGCTTCAAAACACAACGCACCGCCTGGTCCAGGAGTCGAAACTATTACCTCGTGAATGCATCACCCTAAACACTAGACCACAGGCTTTCACTCTGAATTACAAAGACAACAATTGATGATAAAACTTTTGTCGGGAAAAGCAAGGGAAACAAGACCTTCACGCTTCATGTTAAGTTCGTCTATGGAGGGTAGATTATCCCGTGGAAAAACTCAAACGCACCACTACAGCTCTTGTCGCTGATTCTGCTATCATTTACAACTACGTGCTTAAGAAGCCCGTGTTATCTCTCTGTGACTTTGCTTTAAACTACTTTTTATTATCAATAAAACAGAATGCAATGAATGATACACTAATATCCAATTACCTCCCTTTATATGCTTTCTAATAGTTTCTACTATAGGCACAAGGCCTTAAAGTTGTGGGGTGGGCAGTCGATTACTTTAACCCTAGTACTCGACTGGTACATATTTCGTCAACCCCTAAAAGGATGAAAAGCAAAGTCTACTTCTGCGGAATTTGAACTCGGAAGGTAAAGACGGACAAAATGCCGCTAAGCATTTTGTCCGGCATGCTAAGGTTCTGCCAGATCGCCGCCTTAATCATCTCTCTTTATATAAAAAGTTTACTTTCACCTCAAAATGTCCCATTAATAATGATTTCTTTGTTTTAAAAGTGCTTCAGCTAGAATCACAAAACTTTTCCGATAGTTATTTCTCCTCGTAACTGAATTACTCTGGTATCCTAACACTTACGATTTCTCCACAATACATCTTTATCCATCTTCTAATCACTACAGACGCTATCCTCGCTTATATCTGAATGATAATCGTTCGTAAACTTACAATATTCTGTTGTCAGTGACGTACTTTGTTCCTCATATATGTTATAAATATTTCAAAGTATGTGCATCATTATATGGCAAATGAAAGGCTTCAGACTAAGACAGTGCATCAGTGGAGATGCGATAAGAGTGTTCGAGTCGGTCCTCTTACACTGAACACAGTCAGTTAATGCATTTCAAGAACCGATATTAATTATATCAAAATTCTACTGGAACGTTAATGTTATTCCAACATCTTACGAAGGAATAAAACACATACCAACTACGCTGAGGTGTTTCAGATAATGCAGTAAACTAAAACACTGAATTTCGAATACAGTAAATCAATCCTTATAATGATTGATTTGCTTTATAATAAGTTTAATGCCGTACACCGTAAATCTGGTGGTAGTGACCCTACGAGCCAAAGCTACTGTGTAGTTTTGATACCAAGTTGAACAAATAGATCTGTGCTTAGTCTGTCTATGTTTTTGATATAAGAAAGAAAATCATTCCTCCCTAGTCTCTTCCGAAAACACTCGTGATACCTATGTCTTCTTAAATAAGAAAAAAGTAATTAAATTATTTTAGAAAGTTATGCTCTTTACAAACTAGTCGGCAAGCTTGTATTGAATCTCATTTAAAAAAACATTCTCTTCAATTAATTTAACGATACTATTGAGAAATAGTTTTGACGTTGCACCATGTCGATCAACTTTTACACATATACTTCATGCATGCAAGATAGCGAATGTATAATGATTGACTATGTGTAAAAACAAATATGTAAGATGTTTCATTGTTTTTTTTTTTGTGAGAGATACAGTGCATGGTTGTGTGTGTGTCTGTGTAAGAGAGAACCGTTTTATGTAAGTCTCTATTTTCAACATTGAAGTGTGAATGCATTTTTGTAGGAAGTGGGTAGGATTGATCCGTTGCCTGAATTAAATTACCACCAGGTCTATGGTTGCTATAGCAGAGTGTCTTCTGTTTCAAGCATTCGATGAAGTTTCTGGTTTAGGGATAACTTTTTCCGTGATTACTAGTCTTGGGAGCCCTGAAAAGGTTCATCAATACTGTCTTCTTTACTGACTAAGCGAAAAAAATTAAGAAATAAATATTTCCTCGGATTTCAAATACTACAAGCATCAGCTTTCCGGTTTATCCCTCCGATGTCGATAGAATAAAGTATTAGTCAAGTAGCGAGGTCGATATAATCGACTATGACCATTCTCTAATTGTGACGCCTATGTAGCGGTTGGAACATCTGAAAAAATTCTTTGCACAATTTATTTAGACAACTTGCATTGTTAGTTGAAATCTCACTGAAGTAAGCTCCGTCTTTTCTCACCCTTACTTCCCGGGTTCGAGAAATGACATTGCAGTCAAGATCAGTGGATTGGCATAGTTTGTTCTGGCTCTTTGTATTGTGAGTTCAAATCTCACTATAACTTACTTGGGTGCTAGACTTTACCTGTTGTCTGGTTTAAAGGCACCATCAGGTGTTTAGGTGCCTTCAGCCGAGTACAATCCGTTACAAACATTCGGATTAAATATTCGGTTCTACCGCCTTCCCACCTTGCCACCAGTCTCGCTCGGAAGCTTTTTAATGAGTCATTCCTTAATCCTTCTCTCGTGACTAAACAAAAGAAATCCATAATTATCACAATGGTAAAATATTTCTATAATCGTCGTGAGCTGCCTTGAGATAAAAATCTATGACTTGTAGCAGATCAAGTCTCGGGAAAAATAATTATTTTCCACCGATTGTTGTCGCAGTGAATTATCGATACTCTGTACCGAAATATCTTTAATTAGAAATTCCATACAAAACAATGAATTGTTATTAAACAAATAAAACAATGAATGATTTTGTCTAAAATGTAAAACCCATTTCGAAAAGGTGCTTTATGAAATTTAATTTTTTGTTTCTTTCTTTCGATAAATAGAGAATAAAATATTGCAGAAGTAGAAAAGAAACAGCCATGAAGTATATTACATTCACTTCAGAATTTACAAAAGTATTTAATTAAATATATAGATTTTTTGGGGCAGTTAGGTTTATCATTCGAACCAACGATGCCATATTGAAAACACATCGGAAATATTTGTGTGAGACTATTGTGTAGCTTTCTTTTTTGTAATCGGTTCTGGATAATTAGAATCCTACACGAAGAGCTGTGAAATATGCCATTTAATCAGTAGAAATCACATTAGATGAAATTGCAGTCCTTGTTCTTTCATAATACACATTTAAAACAAAATCGTTATTATGAAGGTGGTCAAGAGAGAGAACGGGAAGAGTGAGATGACAGGATAAATATTTAGGAGCAGAACAAGAGAAACACGTGTAAGTAGGAGAAAGACAAGGAAAAAAGAAAAAGAGACTGTGTAAGATGCAATGATATATTTAGAAAGCAATAGACACACACATACACAAATATGCACCTACAAACACACAGTAAATACATAAATATATACGTGTGTGTGTGTGTGCATGACGTGAGAGAGACACGGAGAACAAGGGTGGCGGATGGTCTATATGAGAAAAAGGTTTCAATGTTAGATTACAACACTGAAAAGAAAAATAATGGAAAAATCAACTTTGAGTTTGTTAAAATTACATTTAAATCCTAAATTATTTTCAGCGGTTGGCTAGCATTATATTAAGCAGATTTTGCAAAAATAAACATTTACTTTCCGCACGGATTATGTTAAGCAACATTTTTCCATTAGAAGTTTTAAATTCGGGTGGCAAGAATAATTACTTTTAATGAATGTGTTACGGTTATTAAGTTTTATCTCAGTTATATTTTCCACATTTATTTCATCGTTCAAATTTGAACAAATATTTTTAACCTGATCCACAACCAGAATGATCAAATGATAGAGTTGACGTGGTCGTCATCGAAGCAAGAAAAGTTTGGGGGTGCATACCTCAATGGCTGTATCGTATTTTCAACGTGGCAAAGACTAAACTTTTGATTAGCAAATTCAACGTAGCTGAAAATATATTTTGTATTGTATGAAAATACTACTCTACAGCCAAGGGAATTATGGAAGTACATAAGTGACGAATGTTTAGAGAATTCTCAAATCTATAACAGTTGAATCCACATCATCAGAAGACATCCACCAAAACAATTTCATAATTCACTAAACAGTTTCTGGATCATGGCACTCCGTCGGTTAGGACGACGAGGGTTCCAGTTGATCCGATCAAGAAAATAGCCTGCTCGTGAGATTAACGTGCAAGTGGCTGAGCACTCCACTGACGCGTGTACCCTTAACGTAGTTCTCGGGGAGATTCAGCGTGACACAGAAACAGTAAGAAAGAGTGGGAGAAAGTTGCGGTGAAAGAATACAACAGGGTTCAACCACCACCCCCT
>NC_068989.1:8747222-8748261 GCF_001194135.2 Octopus bimaculoides
ACACGTGTACCCTTAACATAGTTCTCGGGGAGATTCAGCGTGACACAGAAACAGTAAGAAAGAGCGGGAGAAAGTTGCGGTGAAAGAATACAACAGGGTTCAACCACCACCCCCTGCCCTAGCTTCGTGGAGCTTTAGGTGTTTTCGCTCAATAAACACTCACAATGCTCGGTCTGGGAATCGAAACCGCGATACTACGACCGCGCGTCCGCTGCTCTAACCACTGGGCCATTGCGCCTCCACAGTTTCTGTGTAGTTGTTACAGATAAGAGTAATGCATTACATACTTTAATAAACATAGTCTTAGTTTCACGGTGTAAAATAAATAAAGTGGCTACACAACAGTTTTTATCACTCGCAGAGAAAGTAAAAGTGGGATCGAAACTGGTTAGTTTCTAGTCTTCTTAAATCTTCATCAGTGAAAGAATATCCAAAATGCTGACCTTTAATCTACAGAGATACTACTACTCAGCTGCGCTGATGTTTCTAATTATCATATGGGAAATATAAGCGTTTGCTTAATCAATACTTATCATTAATACGAAGAGATGTAGTTAGTGAGAAAAATGTTGAGCTCTGCAAAAGATGTGTAATTGGCATAAAATACTGGCCACCATAAAATATAAGATAGAAAATTATAAGAAATGAAACTTTTCAGTTTTTACTTTTCTGAATGACATTTCAAAACTGTATCTTACATTGATCGTAATTAAGCAGCCAATTCATGTTTTTCGTATTCATCTTGCTTAAAACCGTGACATATTCTTGATATATTGCGTCCAACATTGAAATAGTTTGGCTCTAAATAAACCTTCCTAAATCTTCCCATATTTCGGTTGAGTGTTTTGTCGATAGATGGCGCCAAAGATCTTTCATAGAAAATTACACTTATTTGTATTTTTTTTTCTGGTTTCATAAAATGACGACTTGCAAAATTCTACTGACAGACATGTGTCTTGAAGGAATTTGGTTTTCCATTGGAATCTAACAGAGCGTTTTTTTTTTTAATATATATATAAATTGCGTTATGTATCATAGA
>NC_068989.1:8748630-8753387 GCF_001194135.2 Octopus bimaculoides
GAAAGGATGACAGGTAAAGTCGCCCTTGGCGGAATTTGAATACTGAACGTAACGGCGAACTAAATACCTATTTCTTTACTGCCCACAAGGGGCTACACACAGAGGGGACAAACAAGGACAGACAAACGGATTAAGTCGATTATATCGACCCCAGTGCGTAACTGGTACTTAATTTATCGACCCCGAAAGGATGAAGGGCAAAGTCGACCTCAGCGGAATTTGAACTCAGAACGCAGTGGCAGACGAAATACCGCTAAGCATTTCGCCCGGCGTGCTAACGATTCAGCCAGCTCGCTGACTTATTATTCTTTGTTATATGGAAAAGAAACTTTTAGTTCGAGGAAAAATAAAGAGGTGCGATGTTCAGGACTTCAACGCAGTTGGTTTCGAGAATCGCAAGTATAAAATTTAAATTCCGTTTCAGGATTGGATCACTCTTAAACTTTATTTAATATGTGTATTCATGAAAAATGGCTTCGCAGGCGATATTTGTGTTGAAATCAGATAGAGGTTTTTGTTCTTCTCCGTTTCACTGTCTCAGCATTATAATTATCCATATCAAACTTAATCGTTCTAAATATATGTTTAAGATTATCAAGGCACAGATTAAACGTTTTTCGAAATATAAGGGAAATAACTTCTTTAACTCAGAATCGAACCTGAGTCACTGGTTAACCAGCATCGATGCTACAATTTCAATGAGATAGTTAAGGGAAATCATTGTTCATTTTATGATGACTTATTTTGAATAATTGAATATTAATGTAACTTAATAGCCTCATTAAATATGATACCTGAACGTTTGGGGATTTTAAGAACTTTTCGCTTTCAAATATTCTATGGAGACTTGGAATGTATTTGAGGATAAAATATGAGCTTTTACTGGTCGAAAATGAATTGTTTTGATCTTTGGCTGAAGTGATAATCATGTTATAGGAGAAAAGCCTGAAAATACAACACCCATTTTCACCTTTTCTAATATATAACAACATTATAATAAATCGAAAAGTTATATTATAATGATAAATATTTAGGATACTGATCAAAAAACGTGAAGCGATTTTAACAGGAATACTGACACTAACGACAAGGCGCAATATCATGTTTTAATTAAAAGGGGAATCATTTTAATTAACCAAAGATATACTCAAAGTCATTTGCTCTTAACGAATGACGAATTTAGAATCGAGTTGTTAAATGGGTGTTTTGTTTGTTTTTTTTACTTGCTTGAAGTCATTGACTCATCGTCGAAATGTATCATTGATGTGTCTTTTTCATAAGTATTTCCATGGTCATTCCTCTAATGAACTTCCTGGTCTTCTGTCAAGACATTTAAACGTGTCACCCATTTCTTTTTGCAGGTAAATAGATTCCTTGTGTGATTCCATTTTTTTCTTCTAATAGCTTCTTTCTGAAAATGCTCTATTCTAGAACTCAATTCCATCGTCTTGATTTTCATCGGAACTATGCTAACGAGTCCTTCAAGCTTTCTCTCATTCAACATCCCTGAATTCATATGCTCATCTTCCTACTTTTAGTCCCTTACGCTACAGTTTCCTTAAGGCATGCTGGAGGCAAAATCCTTAAAACATTATGAAGCTAACTTACTGTTTGTTCCGTTTGGCAATGAAGCAATTCTTGAGTGGAAATTTCTTGGGGAACTTTAATTTGTCAGCTACAACATAGAGTAAACTTGGTCTTCCTCAGTAAATCTCGAACTATATGTCATACACAACATATTTCAAGCTCTATATAATAATTTTTATACTTGCTGGCACGGTATTCAACTACACATAATTGTGTCTAGGGATTTGGTCTCTTAAAAAGAACTCACTGATTCAGAGACAACCTTTTATTTTCTGATATTGTAGGCATCCTGAACGAAGAATTAACCAGAAAGTTATCTGGGAACGCCTGTATTATATCAAACACCTTATGTCATGTAGCAATTTACCTCCTACAAAAGTTCCAAGCTATAATACGACGCGTATACGTATAGATAGATAGATAGATAGAGAGATAGAGAGATAGATAGATAGATAGATAGATAGATAGATAGATAGATAGATAGATAGATAGATATACACATATAAATACACATATATATACATATATACATTTATATCCATATATACATATACATATATACATATATATATATATATATATATATATATATACTTATATATATATACATAAACATATATATACATACAAATATATAAAAATATATATATATATATATTCGTATGAATATGTATATGTATATTCATAGAAATATATATATTCATATGTATATATATTTGTATGTATATGCAGATATGAATCGTATGTACATGGGTGCGCAAACACACATATACACTATATACACACACTCGCGCACATAAAACCGTATAAAAAACGATCTGTGATGGCGTCGTCTGCTTTGATATGACATATCATGGGGCAACGTTCTGGACATGAAATACCGAGATATGATTTACCAGTTGAAGCGATATGGAAAAACTTGCAGAAACAAATTGATTTTCAACATCACAAGTTTTGCATACACACACACACACACAAACACGTATGCGCGTGTATATATACATTTGTGCGTGTGTTTGTGTGTACACAAATGTACATATATATATATATGCATACACACATGTATATACATATGTATATTGTTTGTTTTTATGTCAAGTTATAATAAAAATGATTTAACATTAAAAAATCGTAATTGTTTGCATAGTATACAATAAACGATCTGTAGTGTATGTATATGTATTCTCTCTCTCTCTCTCTCTCTCTATATATATATATATACATTAATTATTTACAAAATGGGTGACAGTCACTTCGAGGCTTCGGCGGCCTGTGCACAGTCTAACGAAGACTAGAAGGCTGAAACTTTGAAGTTATTGTCACTCATCTTCCTGTCAAAGTACAATAAATATATATCTATATACACAAACACAAACATACATATGAATATATATAAACAGACATACATACAGATATAGATAGATAGATAGATAGATAGATAGATAGATAGATAGATAGATAGATAGATAGATACACAGAAAAACAGACAAGCAGACACATACATACATGCATACAGACAGACAGACAGACAGACATAGAAAATGGAGTGAACGACATTCTTTATTTCAAATCGCTACAATTGTTTCGACACATTTTGGTTTGGGTATTCAGTAGTATTGGTTAGAGTATTCTGTCTCACACTTACTGAAATGACAGCATGAACTAACGAAGACTTATTTAAAGCAATCACCTGAAGAAGCGCATCTTACACCCTGAATGGATGATAATGATTACACAACATGTTAATTATATCATCTCACCTATGTACTACGAATGTAGAAATTTACTGAAACAATTGCAATGAGTATTTTAGCATGTTCGGGTCTCAATCTGAGGACATGTACCGAGAGTTATTAAAATCAACCATCCAGTCAACATCGTGACAAGTTTCTCGAAGTCTCTCCAAGTAGAAGTCAGATATTGTTATTTCATGCCGCACTTATCTTTGTCCCATCACGGTCTTTTCTTGTTCTCGAACTTTTGTAAGTTTGATCCTGGTCTTTCTTTCGCCTAGACCCTGTCCTTTCTTGGTATCAGCCTTTTCTTGGTGTAGTTTCTGAATTGCTCACTCTCGCTTCAATCTTTTCTTGATTTTGGACATTTCTTGGTTTGATTTCGTCTCGGTCTTTTCTTGGCTTTGACACAGTCTTTACGTTATTTTCGCCTTTGCTTGGTCTGTGCTTGATCTTAACATGGACTCGACCTCACTCTTTTCTTCATTTTGGTCTGATTTCAACCTCTTTTTGATCTGGTCTCAGTCTTTTCTTGATCTGGATTCTTTCTTTGCTTAGTATCGGTTTTTATTGATCACGTTTCTCTCCCTCTCCCTCTCTCCCTCTCTCTTTCTCTCTCTCTCTCTCTCTCTCCTTATTGTCGGTCTTTTCTCGGTCTAGTTCGCCCTTCCTCTTTGTCTCATCTCAAACGTTTTATGATTTGGTCTCGGTCTTTTCTTGATCTCGTCTCGGGCTTTCCTTGGTTTCGAACATTTCTTGCTCTGGTCTGGTCACGTTTTTTCCTTGTCTGGAAACTGTCTTTTTGTCTGGTCTTCATCTTTATTAAGCCTGTGCTCGGTCTTGTCCCAGACTCTGTCTTTTTATGATGTCGGACTTTCCTCAGTCTCATTTTTCTTTATCAATAATAAACACAACCGATGGCTTCAGATAGATTTCAACTCTGATATCCCTTCACTATACTTTTACTCTCGATCTACATATTATGATGTTGAAAATTAATTTACTTCAGAAACTTTCTCCATATCTCTCTAAATGGAAATCATATATCGTTATTTCGTGTCTGCAAATTTACTGCATGATGTGTCATACCAAAGCAGACGATGCCATCACAAGCTCGTATTTATACAGTGTTGGCAGGAATTAGCATTGAAATTAGCTGATTATCTATGGTAATGGGAAGATTTGATACGTCTGTGAGTGTTAAGGTTCTCTTCTAAATATTTCAATTAGAATTGCAAAGTGCAAATTCAATTTTCTGTTAAGCTGTTTATTGAATAGAAGTCCTGCACGACAATATGCCAATACAGACACACGTGGTGTACGCCTCATTCACATACAGCTATTCACATGCACACTTGCACATAGACTCTCTCTCTCTCTCTCTCTCTCTCTCTCTCTCTCTCTCTCTCTCTCTCTCTCTCTCTCTCTCTCTCTCTC
>NC_068989.1:8753616-8757554 GCF_001194135.2 Octopus bimaculoides
TACACATATACAAACACATGCAGACACATAAACGCACACACAAACACACACACACACGAACACACACAAACACACACACACACACACGCACGCACATATATACTTGCGCACATACCTATGCTCGTATAGATATACACATAGTACACAATCAGTGACAAAGCCAGAGACAAACACTACCACGATACACACGCACACACATTCACACATGCATATGCAAACATCACTCTCACACACACACGCACACGCACACACACACACATACACACACATGCCCATGCAAGCATTTGCTCACTGCACACACGCTACTTGAGATTAACTTTGTGTACACTTCAGAACTGATAATCCAACGCAACAGCCTATGAAATCACACTAAATATATTCAATTACAAATTGATTCCTTTTCTGACCTGAGATAGAAATGTAGATTATTTTTTACCAAATATCAGCGGCATTTAGACTTATTAGTAGTTGTAACTGTCGTTTATCTGGTCGTAATTTCATTACCACCGTCGAAGGGAATTACAATTTAGTATTTCATACTAAACTCTTTTTTTTTTGTTTTTTGTACTATTTATTCAATGAAGTATTTCCGTTTTGTAATAGATTGAAGTAAATAACTTTACAGTTAGATATTTCGTAATCTATTCATTTCCATTGTTCATCTGTTTAGTAACCATAATAGTTAATGTGTAGAAAATCAATATAATGAGAAAGACTCTAAGTGGTTTTACGAGCTAAAATTAACCGCCAAAATCTCTCTGAAACTACCCTCTATTTTATTTAAAAATTGCTGTGACCGATAATATAGTCTTCTTAAATGCCATATGTTTGAAATGAATAAACGGGGTGGTTGCAGCTGAAAAACTTTATATCATTGGTCTATTCCAGATATGGGTAACTTTTTCAAATAAGCTGCATTACTAAAATGTTAAAAAAAAAAACAAGCGACGCATACTCTGCGCGCAGATAAGTGTTTTTCGTGAAAGCTTTAAAATACGAGTTGGAAAAGAAATCTGAATGTTATTTTAGGATGTTTGGAATTAGAATTAAAAGAAAATAACATAAAATGATGATTTTTTTCTCCAATTTTTCTATGTGGAATCATGCGCGTTCGAAAAAATATTTTCTGTTTCAATAGTTTTACAGTGAAATGCTAAAATACGAGTTGATAAAAAAAATTAAAGGTTGTTTTTTGGAAAGTTCAACATACAATTTGCATATGAGTAAGATTTGTATATGACTAAATGAATGATTATTCAAATAATAATCATGATTATGAAAAAGAAGGTGAACAAAATGAAATACTTAATGAAAATATTGCATAGAATTTGAGAAGTGTTTTGAACGTTTTTTCAACGACTGTAGTTCGTTGTAGGATATAAATAATATGACCACTTGCTTATCGGAAAATATGCCACATATTTTCCGGGGGCCCCTGAAAGATGTCTATTGCGCCTAACAGAAGTACGGGATAATTCCCAGACCTGCGAAAAGTAATGAGTGTTGCTGTTGAGGAAAGGCCTGTAGAGAGGGTAATTTTTAACAAATTCAGGCCCCTAACTCTGCTAAATGCTAACTTGAAGACTTTTTGCTAAGGTGCTAGCAGAGGGATTGGCTCTTGTCGCTGACACTCTGGTTAAGGAGGCGCAGACATGCCTATCCACGACAACGTCTCCCTTCTCACGCGAAGTTCGTGACACAATTTCAAATCCCATCGAGGACAATTTTACTGGGGGTTTTTTCTCCAGGGGCGAAATCATAATGACCAATCATATCCCAGAAATCGATTACAACTTTGTCAGAAATATTTAGCCGTGTGCTAAAGTTTTGTATGATTATTTGTATTTGCTGGTAGCGGACATGGTAAAGTAAAAGACAAGTTTAACATGAATCGATAGCACAACACAGTATCGATTCTAGTCTGATGCAAATTCCATTCAGATACTCACATAGTATACACACATAATGACATCCCTCACCGCTTTTATCGTCCCATCAATTACGCTGTGCTTCTCTTTGTGCATTCTCTTATAAAGTCTTTACTTAATCTTTCACACCTAGAACTTCTCAATTCTCGACCAAGCAAACCCGCTTTGTTTTACAACCAACTATTAACCTACAATTCAGATTAAACATTAATTACACAAAGCCGTCCACACGACGTAGAGTAGCTCATTATACTTTATATTTGACATACTTCGTCGTAGTGAAATCATCAAACACTGAATGACTATTTTTCAATTTCGCTGAGTAGTCAATTATCTCAACTAAATAAAAGGCAATAGCCGGATCTATTGTCAGCGAAGACGTAAAGAACCCGACAGGATATTAATTGGCCTCAACCAGAATCAAAATGGAGTTTCTTTATCATATGAAGAGGTAAATGTCTGCATGGCGTCAACGTTAAAATCGAATTATATTCAATTATGAATCAATAAGAAACTAATGGGCTGATTCTTTATGAAAGTAAAATCTTTCCTTCATGTGCACTTTCGAAAAAGGTCGAAGTGGAATCTGTCTTTCATCATAGTCCTGTGAAAGTTACAGAATTGTGTTGGTTTTTATATACATATATACATCAGTGAAGCGCATGTGAATGATAATGCCATAGGAAGTAATTTTAGAGAAGCAAATTTTGTGAGAAAGTTATTTCGTAGATAAAGCTCTGAGTGTGTGTGTTGAACTGAGAAGGCAAAAGGAATCCGGAATTTCAGAGGAATGCTACCTATATGCAGATGCAATCATTAATAAGTACACATATGCACGCACGCAAACACACACACACACACACACACATCTGTACATACATACATACATACATACATACATACATACATACATACATACATACATACATACATAAAGTTGAAGATCAGTGTAAAAGAGAGCACCTATACTGAACTATTGAGAAACCTGCAGTTAGTCGTTCCAGACTACAACTTCAGGTTTATACCTGTAATTATTGGAGCCTGGGATATATAACACACTGCCTAAATACCAATCTTGAGAAATTAGGCTTCTGAAAACCAGAAAGAAGAAAGCTAATTCGAAGACTACAGATTCAATTCATCACTGGAACTGTAGTTTACCATTTAAATATATATGAAGTTTATCATTTAAATAGATATGAGCATGTCTTGATATGCAACTATATACATGAGAATACATACATAAGACATACAAATTCACATATACATACATACATACATACATACAAAAATACTCTGTTGTTGATGTTGAAATTCCAATGAAGGAGCCTTGGATCTAGGTTAGGAACCGTCTCTTTCTCTATTGGCAAGAAATCTTGAAATAAACTGAATAATAACATACATACATACATACATACATACATACACACATACATATGTATATAAATAGAGAAATACAGGTATGTAAAATGCGATACAACATAACTTCTTGAGTTACTAAAATGACCTCCTGTGCGTCATAATTATCAACTAACAATTGAAAGAAGCTTCAAATGGAAAGAGGCGATAAGCTAATTAAATATAATTATAAACAAAGGCAAAAGAAAAAAAGATTTCTATGCCAGTATGCTGAGAGTAGACTTTAAATCGTCAGTCACCACATACGATATACATCACTATGAATACACGTCGTGCTGAAGAGGGGAAAATCCGTTGGATTAATGTGTGTATGTATGTATTTGTGTATCTGTATTTGTCCCTCTACCATTGCCTGTCAACCGACGTTGGTGTGTTTACGTCCCCGTACCTTAGCGATTCGGCAAAAGAGACCGATAGGATAAGTACTAGGCTTACAAAGAATAGGTCATGGGGGCGATTTGTTCGACTAAATGTGGTGTTCCAGCATGGCCTCATTCAGATGAGTGAAACAAATAAAAGAATAAAAGATTATATATATTTATATATCGTCAGTGGACCATATATATATATATATATATATATATATATATA
>NC_068989.1:8758703-8761120 GCF_001194135.2 Octopus bimaculoides
GTAACAGTAAGGGGTGAAGAAACAGAAAAGTAGATAAGGATTTAACATATGCTATTTTATAATTGTGTCAATGTTAATTAAATTTTAATTGAAAATAACATAATATGCGTTTTAGTCTTCTTTAATTTAGACGTTTCAGTCTCTGAAATTCTGTCGTAAACTTTCATTGATGCTCGCCCTGTCCGTTTACGTGTGCATCTGCACCTACAAGTGATCCCGTATAGTGGATGGCCGTGCACTTCTCCGTATGTATTTGTGTGTTTGTGAGTGGTTTTCATTTGGAGAAAATGCTACATAAACATAAACATGGCTCGCTTAATTCACCTTCGTGAAAATACAGCAAAAAGCCAGAGGGAATCACTTTTGTCATGTGTAATTGGATGCACAGCACATATGTTCCTTCTAAATCATAACACAATTGACACTTCAACCTTCAATCTTCGTATTCCATTTCTTCACTCCTCCTGGGAGTTGCAATGGCCGGTGGCGATACTTCCCGCAAAAATGTACAAAAGACTTCATTTCGACTATATCAAGAACAATTACGCAAACATGTGTATTTATACTAATACGCACATATCTAAAACATATACATAAATATGAACATACACACGCACATTTGTGCGTATATGTACGCGTATGTAGGTGTGTTAAACTTTTAAGATTTAATACGCATGTAAAATCAATCACGCAGCGATAAATTTCAACAGATTGTTACGCAGCGGTATTTCGAGAGCGGACAGAAATTGTGTTTATGTGTCTATGTATACATATTCACATATATATATATATATATATATATATATATATATATATATATATATGTACGTACATATATATGTGTGTGTATGTATACATGTATATATATTATTATTACTATTATTGTAATTATTATTATTATTATTTTTCATCGTTGTCAGTGTATTCTTCGTGGGAATATAATATTTATGCTTATCATTTTTATTCGAATTATTTTTAGTATTATCCTTACCATTATAATTACTATTATTATTTTTATTTAGACATATATTACAATTATCGTTATCTATTTCCTTATATTGTTTGTTATTATCATTGCTATTACTTCTATAGTTGGTTAGAGAGTTAGGATGATTAATAGTATTATTATTGGGTCCGTAATTACTAAAGAATTTATTTTTTTAATTATAGCCTGCTTCTTTTAATGCACTATTATAGTAAGAGGCATGTTTATTGAAAATATTAATATCCGAGGATAACATAGAAATTCTTTTACCTATATTGTCTATTAATGCTTTTTTAACCGGGCTAGGATGGTTACTAAGGGCATTAATGTGCTTAAGGTTCTCACTTCACTTATGGAATGGGTGGGTTTTATTAGTTACTAAGTTTAGGTTTGCATCTAGGTAATTAACTGCAGAATGTTCTTTCTCGATAGAGATATCTAAACCATAATTCTTAAAGAATTTGTATAATGTTTTCTTTATGTTTTCTAATGATCTCTTGGTGCAGCTTCTAGTTATAAAGAGTAGGTCGTCCCTATATAGACTTCCCTCTATGTTAAGGTATTCTAACTCAAGTTCAGATAATAGGTATATTTTTAATAAATCTGTTACTTGGGCAGAGTCTGGGGCACCCATGGTTATATCAAAGCAATCCCTAGTGTCTTTCCTAGCCCATGGTTTATTTTTATATCTAATTAGGGATTTCCTTGCTGTTATCACTACTTTAACTTCATCATATGACATCTTAACCTTTTTCATAGCATATATAAGGGCCTTATTAAGAATAATCTCGTTAATAGATGAATAATAATTTTCTATATCTATTTGAATAATAATTTTCTATATCTATTTGGATGAACTTGCACCTATTTTTGAACCAAGTTAACATATCTCGCGTACAACTCCAGAGTTTAAGGTTATTTAACATATTCAGTTTATCTATATATTTATCTAGTGTAAGTTTACTGGGTCTTCCTATATTGGACTTACGTGGGTTTATCAGTCACACTTGTGGGTTAGAATAAAAATTGTGTTTATGGTCCTTAATGGTTATTCAAGGATGCACAGGGACATATGGTTCTGTTCTATTTTCTAAATCAAATTTACGCACACGCACACGCACACACACACACACATACACACACACACACATATATATATATATATTCTCTTATTCGTTTACTTGTTTCAGTTATTTGATTGCGTCAGTGCTGGAGCACCGCCCTTAGTTGAAAGAATCGACACGAGGACTTATTTTTTCTAAGCCTGGTACTTATTCCATCGTTCACTTTTTCAGGGACATAAACACACCAACGAAACTTTTAGACAAAAATGAATAACTAAATGAGTGGAAATCGAACCGGTGAGTGTGTTAAATAATAAGGTATTAAAAGAGAATGACTCTCCCAAGACACAATAATATATATATATATA
>NC_068989.1:8761267-8765624 GCF_001194135.2 Octopus bimaculoides
CAAATCCATTTAACACATCATTCCCCCCGTTGTCAATAAAACAAAGTGCAACAGTCCATTCAGCATAGATTTAATCAGCGCTGACCACTTCTTTTAAAATTAAAATTTCACGTGTGGCCTTCTGCCTCTGTGTGTGCGCGTGCACGTGCGTGTGTGTGTGTGTATGTGATATATTCATCAAAGACAAATTGGATGTTCTATCAAAACAAAACAAAAAAATCTTAATAAATTTTAATTTTCCTCCTTGGTGAAAGCAGAAAACAAAATATCCTCGCGGCATTCATTAATGATTCACAGGAGAAAATAGGAGATAATTTGAATAAATTAAGAAGTTATTTAAAATTTTTAATTCTGGTGCTTAAGGGAAAATTAGTTAATTTTTATTTATTTACTTTTTAGCGGTAGGGGTTGTTTCTTTTCCGTTTAGTGAACAAATTGGCAGTGAATGGTATGTTTTGGCGATATTGGTCGTCTTCATCTAGCATGAACAGCACAAAGCCGCTTCATTAATATGCAGTCATTTACATATAAGAAAACTAGTCACAAATAATTTGTTGCGTATATAATATGTATATGTACGCGCGCACACTCACATACATACATGCATACATGTTCTTTTTATTTTACTTCTTTCAGTCATTTTACTGCGGCCACCTTTAGTCGAACAAATCGACTCCAGCACTTATTCTTTGTTAGCCTAGTACTTATTCTATCGGCCCCTTTCGCCAAACTGCTAAGTTATAGGGACGTAAACACACCAGCAAAGACGGACTCACAAACATACACACACACATACATACATATATATATATATAAATCCCGTTCTGTGTGTGTAAAAGATTATAACGGCCTTATTTTTCAACTGATTTTCTCCAAACTGGGGACATACATTACTTATGTGCCACGGATGGTTTCAGAATCTTAAAATTTTTCACATAATGAGTAACGGGTCCTCTGAGAGAAAAAAACACCAGTTCCTGGGTTACGTGGAGAAGGGAGGTAACTCTTTGCGAAGTAACTTTCAAAACTTGATTGTCTCCTTTACATCCATTTGTCATAAAAAATTTTATTTATTGTTTTTATATTAGATTCACATCTTTGAAAATCTTTTAAAATATTTACTTCCGGTTTTCTAGCGTCAGTGACGTCTATATTTCTCTATCTATATATTTCTGTCCATCTCTCTATATCTATCTCTATCTCTGTCTATCTCTCTATCCATCTCTATATCTATCTCTCTAGTCATCTCTCTCTCTCTCTCTCTCTCTCTCTCCTTCCCTCTCACTCACCCTATTGTTTTCACTTTCATTTTTCAGACGCTATTGTTTTCATTTTAAGTTCAATCGCTATTGTTTTCAGTGGAATTTGAACTCAGAACTTTTAAGATGAAATAAATGCTGTTAAGTATTTTGCTGGGAGTGCTAACGATTCTACCAGCTCACCGCTTTCAGAAATGTCTCAACATTTTAGTAGTGTATAAGGCGGTGAACTGGCAGAATCTTTAGCACACCGGACAAAATGCTTATCGACATTTCGTCCGTCTTTAAGTTCTAAGTTCAAATTCCGCCTGGTTCGATAAAATAAGTACCAGTTGAGCATTGGTGTCAATGTAATCGACTCACCCGTCGCATGAAATTGCTGGCCGTATACCATAATTGGAAATCAAAGTTGTAGAAGAATATCTGCGTTCAAATTCCGCCGGGTTCGACTTTGCCTTTCATCATCAGGATCGATGTAATAGATATCAGTTAAGCACTGGACTCGACGTAATCGAAAGCCCCTCCTACCACGTAGAACCATTTTGTTCTTTTTTTTTACACCGTGTGTATGTATATAATCTTAGTAATCCAACATTAGCGTTTACATAATAGAGTCAAGAAATGGGAAACCAGAAATATATATACAAACAAGCCAGTGGTGAGATATATTCGTATAGAAATATTATATTATTAGCAAAAGGCCCCACAGAGAGTGCATCTGTTTCGCGTGTCGGCTCCTATGTTAAACAGATGAGATCTCCATAAGGCCTCTTGTTAATAATACAATACAAACTTTACAAAATTGTGTATAGATATTAAAAAGATATATAATGATGAGTAGTTTCATAGACAGACAAACAGACAGACAGACAGACAGACAGATAGATAGATAGATAGATAGATAGATAGATAGATAGATAGAGAGAGAGAGAGAGAGAGAGAGAGAGAGAGAGAGATAGGCAGATAGATAGATAGATAGATAGATAGATAGATAGATAGATAGATGAAAGGGAAATACAAGGGCATCAAAAAAAGGGGTAAATGAATCAATGAAGAACAATTAGGGGGAAACATGAAAAGTGAAAAAGAGAAAAACTGAATAAGGGAGAAGAAGAAAGAAAAATGTAAGAATTTAAGAAATTAAATTTTGTAAATGTGATATAAGTGGAGGAAATGTAAGGCATCGAAATTAAAGTTGATCTGACACATGCCGAATGCATTAATTGTATGATTTAGATTTCAGAAGCTAGACAACTGGTTTCAACGAAAGTCATAGATTATTTCTAATAATTGTATTTAAATTAGTGCGTGCCTAATGGAATGGTAATGTCTTTGTGAATCAGGATATTTTAACTGACGGACCACTGACAGAATAATAACATTCGCCTTAATTCACTTGACGAAGGAATTAACTGACAAATTCGTTGGCTGAAAGCTTTTGTTAACCGATTTCGAGGTTTTCGCACGACTGGATGCTTTATTGTAGCCAAAGTTTCAAATATAAAACTGTCCTCGTTTCATATCATACAAGGGTCAAAGCATAGAACCGTGTGCTTTTGAGAAAATTAAATTCAACATTTCTGACCTTATATATAGGCGCAGGAATGGCTGTGTGGTAAGAAGCTTGCTTCTCAACTACACAGTTACGAGTTCAGTTCCACTGCGTGGCATCTTGGGCAAGTGTCTTCTACTATAGCCTCAGGCTGACCAACACCTTGTGAGTGGATTTGGTAGACGGAAAGTGAAAAAAAGCCTGCCGTATATATGTGTGTGCGTGTGTATTTGTGTCTCTGTGCTTGTCCGCCCATCATCGCGGTTCGGCAAAAGAGACCGATAGAGTAAGTACTAGGTTTACACAGAAGAAGTCCTGGGGTTGATTTGTTCGACTAATGGTGGTGCTCCAGCATGACCACAGTCAAATGACTGAAACAAATAAAAAAAGAAATATATAAATAAATGCATATATATATATATAACGTTCTGTAACTGAAACTGTGATTTAATGTACGACATATCCTGACGACTGTCTTTAAACGTGCTGGCGTTGAAGCGTTATACGCTGTCTTTTAGAATCTTCTGGTGGAGGAAGATTTTCCTAGTTGGACATTGGTGAAGGTGTCTTTTGTTGTATTGTCGGTAGTGGTAGTGGTGACAGCAGGGGATAGATGCGGTGATAGTTCTGTTAATTGTGATCCTGATTGAGGTGAGGAGAAATACGGGTGAGAATTGAAGGGAAAGAGCAGGACAAGGGGTTACGCGAAGCGATAGATGAGGAGAGATATGCTGGTGAGAACGTGATGGTGAGGTGAAGTAGAATTAGGAAATAAAATTGATGTAGGGGAGGAAACGAAGAGAGAAGAACCAGAAAAGAAGATCAAGGAAGGCGCAGAGAGGTAGGAAGAGGTGGTGGTGAATGTAAGGATAATATAGATGGTGGTGGTGGTGGTCGTCGTCGTCGTCGTTGTTGTGGTAGTATAATCAGGATTCTAGTGAGATGGAGGGTGTTGATCATGAAGATGAGAGCGGAAGATTAAGGAGAAGAAATGAATATCATCAGAAAGAATAAAGATAAAGAGGAAAATTTAGAAGGAATTTGGAGAAAATCTAAGAAGAATTGAAAGAATAAAGTGAGAAAAAGAAAACTCTGAATTTCTAATTCCAATTAAATTTAATGTTTTCAAGAACTTCAAGTGTCTACATCATGTGAATTTCAATCTGTCTTGTGTAATTTTAAATGAAGGGAAGACATCTCCATCCTCTAAACAAGATAGAATGTGTTGGAGTTGGTTATATAACCTCTTCATTTCAGACAAAATATTCTGCGGTACACAAAATGAAAATACTATTCACAGAATGAATTCACAATTTATGCATTCGATGTCATCTGATGCTTTCTTCCACTCGGCCACGTTGGTGCAACTCTTATGCATAGACTTTCTTTTACTCTTTTATTCTTTTACTTGTTTCAGTCATTTGACTGTGGCCATGCTGGAGCACCACCTTTAGTCGAAGAAATCGACCTCAGAACTTATTCTTTGTAAGCCTAGTACTTATTCTATCGGTGTCTTCTATCGGTGCCGAACCGCTAATTTATGGGG
>NC_068989.1:8766155-8768613 GCF_001194135.2 Octopus bimaculoides
TATATATATATATATGCTTCGTGTAGCATCTACATGAAGTTACCTAGGCTGGGTCATTCAGTGTTAATTATCTTAGTATTAATCACAGTACAGTACTGATTACACAAAACAAGCGACCGATCTTTTTGTACGTTTGTTTTTCTACCCTAACAAATTGGCGATCTGCCATGCAACTTCGTAACTTTATAAATCTTCAGAGATGCTTTCGAGTGTAAACAGACTTTCATGTTTCTTAAGCAACTTTGAAAGCGCAGAGATCTTTAATGACTGCAGGTCAATGAGAAGTTTTGTCGTTCACGGACTTCCTAGTAGTATTAAAAAGTTTACTTAATGAAAGGAAACCTCTATTATTATTAAAGCAATTAATATCATATTGGTCCAATGAAATGTAATTAGCATTTAAACTGTCTGGTGAACACCATAGAAGACAGGCGGCTGTTGAATCGAACCCACAAGTTAATTTTAATCAATTATTGATTCAAGTCTCACCCACACAATCAAAAGAAAAGTTTGAAATTCGCATTTCCTACGATATTATATGAGCTTTCTAAACAAGTTTAAACCGGAACAATATTTAGAGTTTCTTACCTATGTCTTGAGTTGATATTCCATTTTTAACGCTTGAATTAACTTTCTTCGAAAGGTTTTTTTTTAAGGCGTATAAATTTGCTAGTAACTATATTTCATACGGGGTAATTGTAAATCATGACTTACTACAGAAAAGCCATAACATGTTATATACTAAGCGAAAATTTATATTGTTGCTGTCGTCTCTGCTTACTACGTTATTTGATGTTTGGTGCACCATGGTCAATAGATCACCCCTTGACAATGCAGAAATGGTTATTGCATAATTTGTTACTTACCTATGGAGTTATGCACATATGTATATGTTTAATTTATTCATTAATCACTCAGTTACGATGTATAAATATCCTTTCTACTATAGGCAAAAGGCCTGAAATTTGGCGGGAGGGGACTAATCGATTACATCGACCCCAGTGTTTCACTGGTACTTAATTTATCGACCCCAAAAAGATGAAAGGCAAACTCGACCTCGGCGGAATTTGAACTCAGAACGTAGCACCAGGTGAAATACTGCTAAGCATTTCGTCCAACGTGCTAACGTCTCTGCCAGCTCGCCGCCTTACGATGTATAAGTATAAAGAAAAAATATCTATTTCTGCATTTAGCTTCGATCTCCGGACTATCACCCTTCCACTGTGCCACTCTAATCAACGAGTGATTAAACAGATATGTAATATATTAGTTCTTATATTGTCTGTTCAGAGTTAAATTACTTCTGTTACAACATCCATCATTGTTGTTAATCTATTTCTTTGCATTGCATTATGCCAAATGTTCGAAATATAGTAACAACACAATAAGAACTGTGGTGTTAATTCAATTACTTTTTCATTCTGCCAATACTCCAAAAGTCACATGTGACAAACCACACGCATAGATCTATGAATTCTAAAGTTTTCTGGGTGTCTCTTCATTTGCCATTTCCAAGTTGGCCAAGAGCAAATCAATTCTATAAATGTTTTCCCTCCCCTGCTTATCATTGCAAACAATCTTGCAAGTATCTAGATTAAATGGATTTTATCTGAAGTCAAAATCAAACTGTAGAACCATTTAGAATTCTGCTCCTTAGTGTCCGATGACATACATAATGCGATACGAATTGAAATAATGTTTTCCCATCGACGCTGTTTATCGAATGGTAGGTCATCAATTAAAATGAATAAATATCAAGAATAATTACTACCAACATAAATTTGATTTTAGTTCTGAAACTAACAGCCATGAAGCTGATCGTTACAATTTGATTAATCTTATTTAAGTATGTTTGTTCTGTCTCAGGTTCTATTTTATAATCTTCAAATCCTCTCTTTCGAAGGAGACTTGCCAGATATATTAGTCTTCTGTTATCTTTCTGTTTCCTTCTGCTGTCAAGAATATTTACAAGTGAGAGCTATGACCTAATATTTACCCATTGGCTGAGTTATAGTTTCATTCTAATATTTATAGTCTTTACTTCTCTCTTCAGTTGATCAACTGAAGTAGCTAGCATCGGTTGTGGTTGCTTTATTGAACGCAATTACTTGGTTAATACTTTCTCATTTAGCTACGATGCAGGCATGTCTATGTGGTTAAGCAACCACTCTTTGCAACCACGTGGTTTTGGGTTCAGTCCGACTCAGTAACACAATCGGAAAATGTTTTCTGCGGTAGACCAAGGCTATTCTGAGTAAATTTAATTAACCGAAACTGTAGGGAAACACACACACACACACACACACACACACATATATATATATATATATGTGTGTGTGTGCGTGCGCGTGCGTTCGTGCGTGCGTGCGTGTATATATACACACATACATCTGTTTGTGTCTGTTTTTCTCCCCTCACACCTCTTGACAACCGGTGATTTATTTACGTTCCTGTAACC
>NC_068989.1:8769773-8773207 GCF_001194135.2 Octopus bimaculoides
GATATTCGCACTTCTTGTTACTTTCATTTACAACCGGATCGATTTTTCTTTCTCTCTGTTCGGAGGTAGTTAAAGTAAGTAGCTAATAAAATAGGGAGATTTGGTGTAAACGTCTAAACCCATAAAATGTGGTGCGCCGACATAAGCATCGTCCAATTTTTGAAACTAGTCAGAAATAAAGAGAACGCAGGAATACTCCTGAAGCCAATAAACTTCAGCTTCTTCTTTCTTTAACGATACTTATTCCACCTTCTCGTCTCCGACCTGTTCGAATATACCAATATATCCATATATATTCTTTGATTTGCGACACTATGTAGACTCTTATAATTTCGGACCTGAACGAAGTTAAAGTCATTTCGCAAACATTTACTAATATATTTACAACTATTTGGGTTTTTTTCTTTTTGCAGGAAGTCTTCAGAGTGCCGAGGAACGGAGGCTACTGGAAACACTTTTTGCTTCCTACAACCCTCTTGAACGTCCCGTTGCCAACCATACAGACACTCTATTGGTTCTTTTTGGAATTACGTTACAACAGATCATCGATGTTGTAAGTATAAACTTATACTACACCTTCATACATGTATTTATTAAAGAGACAGTCACATTTAAATTACACACACACGTACAAATAAAACACTCTAAGTATTTTCATATATGTTAGGTAGTTTTAGTAAGTTTTGTACGTCCAGTATGTTTAGGTAGAGAGAAAGTTAAAGTTTGATAACGAAGTGTAAATCTCAATGTATCGTGGTTAAGCAACAACAATTTTTTTATTTACGAAAGCATTCAATACTTTTTGTCGAATCGAATTTATTACTTGTATCAATTGACTTCTTTAACTTGCTACTTATTCAGTCACAATTGTTGAGTGACCGTAGTGACAAAACGTGAAGCCCGTACTAACCCTGTTTATATGTGCATTATTTATATATATATATGTGTGTGTGTGTGTGTGTGTGTGTGTGTGTGTGTGTGCTATGTGTGCGTGTAAACATACATACATATATGCTCTCATCCAAGATGGAGACAAGAATCAATTTTCCCATGTGGCAGGCTTGATAATTGTTGAGAGATTTTCTCTGCATGAAACCAGTGGTCGCATTATTAACATGCAAATAAAAAATATCTATCCACCAATGCGGTATTGAGCACTCATTGTCACTTTTCGATATTGGCGTGTGTTTAATGTAGCTACCCTCATTTGCACCTCTTGCCGTGAGGTAGGTTCATCTGGGACTCTCGATAGGAAAAGGTCCAGCCTTGATTTTAAAATGCCCACATCTACTTTGTGGAGGTTCCTCAGGCTCTTTGGGAGAATATTAAATTGTATATAGGTAGATACACATGTATATAAACGGAAGGAGAGGGTGAGGGTAACATCGTGAGAAGTGAGCGATAAGTGAGAACGAATTGCAAAACAAAATCGAGAGAAGGCTAAAAGAACACACACAATGGCATAGACGCACTCGCGCAAACAAAATGGCATTAACAACAGGATTCTTGAGAAGGTCTTTCCACTTCATTTCACTCACATTAATGAGATGAATTCCTAACACTCGCCGACTTGCGGTCTTACGAGACCTTTGGTCAAGAACAGGGTAAGTGATCTTTATGTTTTTACGTGATCCACGGACATAATGCCGTTCCAACTGGACTATCAGCTTATGGTGACAATATAATTCTATTATGTAAATGCAGTCACAATCTGGACCTCTTCGACCTCTGGAAGTGACAGAGGTAACTTAACAACTATCTTCTGGATTTCGTCGCATTTTGTCAGCTTCATCAGCGGCATTATATTGTCACCAAGCCGGTTGACCAGGGGTAGAGCTTAACTAGTTGAGTGTGCGCATTCATATAAAAGGAAAAAGAACACTCGGCTGAGAGTACTGCTTTAACGATTTAGTCCACCAAATAAACAGAGTTCGTATGCAACTCTCTACGTATATGATTCACTTTCTATACGTCGTAAAAGCCTCACTGTACAAGAGACATGTAGTCCACTTCAAACTGATACCCACAACGGTTTAGCTAATAGCATTTCAAAAGTCACGTCGATAATCACAAGACATTTATACTAATCAAACCGCTTCAATCATTTCCTTGCTATACTTGTTAAGGTCAAAGAAATAGCCTTACTAAATGTAATTAACTACTAGAGAGCGAATATCTCTCCAGCAATTGACTGGCAAATTAATTGCTACAAATGGTAAATTATTTCAACGGATCAGGATTTAATTAAACGTCTTGTTATTTGTCTTGGATCACTACAAAGTTTAAGTAACAATTATTATGTAGTGATTTTCTATCTATTCACATGCTACTTTCGATCTATTTCAATAGATTTCGTAATATGCACTTATGTAACAAGAACATTTTATTGTTCAAGTGTTTGTTGTAAATTATTAAGCGCTTGTTACGTTAATTATACCGAAATGCCTAGTTCTAAATACATGAATTATCTCCTTCCAAATACACAGAATTTAACAAAAATATTTTCAAATATTTTCTTGCTATTTTTTGAACATATATATCTTTTTCGGGTGTCTCTGATTTGAAATTTCTAATCTACAGAAGTCAGCATCTGACCTTTGTATTACATGTTAAAATTGAATTGCATATAAGTTAGAGAATATGTAATTGAAATACCAATTTGATAGGATGGTTTTTCTTCTTTTTTAAATTAATTGCGAAACCGCTTTCAAATTCGTCATGCCCGCGGTCACATTAACACTTCAACGTCATCTCGATTTTTATTTCGTTATTTAAAACTATTACATGTGCACATTCACACACAATCACACATACATACTATATATATATACACATACATAATTTCACACATACATAATTCTTATAATTATTCATATATATGTACACTTACGTATGTATGTATGTATGTATGTATGTATGTATTCTTTGTATGCAGGTAAAAGAAGCAGAGGAGGAGAAGGGGGGTGATTAGCAGAACCGTTACAGCGGCGGTAGAATGCTCTGCAGTATTTTTTCCAATTCCCTTCTCTTAATTCAAATTCCACCGCAGACTACCTTGTCTTTTATCATTTCTGGACAAAATAACTGAAATTCAAGTACAGAAATTGATTCTTGTCTCTCCCTCTCTCTCTCTCTCTCTCTCTCTCTCTCTCTCTCTCCCTCTCAGTATGCATGGATATTGAGACCAATATTTGCCATGCATTACTAATGACCATCTCTTTTTTTTTTTTTACCATTGTTTTGCAGGATGAGAAAAACCAGAACCTTGCATCAAATCTCTGGTTAAATATAGTAAGTGATTTTCTTTTGAACTGTCATTGAATTTTTATTAATTATTATTAATTATTATGCCAAACTTTCAAACAATTACTATTGTTTTTTTATTATTATGCCAAAATTTGAAGCAATTACTATTATTTTTATTATTATTATCA
>NC_068989.1:8773675-8776422 GCF_001194135.2 Octopus bimaculoides
GGTGGTGGTGGTGGTGGTGGTGGTGGTGGTGGTACTGGTGGTGGTGGTAGTAGCATCAGTAGTAGTAGTAGTAGTAGTAGTAGTAGTAGTAGTAGTAGTAGTAGTAGTGGTGGTTGTAGTAGTTATCGAACTTTGTTGCAGCTATTATTGTTGTTGGCGGTGGTGGCGGTGGAATTTAATAAAGAAGTCTGTTCTGTATCCGGGCCATAACTGCTGTTAATACTGAGAGCCACGCTTTTACTTGATTTTGAACAAGGTTTATATAAGTCATAGTAGTAACCGTTATCGTTGTTTAGTCATTAGTCCAAGTCAACCTTGAACGAGCAGACTAATGATGATTAACAGTATACCAACCGTGACTGTATCGTGTTTTAAGAGTATCAACGGATACAGTATCTAGGATGTCTTTTACGCTTTAAGCCGATAGGGTGTGATTTGATAATAATTTGACTGCTATATCTAACAAGTCGATTAATGATCTTTCTGGATCTTTACCCTTTGAACGGCAGATCGAGAAATTAATTTTTTGTAACTAAACACTTTCGAACTTCGGACACTGTTAGAATGTGTCATATAAAACATCTTTTACTCTTAGTGTTGTTGAGAAAAGTTTGTATTTTCAAAGTTATTTCGTAGTAAAGTTGTCGTATTTCGGTAATTTCAACCAACCAATGACGTGTATTCAGCTGAATAAAAATGATTGCTGCTGTTTGTCAACAACAACTTCCGGCGGTGTATATACTTCGTTTGTCACTGTTATTTATGACATCGTTCGTGACATATTTACGACATATTTCATCTCAGTTACGTTTGTATGAATAAACGAGTGTATCTGAAGCATGTTTACTTCCTGGCATCACCACAATCGTTCGTGCATTTCTACTGCTTTGTTTTTTCCTGTCCTTTTTTTTTTACCATCTAACTGTCCGAATGTTTTGTTGTCGCCTATTACGTTCTTGTTCCATTTTTTTTTTTGTTTTGATTATATACATGTATATTTCCTGTGCCTGTGAAATCTTGTATCTCGGCTGTAAGGCCTTATTTCCATATACGCCAGCTTAATTTTATTCGTCCTTAATCGAAAGACATCTGTTGCTTTGGCTTGTTTTTATTCCTACTGTATTTGTGTAACATTGTTCGTTTTTTCCGTCCTTGTTTTTGTATACATTCGCTGCTTTCTTCCAAGGAATCTAATGCTCTTAGCTTAGTTTTTCCTTGGGACTGGCCAGATTGGAGCAATATCGAGAATAACCAGCCGAAATTGCAAGGATAATCTGGATCTCGACTGAAGAAAGAAAACTCCGAATGACCTGTCCGTGTTTTCTTTGTATCGTCTATCTGGATGTTTTGTCTCTTTCTTGTATCACCTAACTGTCTGGATGTTTTGAATTCTTGTCCCATTTTGTATTATATATATATATATATTATGAGGACGGCAACAGTTTATTAAATCAAGTTTAGTACTTCGCACCATCCTAATTTTACTGTCACAAAAATGGATGAAATCCGAAATCAACTTCGGGGCAATATGAACTCAGAGTATCGAGAAATACAACTAAATATTGCAAAGTCTTTCTTTGACCTTCTACCGAACCTGCCAATGTGCCGCCATTCTGACAATCAACTTCTTCAATACTAAATAATGCAAATACTTAGACTCCTGTATCGTCACATAACTTGATCAATTTCTATTAAGCTTAAATGGAGCACAGGTAATATTCCGAAGTGACATCTACCCCCTACACACACTCTCTCTCTTTCTCTCTCACTGTCGCTCTTTCTCAATCTACATATATATATTTGCTTCTCTCTCTTTCTTTCTCTCTCTCTCTCTCTCTCTTTACGTCTCTCACCCAAACGCACATAGACACATACGCACATATACACAGACTCGTGTACGCATACAGTATCACGAAGAAATACCAGCTAATTCATACTAACAATACAAGAGTACAATCGATGATTTATTGTATCTGAGTGTCTATGTGACTTGGCGTTTACTAATTCATTACCACTGCATTCTAAAGATCAGCTGGATACACAATGAAAAGATAATAAATATTGAAACGCAGACGATAGTTTATACGACCATTTAAATACCACCATATAGTTCACCATTGTAGAAGTTATCGTTGAGAAAATCACACATATCTTCGTAATAGCTTCTATGGCAAATGCATTGAAGTTCGTTTGAAAAAGCTTGCATCATCGCACTTCACCCAGGTTATCAAACGTGTTTTTAGTAAGTTGTTCATATATGCTGTGTCGTGCGTTTTAACATAGTATCTTAGTATTATATCTAATCTTCGATTTGGCAACAGGTAAATGAGGGTCTTATCCTATATTTTATAGCCTTTAAATCACACTTACTAAAGTACACCAATATGACTATGTGTGTCGGTGTGTATTTGTTTATTTGAAACTTTAGCTTTCCCTGTTTCCTAGTTTAGTATTACCATTTTCACAGTAACGTAGTGATTATGCTCTACTGCTTGTATTGCGTACCTCAAACACGTTAATTTCACAGATCAACTGGAACAGAAACAGGAATAAAGAGTGAGAGAAAGTTGTGGTCAAAGAGTACGGCAGGGTTCGCCATCATCCCCTGCCGAACCTTCGTGGAGCTTTTAGGTGTTTTCGCTCAATAAACCTTCACAACGCCCGTTCTGGGAATCGAAACCGCGATCCTACGACCGTGAGTCCGCTGCTCCAGCCACTGGGCCATTGCGCCTCCACTGTATAATATA
>NC_068989.1:8776734-8778001 GCF_001194135.2 Octopus bimaculoides
TATATATATATATATATATATATGAGTAAACTAAGATTTATCACTCATCATGCTTGTGCATTTTATAAGTGGAGTGTTTCGAGCAGAGATACAAATCTAATCTGAAAGTCAATGAAAGGAAAATCGAAGCCCTATTGTCATCAAACTGATATCCCGTCGGTTCGTGTGTCGCGTTAATACATTTTATGCATTTGCATAAATGCGTTTTGCTATCGCTTTAAATCTAAATCTAAGTAATTTTTTTTTTGTGTTCTTTTCATTTGGGATTTACATATGTTTCCATGTTTTATTTTTTAACAATTTCTAGTCACAGTAATTTTTTTTGCAATGGATAAACTAGCTTTAAATGCTACATAAATGATGGCCTTATTTTTTAGCGGAGTGTTTCTGAAGTAATAAAAGCCAACTGTGAAAGAAAAAAATGGCGTAAGGGCTGACGTTCATCAGAAGGTATATAGTAAAACACCAAGACTAGAATATAGTAGCTGCCAGTTCAATTCACAATGGACTCCTACGTTATATATATGTATAGAATTGGGTAGGCATGATCAGAACTTTTACACTAATACAATGAAATAAGCTGTCAATTACAATTAGAACTCAGCAAGCTGTCTGATAAATAAATTACTATTCACCCACGGACGGCGGAAATTTTATGTATGTGTGCGCGCGTGTGTGTGTGTGTGTGTGTGTGTGTGTGTGTGTGTGTGTGTGTGTGTGTGTCTATGTCTGTGTCTGTGTCTGTGTATATGTATGTGTATACATATATACATATATATAACGAAAAGAATAAATATACAATGTAAATTGTGATACATATATATGTGTGTATTAGTTAACAAGATTTAAATGCCTAAACGTTAAGGTTTTCTCGGTTTGGTTCCTTACTAAAAATTGTATAACATATAATCATATAATTCATATATCATATATAAATGTGTATATATATGTGTGTGTGTGTGTGTGTGTGTGTATGTGTGTGTGTGTGTGTGTGTGTGTGTGTGTGTGTGTGTGTGTGTGTGTGTGTGTGTGTGTGTGTGTGTGTGTGTGTGTGTGCAATTTACTTAACGTGGATACACTAGAAGAAAGCCATAATACTGCGGTATGCATCTTTAGAAGTTATCTCATACAAAAGAATAGTGCTGAAAAGCACAAACGTATCAGTAGCAGACGAAAAATACCCAGAAGTTGCAGAGGAATTAACAGATCCCTAGATTTCTGCGTATTCGTGCGTCATCGGTAGCAAGTATCCACTATCAACCACACG
>NC_068989.1:8778011-8778792 GCF_001194135.2 Octopus bimaculoides
TAGACAACAAATTATATATAAAATTATATAAATATATATTTACAGAGAGAGAGAGAGATAGCCAATAAACCCAAGAAACACAAGGAACATTCTGCATTATCCATTAAAGCATATCATGATTGAGCCAAGACCGTAAAAGCAAAAAGGCTTATGAATCATACAAAATAATCAGATGCAAAAAACCATAAAAGCCCCTTTAAAATCACTTGCCAGAACGAATCTAACTACGGATTTAAATCCATCTGTTAAAAAGTGTAGCTGTTCTAATTACAAGAATTATGACAACCTTATTAAAGACACAACATATAAATTTAGATCTGAACAAGTTTTTTGGGAAAAACTATTTGTTCTTCAAAACAAATTAATATATGCCCTAAAATGTGATGAATGCATCGAAGATTACATTGAACAAACCACACTTACCTTAAGAATGAGATTAACAATTAATCAACAACAAATACGAGATCCCAGGACTAGACAAATCTTACTCAGTAAGCATTTGAACATATGCAGAAAAACCAAATCTCCCAAGTTTCGTGTCTTCACTCTTTATGAATGTACAGACAATACAGATCAAACACAAATGAATAAGTTAAGTGACCACCCTACTCGTTATCTCATTCCAGTTCTTCTTTGTTTGGAGGTCGGGACCAAACCAGACCCCGAGCAACTCGACCGGACCGTCGGTTCAGCGTCCCACAACGGAGGCGCTGTTGGACGGCATGGGCTTGCTTCTCCAGGTGCCGAGCCGCAAGGCCACTGACTTTTCCCGGTTGGTTTT
>NC_068989.1:8779454-8781450 GCF_001194135.2 Octopus bimaculoides
GTATATATATATATATACATACATACATGCATGTATGCATAATATGTGCGTGCATTTACCTGAACGATAGGACGAAGTACATGTGTTCTGTTATTCAAATGTCATAACAACATATTACAACAGCTTTTCAGGTCGAGATTCTAGTTACTGATCAACTCCACTACGTCCAGCCATCGTGAGAGGGTGAACTCTTGCTTTCGCTTGTAATAGATAGGTACAGTGGGAGAGAATCAATTACCACATAAAGTAGACGTCAAAAGTGGAGGCTTGGTATGAAGAGGCTGTGTTAGAATTAGCCTTTTCACATGCTGCAATCATTGCATCTACCACAATTGTACACTTCAACCTGAATTTTTTTTTATGTGTTTATAAAAATACGTAAAAAAATATTTACGTATTTATATCATTATTTATTGTTTTGTTTTGTTTTCTTTGTTTGCTTTTTTATTATTTTTGTTATCGCGTCTACGTTTTTATTATGGTTTTAACGCTGTATAACCAGGCACTTAGCACCAATCTACGGTAGGTCTTCTGCAATGGATGTCTTTTTTTGTGTGTGTGTGTGTGTGTGTGTATGTATAATCGTTTAGCTATTGTGTATGAGTATATGCGTTTGTACATCGAAGTCTGTATGTGTGTTCATATATATATATATATATATATATATATATATTGGTGTGTAAATGTATACATATATGGACGTGAAGTTACATATAAGTATTTATGTGTGCATATGTCCATAGCTATGTGTAATTTGTACGCCTTTATATCTCAGTGATTCGTTTGCTAAAGAATTTACAGTACTACACACACAGACACACACACGAGCATAATTTGAACATCTGATCCGATTAACCTCAGCAGGCAAACTGCTTAGCGGTATTTCGTCCGTTTTGACGTTCTCAGTTCAAATTCGAACGAGAGTGACTTTGCTTTTCATCCTTTCGGCGTCTATGAAATGAGTACCATTTGCGTACTGAGATCGGTCTAATAGACTGGCTCTCTCCCCCAAAATTTCCGGCCTTGTGCCTAGAGTACAAAAGAATATTGGTTTCAAATTTTGGCACAAGGCCAGAAATTTCAGAGTGGAGGAGTTAATTCGATTACATCGACCCCAATGCTCAACTGGTACTTATTTTATCGACTCTGAGAGGATGAAAGGCAAAGTCGAGCTCGGTAGAATTTGAATTCAAAACCCAAGGCGGACAAAATACCACTAAGCATTTTGTTCGGCGCCCAAACGATTGGTCCCACTCACCGCCTCACTACACAGTCAATATTTACATATCTTCATAATGAGGATTGAATAATTTGATCATGTCCAAATCACAGAGCTGTCAGTGGCAGAATATGAACTCGCAATTCATTCCATGATATTCTATCAATGCGACCGTTATATACTCTCTCAAGAATGTAATCATACTCAGGCTTGCCGATTAGAGATGAGCTAAAAATCACAATGGATTTGTCAGAACGCATACTAATGATACATACATACTGTGAAGCAAAATTAACAATACCTCATTGGATTCATTTCGACTGTTTAGGGCTCTGAACAATATGTCAGAAAACTCCAAATGCGCGATATCTTCTCTCTGTGCTAATTTACAAAGGCAGTCTATAAAATCCGAGTGTAATGCCATATAACAGAAAATGGTGAAGATTTCAATTAAGTATGGCTATAGTTATGAAGAATTTACATTCCCGTTGGCCTTAATGTTCCATAAAAGTGATCCATTATTGCTATCGAGGGATCTGGAACTGAACAAAATGTAAATTAAGTCTCGATAATTAATTCCGACTCTACGAATCTAATACGGAAGAGAATTAATGTTGCTGGCATACTTTAGTCGTAAATATAATGCAACCCACAAGACACATGCTCACACACACACACACACATACACTCATATATAGATACATGCATGAGTATATGTGGGTGTGTGTGAGTGTTTGTATGTGAGAGTATATTTTTATATATATATATATATATATA
>NC_068989.1:8781756-8782815 GCF_001194135.2 Octopus bimaculoides
GAGAGAGAGAGAGAGAGAGAGAGAGAGATAGATAGATAGATAGATAGATAAATTGATCGATAGACAGACAGACAGACAGATAGATAGATCTTTAGTAGAAAAAACGTGGTAAAGAAAACTCAATACATTAAGGTAATGCATTTATCAAACTTGCTACATGCCATGGACGAAACTTTCGATCCTTGAGTCACTTTTTGGACTTTACCAAATAAAAAATTATGCGTGCGTGTGTGTATGTGTACGTACGTCTGTGTGCGCACGCGCAAATCTATAATGCATGCATACATTCATAGATACATATTAATGCATACATCCTACCTAATTTCATGATGATCGTCTTATTTTAATCAATTTCGTTTGCCTTGTCAAACTACGGATGTGAAATATTATATATTTATAAGGAAACGTTTGAATTTAAAGATATTAACGTTGATAAGCCTCGCTTGCATCAAAATTATTCTACATAAGTAATCCTGAGGATTAAAATAAAGTCCTATTCGTGACAAAATGCTGGGCGTCAAATTTGATATATCGGCAGTGAAAAACCTCACTTTTAATTATTGCTGTTGTTGTTGTTGCGTGTATGTGTTTGTGGAACGCTATCAAATATATTACTTTTGATAAATTATTAACTGAGCACATCATATTGTTTAATTTTTTTAACAATCCATGGGACTTCAATACGTTTGTAATTTGTTTAGGGTCGTCGAGGGTTCCAGTCGATCCGATCAACGGAACAGCCTGCTCGTGAAATTAACGTGCAAGTGGCTGAGCACTCCACAGACACGTGTACCCCTAACGTAGTTCTCGGGGATATTCAGCGTGACACAGTGTGACAAGGCTGACCCTTTGAATTACAGGCACAACAGAAGCAGGAAGTAAGAGTGAGAGAAAGTCGTCGTGGTGGAAGAGTACAGCAGGGTTCGCCACCATCCCCCGCTGGAGCCTCGTGGAGCTTTTAGGTGATTTCGCTCAATAAACACTCACAACGCCCGGTCTGGGAATCGAAACCGTGATCCTATTACCGCGAGTCTGCTGCCCTAACCACTGGGCCATTGC
>NC_068989.1:8789898-8800218 GCF_001194135.2 Octopus bimaculoides
ACGACGATGATGATGACAATGACGACGACGACGATGATGATGACAATGACGACGACGACGATGATGATGACAATGACGACGACGACGATGATGATGACGACGACGACGATGATGATTATGATGACGACGACGATGATGATGATGATGATGATGATGGTGATGATGATGATGATGATGATGGTGATGATGACAAAGACGAAGACAATGACAACGACGACGACAGCGGTAGTGATGATGATGATGATGATGACCATAGTCATAAAGGAAGCTGGTAAAAACTTCTGACCGGAAAGTCGAGTATTCTTTATCCACGGATATATCTACCTTGGACTGGATTGCTTCCAACTATAATTCCACACAAACTGCTGGAATTAAAACGCAGAATACAAAAGCAACGCACATTATCTTTTACCATATTTTTTTTTCTTTAACAGCGCTTGTTGGCCAGTGATTGATAAATATATTAAAAAAATACAAACAACATTTTTTTTTTATTCTACATATTTTAAACATATTAGTGTGTTTTTTTTTCATATTATATCGTTGTTTTGGCTTTACAGCTAAAAATTTATCATTTTATTCTGTGAAGCATTTCTGGCTTCCATTATGGTCAATATATTTTATTCAGTTTCCGCTTGATTTGCAGTAAATGGTTGCACAAAACATTGCAATAGATGGCTTCTCTTTTGCATTTTGTTCCTGATTGAAATGCTTGATAAGTCGACTTAAAGGTGTCTCTGTCAATTCAGAGTTACATCACAAAGCGTTTTGTTTTTGTCTGTTTGGTGGGTTGTTTTGTTTTCTGCGAATCAACTGCAAAACAAGGTTATTCTTCAGAAAACCAAGTGAAACGTAAATTCGAAAACTGTGTCTGAAAATGAAATGTTATTTGAAGAAACTTTACGGAGTATTTTGTTATTAGCATAAATAATTGTGGATGACTGTCTTGTCGTTCAGTTTCTTAACGGAGAAAGCAAAGTGTTTGTGACATGCAAAACATAGTCGCATTGGAACGAGGAATCTGGGGACAGAAAGAAAACAATAATGAAAGTAGAAAGAGTTAGGTAGGTAGGTAACTTTCTTTTATTAGCCACACAGGGCTACAGACAGCGACAGACAGACGACGGACGGATGGATGGATAGACAGACAGATGAGTAGGTAGGTAGGTAGGTAGGTAGGTAGGTAGGTAGGTAGGTAGGTAGGTAGTGAGGGAGGGAGGGTGATATGTAGGCAGGTAAATAGATAGATAGATAGATAGATAGATAGATAGATAGATAGATAGATAGATAGATAGATAGAAAGATGGACGGAATGAGAATGGGGGTGGGAAGTCAGCAGAAAGAATAAGGAAAATAAGTAATGCCATAATTCTATCTCAAGATTTCTCCATCAAAACAGATCAAAATTCTTCAGATTTTGTTTATTCCTATTTTATTTATGAAACATTTCTTCAATAACATTCGTTCAATAAATACTTTTTCTCAAAGATTAATTAATGGAATTACGTGTGTAATTTAATGGCGTAATTATTTCGACAGCAGTTAAAGTAAAGAGAAAAACAAGCATTTATATATATGTATGTAACATGTATGCATGTATATATATATATATATATATATATATATGCATATACATATACGTATATGTGTATATATGTGTATGTATATATATATATATATACACACATATATATATATATATATATGTATATATATATATGTATATATATATATATATACATATATATATATATGTATATATATATATATATATCACTCAGATATTTTGGTAGAAAGCATGTTTTCGAATTAGAAATACTTTTTACAATTTGAAATATAAAAATCGTCAACGATTTTCCTGAAAATAATTACACCTTCCATTTTCTGAAACCAGAGTTTTTTTTTTTATTCATTCTTTCAGTTATTGAACTGCACCCATCCTGGGCCATCGTTTTGCAATAGTGTTTTTTTTTGTGGGGTTGGGGTGCTTTTTCAGTGGCCGATCAATCTGAGCTTAGAATATATATCCAAGTGTGGCTGTGTGGTAAGAAGCTTGCTTCCCAGCTACATGGATGTGGATTTAGTCCACTGGGTGACACCCTGGACAAATGTCTTTAAATATAGCCGCGGCCGAATAAAATCTTTTGAGAGATTTGGAGAGTTGCAGGTTCTGTTTTTGTATAAATTTCATAGAAAGTATTCCGCTTTTACACTCGAACTGACTTATATGTTTGTATTTGTACTTGCATTGTTAGAAAGATTAAATCTGTTTGATTGTGGTTTGGTGGTGATTTAACCATTACCAAATCCAGTGAAATTCGGAATACGGTGGCTACTAATCCTCAACCACAGGTGGAAAAATACATACCAGCAGAGTTTTCTCTACAAATGATAGTGAACAGATCTGGTCACCGTTCGAGGGACACAGCCTTTTGCTGCTCATTACTTTGGCGAACTTCACTTTTTGGGTAAGCACAGGCAGCGGTTAGACAATTTGACACCTATCTGGACTGATGTTAAGTGCTCTTTGTACCTTATCAACTCGACAATAGACTTCTATATAATAGAAAGGGTGGAATGTTCCCGCTTCCTATTTTCTAAAAAGTGAGTGAAAGGTTAGAACGATGATGGTCTGAGATAGTCTTATTGATCGAGCTGCAATCCCTGATCAATCACAGATCGAAGCCGAATGTTTGGCACCTGGAATGTTTCCAGACGCTCAAAACGTTTTGTGACGAGTACAAGTGACATTGACTTGAGAGTGGTTGGCAATGCCAATCTGAGTAGGCTTTTCGAAGATCGTGAATAAATTCCAAATTGCTCATTTACATCCATGTATTTTTACGGGTGTATCTGATTTAATTCTCTGGGTTTCAGCAGCTGTAACTAATTAAATGCACTCAGTTTTAGATATTTATCCCCTTCCTATAATCTCTGTTGGCACATTTGTCTGTTGCCATACTTAATTTTTGTCTTGGTTGAATATTATTATCATTATTGTTGTTGTTGTTATCATCATCATTATTATCATCGCTAGCATCAAACTATCATCATCTGTAGAATTCTTTAGTTTCTTAATGCATGCTTGACTACGTCTATTCTCGGATATCATTTTTAGTTTTTGTTTCGTTCTTTCGTATGTATTTTTCTTACGTTCGCAATTTCGTTTTGAGAAAATTGGATATTCAAGAATTTCCAACAGTAACAGTCTTATTTACGCAACATCACTCAGCTATAAAGTCAAACAGTAATTTAACATAGCATCAGACTATGAATTTCATTTGCAAACATTTGAAGTTGGACAGTTCTACAAATGTGTTAATAAAAGTCAGCTGACAAATCAAGGAAGTTTAAGATACTTAAACAATGTTTGGAAACATTTATGAATATTGCCGAATATACCTTACAGCTCTCTATGATCGATTTAATAAAATTACGTAATATGTTACGATCAATGTAATGCATAATAACTGTACCCTCCTTAAAAAAAGATTTTGTGTATAGCCCAAAGATCATCATTTATCAAACAGACATAGTGCAACACGTCTAAACATTTGTGAGTTATTCTTCAAAATCGAAAGTATTTTGTGGTCAGTTTTTTATATTTTTATTATTACTTGCTTGAAGAAAATTGTTAAAGCATAAGAGCAAAATCTTTTAACCTCATAAGAAAAGGTTCTAATGAGCGGAATCTTTCACCTAGCTGATGTCAGCTCTTATTACATTCTTGACTTTATCTTCCTATTCGAAATTGTTTTGAACAAGACAGATAACTATGGTTTTCCATCAAAGTTCTTAAGTGCTACAGAAAGTTGAATTAATTTTTATGAAGAAAATATACAAATCTACTGTCTACAAGGCTGAAACGAAAAATCCATAATGCACTTCAAAGCGCCCTTTGATGGTTGCTTGTTGATGTTACTTTGAATATAAGAGAAAAATTGCAACATTTGTCCTGAAGCAGAACAGTGGAAAGACTATAGCTTTCATTGTTACTAATGGTCAGATTTAGATTTACGAAAAACCTTCTTAAGACGCTTCTCTCCAACACACATATTCTTTACTACTTACAAAACGTAAACGACTTGGAAGTAAATTTCGAGCACCTAAACTGAGATTATTTCTACTTTCTCTATTGATTTGGTCGCATCTGCTTCTTAAGAAGCCGATATATACATTGGACATATTTCATTATAATTTTAGATTTTGTCGCTCTATCGATCTGAAAACATTGTTGGAAGAAAAAATAAAGAAACAGAGGAGATACTTTTATTTTTATTACTCTTGTTTTTATAACTATTGGTTGTCTTTCGTTGTTTGCTTGTTATTATTAGGAAATAATATGAGGAAAATATATGAAAAAAAATATTCACGTCGTTGTTGTTATTGTCTTCGCTAAAAGTTGTTTGTTTGTTTTTCGGGGCTCTTTTTTTTTTCTTTGAAAGATTTCTTGACCTTTGTGTTATTCTTTTTATTTATGAAAATACTGCGATAAAGTAACACCTGAAAATAACCGCTTATACATGAATAAACACTCAAATAATTTCTCCATTTCCTTTACTTGTACTACTGTACGTGTTGAGCTGGGGTAACTGGTCTTCTTACATATTAATTTTATTAATAATCATAAGAATACTAATGAAAACGTCATCTTAACATCATATACCTAAATCAAGTGAAACTACTGGAACCTAAACCCCTCCTGCCTATGCTGACAGAGAGCATTGAATCAATACAGCAATATGAGACCTTCCTAAATTATATAGTGCTGATGTTACGTGCGACGGTGAGCTATATGTATACTAAGATACGTATCGAATAGGTATGGATTGAATATTCTTTTCTACTCTAGGCACAAGGCTCGAAATTTTGGGGGTGGGGGCCAGTCGATTAGGTCGACCCCAGTACACAACTGGGACAAACAAGGACAAAGGGATTAAGTCGATTACATCTATCCCAGTGCGTAACTGGTACTTGATTTATCGACCCCGAAAGGATGAAAGGCAAAGTCGACCTCGACAGAATTTGAACTCAGAACTTAATGACAGACGAAATATTGCTAAGTATTTCGCACGGCGTGCTTACGTTACGCACTGGGGTCGATGTAATCGACTTAATCCCTTTGTCTGTCCGTGTTTGTTCCCTCTATGTTTCACCCCCTGTTGGCAATAAAGAAATTAAGATTAGTTTAATTTGGAATGTATTGACCAAGGTAAACTCCCCTGGTTCGGAAAAATCAGTAATAAGCAAAAGCGTTGAAACCAAAGGTTCCGGAAAATTGATTTTTTTACCTGTATATTGTAATTACTTCAGTATTTTCAGGTTTTGCGACTAGTTATTTAGCTTTATCAAAGAAGATTGAGATTCTGGGTTGATGGAAAATAAAATAATCATAAGTTAAAAACAATTGATCTTCCGTTGTTCAACTAACAAACTTCTCACTATTCTTTGTAGACAACTATGCACTAAATGGTACCAAAAACAAATTAGTTTATTTAAAAAGGGCGACTCTGTAAGTTTGTAAATGGTATTGCCAAAGTTACACAAAAGGCTGCGCCGTTCATTCAGACAAAAAATCTATAAGCTAAATAAAGAGAAAAATTTTTTTTCCAGAAGACAATGTGTCGTGTAGCCCAGTCTTAGAAGCACTTTTTTTTTCTAGTAGGTTGCTATAGCAACACAATAATTTTACAACGACCGATTTACGAGGCTTGAAATACATCAAATTTCTTTTCAAACGTGAGACAGTTTAAATACAACATTGTTGATAATAATAGATTGTTTGCTTTTAAGGCTTTTCAATAGTGCTTATTGTCGAGTTAAAAAGAGATAGTAAACACTGCTAAAAAGAGAGATGTGTGGTTAGTGTGATTGATGAGACGAGAAACAATGAATGGCCAAGCTAACTTAAGACTGTCCACTATCACATACAAAATGTTGGCACGCTTCAGAAAATTGAGTTAGTATTTTAATCTTCTTTTAGGATCAACCTAGGTGACCAGGCACGTGACCACGAATTAACTGCCGAACATCAATCTGCCATTGTACATTATCATTCACCAAGTAGTAGAATTAAATGGGAGATCTATGCGAAAGATTCCAACCAAAATGGAACCCCAACATAAAGAATAATTTTATTCTTATTTAGATGTCTTTAAATTTCATACGCGGAGATAATCGATCAGATTATAATGTTATTTATTCACTGTCCGCCACTTTGCGTGTAACTTGACAGATTTTATAAACAAGTTCATTTGCATATTTATAAACTGATAAATTTAAAACCTTCTAAACTGATAAACTGATTATCAATCGATAAGTTATCCTAGATTGTATCCAACAGATAAAGGTCACCTGATTGATTGGAGAGGTTCACCAACACAGCTCGACTTCTGACCTAAGACATGCTGTCTCCTCACTCTCTACATTTTACTATTGTTAAAGTTGGATCCAACAGGGCTGGAAGATCTCGTACCGCCATCAGCCAAGCTCTCCACAATACACTTCACGCTTAAACGCCACTCAAACCACTTCACTCAATTATCCTTTTCCAGAACGCCAGTCCTTTGGAATTCCCTTCTGTTCGTATTTTCCAGCAATCGAAGTACTTGCTCGTGAAGTTAACGTCCAAAAGGCATGGTACTCTACAGACACCCGTACCCTTAATGTAGTTCTGAAGAAAATTCAGAGTACATGGAATGGGACAAAAACGGCCCTTTGAATTACATATACAACTCATTTTTGCAAACTGAGTGGACTTAACTTGTTAATTAGAGATATTATGAAGAGAAACATTTCATTAAAATGAAAGCTGAAATTAATTGCAATATGGAGGAAATCCGTGGACCGTTTGTTGTTGTTGTTGTTTGTTTTTGATTTGTGTTTTCTTTTTCATAAAAGAAATATTATAAGTGTTGCCATGACAGTAAAGACGATCACAGCTACACATTTACATCACTACAGTTACATCACTTCTACGCTTTATGACCATGTAAACGGAAATAAAGTGACGCGGTGCCTTTTCCCGGGATTAACGCAATATTAATTCTTAGTTGCAAATTCATGATATTCCTGACACTTTACCGCCATTGTCTTGCAATATAGAATAAATATTAGTTTTTCATTTGGTTTGTTTAACTATATAATTTAAAGTTTTTGCTCGACATTAACATACACTGGTGATACTATGCAGGAAATATCTGGAGGATGTCCCGCAAGGAAACACAACGATATATAATATTTTATACGTTTTAATTCTGTATTCTTTTTGGTTCTCTCTACCTCATTTTCTCTCCTTCCTTTCCTTTATCGAATGTGTTTACAAAGTTTTCTCAGTCAATTATATTTCCAACATCGCCAGCTAATTTGTTTATTTCCTTTCCGCATCTCTCTAGCAGTTCAATGTTTATATCTCTGTCTGAAAGTCTGTAGTTTGATTATCAAAGGATTATAGTTTGTTTCATGTATTTTCGTTTCTCCCCCTTTTTTTTTTTTTTTTGCTTTTTCCTTTCTCAAACAAAAAAAAAGGGGGAGAAATTAAAACAAAAGTATCTTTGTTTTACTTTTATCGTATTTTGTTACGTTAATTTTAAATAATTAATACCAGGAGCAGTTAAGTCCACTTCTTGGGTGTGGGTGTTTGTTTGCATGTATAGATGTGTATGTATGCACGTATGTATGTATGTATGCATGTATGTATGTATGTATGCATGTATGTATGTATGTATGTATGTATGTATTTATATTTCTTTTATTTACATGTATTTTTTGTTGATTCATTGTTAATGTGTTTGCTTTATTTTTAATCAGATTTAGAGTCAATAAAAATAAAGACCAAAGAAAGACAACGGTTTGTTTTTCTATTGTTGCTCAAGTTGATTAATTTTGCTGATACACACGAAAATAATGTATATACGCAAATAAATACGCGATCGGAAAAGGTTTAGAGTAAGGAAGAGAAGCATAATTTCATGGAGAGAAGGGAAAATATTATGAACTGAAATAATTCATTTTTCTCTATACTCAAAGCCAAATTTCCATAGTGGCTATACACAATACATTGACACTTGTGAATTACAGGTACATACTTTATCCGATCCAATGAAATGGCGATCCAATGAAATGGCGTACCTATTTAAATTCTGTCTGTACATGTCGAAACTAAATACTTACAACCACAGTATCACTCACAATCTGACATAACTTGACAGTATGTACCGTGGTTTCACTTATTGTTTTAGGCGCCTGGGTGGGCGTGAGCAGACGTACCCGCACTCTCGATCCTCGTACTTCTGACTCAGTGGAACATCCAGTAAGTGACAGATGGAAGGTGAAAGCCATGCACCAGCATTAGGCCAGTACTCATTTTCAGCTTTACTCAACTATATAATCCATTGCCTAGTCCAAGTATCGATCTCACAATTTTACGATCGTTAGTCCAACACTCTAATCAATAAGCTATGCACCTTTACAACAGCGCCAATAAAATCTGTACGCTGGCTATTATGACGAAGGTCATGGATAAAAAACATAAACACGATTCAAAAGTTCACGTAATCCATAAGCTAGATATCTGGGCAAGCTTACGTTATTTTTGTATATAGTTATATATAGTGAGAAGAGTACGAGCAATATTTATTTTTTAGGCCGTCAAGACACTTAAGATCGATAGGGTTGAAGTTCAACTGTATGTAGATGTATACCGATAAAAATATATTGAAATTATGTTTAGTATGTAATCAAGAGGTGAAGCACACAGGAGGGGGAAATAAGTGCCAGTTACATCTCTGAATGTTTCATCCGAATCCATGCAGCGGTTCTTGAGATATCTTCTCCAAGGACAAACAAACAAACAAACGTGACTGAAAACAATACCTCCGCCTTGGCGAGGGTGGAGGTAATAATTATAAAACAACAAAACAAAATTTAATGATAATACGGATAATAACCATTTAGAGTTACCCCCACGTATAGGTGGAACTTCACTGTTTAGGCTGGGTGAGACAACCCGTCAATTCTATACTTCCACCAATCTTTTCGGGTGGGGTTGCAACCAAAAACATCCCATAGTATATTTTGTGATGGCCGTGTTATTAAAATCCCAATGTCCTCAAGTACACATTCTTTTAAATGCTCGCGGAATGATTGTGAGTTTCCTCATAAGTATCTTGTCTGGTACATGTCTGTATATCACTTCTTTTGGTAATTTGTTTTCCAAGATTAATTCCTTATCGTAAATATGACTTCCATGGAGACATAACATGGCCATCAACTGTAGGCTGCTGTTCAGTACAAATGTATAGCACGGTTCGATCTGTGGGTGGGAGAAACTATTTTCCTATTTATTTCGCCCTTCACGCACTCCCTTCCGATAGTTTGGCAATCTTGTTCAGCTTCCAACTCCTTTCATCACAAATTGATGGTGTGATGCTGCTGGTTACTACAGTCGGAAGACAGGGTGCCTACTCTTTTCTTTCCAAGATCGGTCACGAAGTGTGTCCTCTGCCATGTTACGGGCTGTGGTTGATGATTCCCTGGAAACTGGGACCAGTCGACTTTTTGCTACTTCAGCTATTCCCCACTACTTTATTTCTACTCCTATTCCATAGCCTTCCCAGTTTTTCAAGAAAAAAGGCCCTTAACTGTTTTTTACGACATGCGTAACAACCAGGTATTTTGCCTTCTACAATCAGTCACATATTGCCTCCAAATGTTGGTAAAAGGCCAGCAATTTTAGGGTTGGATATTAGTTATTTACATCGATTTCAGTCCTCAACTGGTACTTATTTTATCAACCCTGAAAGAATGAAAGACAAAGGTGACCTCAGCAGCATTTGAACTCAGAACTTAAAGAGCCGGAAGAAATACCGGTTGGTATTTTGTCCGACGCGCTAACAATTCTGCCAACTCGCCGCTTTTTTCCCTAATGTAGTACTTTTGGAGTCAGCTATTGCTTTATACAACGACCACATACGATAATATTCAAATGACTTAGAGCCGTAGGACTTGAATGAAATTTATATAAACGTATTCGTCGGTACCTGAATATATTTTCTTATGAAAATGTTTATTTAAATATCAAGAAATATATAACAAAATTTATTCATGTATGTATGTTTTAAATAACTAATTCGTGTTACTTTCCGTAATCACGAAAACATACACGTTTGTTGGTACCTACATATTTTGTTATGAAAAAGTTTATATAAATATTAAGAAACGTGCTATAAAATTTATCCATATATTTAGTCTTAAAACTACCAATTCGTGTTAGTTTAAGTCACACACATACACACATACATACATACATATAAATATATA
>NC_068989.1:8800345-8801098 GCF_001194135.2 Octopus bimaculoides
TATATATATATGTATATATGCAAAGCAAGTTTACAAAATCTTGACTAATATTTGTTTCAACTATATTAAGCGTTTTTTTTAATGCGGTAATGAACAACGGGAACATCTAAGAAAAATATGCGAATTTGCATTTCAGTAACATAAAATTAGCCTACCGAAAATAAATCTGAAATGTGAAGAAACGGAAGTATTTTTAATGCAATATATTTTTGCCTTGTCAAAATATGGAGCAAAGGAGTAAAAAAAAAGACCAATAAATTCGTGAGACTTTAATGAGATGCCAGCTTACAGAATTATAATCTTCTCATAATATTTTATGACATACAAGCACGCTACAATTATCACGTTATTGGAGCCATTTTACAGCTAGTAAAAGACTTGTGGGCTCTAGTTTCCTTCTAGCTCATTGAAAATCCGGGCGATGCTATAGAGTTGTAGAGCCTGTATGACTTCGAGCAATCATGTGTTTATTTATAAGGATTGAATGACATTCGAATCCCCAAATTTTATTATGAGTACAATGATAAAGGTGGGAAGCTAGCAAAATCGATAGCCTGTCAGAAAAAATACAGGAGTGGTTGTGTGGTAAGAAGTTCGCTTCTCAACCACATGGTTCCGGGTTCAGTCCCACTGCACGGCACCTTGGGCAAATGCATTTTGCTATGACCTCGGGCCGACCAAAGCCTTGTGAGCAGATTTGGTAGACAGAAACTGAAAGAAGCCCATCGTATATATATATATATATATATATAT
>NC_068989.1:8801302-8802076 GCF_001194135.2 Octopus bimaculoides
TGTTCGTTTAAATGTGTTGCTCCAGCATGGCCGCAGTCAAATGACTGAAACAAGTAAAAGAATAAAAGAATATATATATATACATATATATGTTTATATATATATATATATATATATATATATATATATTTGTATATGTGCATGTGTGTGTATGTATGCATGTATAGTCAGTAACTTGTATTTTAACAAAAAGTTAGTTAGCGTTATCTATACTTATTGTATAAATTGTAATGCATGTCTAGGTACCATATACTTACGTATGCATGTATGTATGTATGTATGTATGTATGTATGTATGAAAGTAGATTAGTTTATAGATATCTACATATGTGTCTACGCACATACGTAAGATGTGTATTCTCAGTAACTCCAAATAGTTTTCTTTTAAACAAGCATCATTTCAAGTGTTAGTTATACAATTCGCCTTTCCAGTTCTATACATTGGAAAACAAGGCAATTAGCCAAGTTTTTCTGCTATCGACAATGGAAGTATGAAACTAAGGCAAGGCCACGCAAACTAAGATAAAAGTTCATTCTGATATTCAATCAAATTAGAAACGCAACCATAAACACAACAATACAACAACAACAACAAAAACAACTACAGCCTAAATAACATTACGACAGTAGTAATAATAATAATAATAATAATAATAATAGTAGTAGTAATAGCAACAACAACAAAAACAACAATAATCATAATGATAATAACAATAACAACAACAATTATAATAATAATAATAATAATAACAATAATAATAATAATAATAATAA
>NC_068989.1:8802086-8803590 GCF_001194135.2 Octopus bimaculoides
AGTAGTAGTAGTAGTAGTAGTAATAATAATAATATTAATAATAATAATAAAACGTTCTATTAAAGTGAAGATTTTAGATGATGCTGTAATTATTATTATTATTTTTATTATTATTATTATTATTATTATTATTATTATTATTATTATTATTATTATTATTATTATTATCATCATATTATTATTATTATGATTATTATTATTATCATCATCATTATCATCATCATATTATTTTTACTATTATTATTATTATCATTATTATTATTATTATTATTATTATTATTATTATCATTATCATTATTATTATTATCATATTATTTTATCATTATTATTATTATTATTATTATTATTATTATTATTGAAATTATTATTCGTTTATTTATTTATTCATGTCATGCAAAGATTGGGAAATAAATCTTAAACTCTGGGTAGAGCGTGAAATTTGAAATGAATCAGGTTCATAATTACTGGGGTAAAAGAAGGGAGATTGGGTGGAACTGGTAAAGAGGAATGGTGTCTGGTGGTATGTGGAGAAGGGTAGAAGCGTGGAGCAGACTTTTTTGGTAGGAAAGTGGTAACGGGGCCAGCGAAACTTATTTTCTAAACACCCCTGACTACAGCAGAATGGGCCACTTAGGCATCGATGTACTATTAATAAATTAGTTAGGTAGTAGAGGTGGTGGTGATCCTCGTCGTTGTGGGGAAATGGTAGTGTTTTTTTATTATTATTTTTTTTTTTTTTGTTTTTTGTTATTTTATTGCTTGTATATGTATGGACATGTTGCTGTTGTTGATGTGGAAGCAATAGGAATCGTGGTTGTTGTTGTTGCCTGTACACACCGCTATTGTTGCTGCTATTTGTTGCAGTGTTAATGTTTTTGCTGGTGGCGGTGGTGTTGGTGGTGTTGGTACTGACGTTGGTGCTGGTGGGTGATAGTTACTTTTGTATTTTGCGATGGGCTGCTGGCTTTCGTTAAAAGAAAATACAGGAAAATCAGTTAATTACTCTTTTACTTGTTTCAGTCATTTGACTGTGGTTATGCTGGAGCACCGCCTTTAGTCGAGCAAATCGACCCCAGGACTTATTCTTTGTAAGCTTAGTACTTATTCTATCGGTCTCTTTTGTCGAACCGCTAAGTTACGGGGACGTAAATACACCAACATCGGTTGTCAAGCGATGTTGGGGGAGACAAACACATACACACATATACATATATATATATACATATATATATACGACGGGCTTCTTTCAGCTTCCGTCTACCAAATCCACTCACAAGGCTTTGGTCGGCCCGAGGCTATAGTAGAAGACACTTGCCCATAGTGCCACGCAGTGGAACTGAACCCGTAACCGTGTGGTTCGCTAAGTTGCTCCAGATGCTAAGTTGCTCCAGATGCTAAGTTGCTCCAGATACTGAGTTGCTCCAGATGCTAAGTTGCTCCAGATGCTATGGTGCTCCAGATGTTATGTTGCTCCAGATGCTAAGTTGCTCCAGATACTAAGTTG
>NC_068989.1:8803600-8803804 GCF_001194135.2 Octopus bimaculoides
CAGATGCTAAGTTGCTCCAGATGCTAAGTTGCTCCAGATACTGAGTTGCTCCAGATGCTAAGTTGCTCCAGATGCTATGGTGCTCCAGATGTTATGTTGCTCCAGATGCTAAGTTGCTCCAGATACTAAGTTGCTCCAGATGCTATGGTGCTCTAGATACTAAGTTGCTCCAGATGCTAAGTTGCTCCAGATACTGAGTTGCTC
>NC_068989.1:8803814-8804130 GCF_001194135.2 Octopus bimaculoides
ATGTTACTCCAGATGCTGGTGGTGGTGTTGTTTTTGTTGTTGTTGCTATTGTAGATCTTTTGGTGCTTTCTTTGTTATTTCTCTTGCTTCTGCAATCTTCTTTGTCAGTGAAGTATTTATAATTTTCTTTCTTCTCTTTTTTCCTATTTTCCGTTTCTGTTCTTATTGCTTATTCTTGTTGCAGTTTCAGCTGTCGATCCTCTTGGCTTTGCTGTTTTTGCAGGCGGCGAGCTGGCAGAAACGTTAGCACGCTGGGCGAAATGCTTAGCGGTATTTCGTCTGCCGCTACGTTCTGAGTTCAAATTCCGTCGAGGTC
>NC_068989.1:8807192-8808400 GCF_001194135.2 Octopus bimaculoides
TTATTGAGCGAAAACACCTAAAGCTCCACGAGGCTCAGGCAGGGAATGGTGGTGAACCCTGCTGTACTCTTCCACCACAACTTTCTCTCACTCTTACTTCCTGTTTCTGTTGTGCCTGTAATTCAAAGGGTCAGCCTTGTCACACTGTCACGCTGAATATCCCCGAGAACTACGTTAAGGGTACACGTGTCTGTGGAGTGCTCAGCCACTTGCACGTTAATTTCACGAGCAGGCTGTTCCGTTGATCGGATCAACTGGGACCCTCGACGTCGTAAGCGACGGAGTGCCAACAATACATTCTGAGTCATTATTCGGTATTTTTATCTTTTCGTCAGTGTCTGACTGCAGTCTAAAAGATTGTGTATAGCTGTTCATAAAGACATACTGGTTCACTTCGCTTCACAATTTCAATGGGAATATTTATTTTAAATGTTCTGAAGAAATAATGTATATATGCGCAGGAGTAGCCGTGTGGTAAGAAGTTTGCTTCCCAACCACATGGTTCCGGGTTCAGTCAGACTGCGTGACACCTTGGGGAAGTGTCTTCTACTATAGCCTCAGGTCGATGCACCTACACGGTTCCACCGACTAAATTCTGCTCACAAGGTGTATGTTAGAGGCTATAGTAGATTGAATAAACTTGCTCAACATGTCACTCAGTGAAATCCGAACCGAAACCACACGGTTGCTAAACGATCTTCGTAGCCAATCAGCTAAATTTGATTGTTACTTATATATTCTGTCGACTCAAACGGAATTTGAATTCGTGGGAGCGTAAATTGTATGTGAGTATATATGCAAGTCATCCCGTCCGGCACTCTGCGCTTTTCTTCCACTCCACCAAGTTCATCTTTGATGAAAATAATGTCTTAATTTATCATAAGGCTTGAATCAAAAAGTTTTTCGTTACTCAATGATAAGATCGTGTGATTCTGGTGAGCTTTCATCACAATCTATTCCGACGTTTTCTTCAATAAATAAAACATTACAGCATTTTTCCATATATAGACCTGACATTAAACATTTGTGGAGAGATTTCTCCGTTTTCCTTTTTTTTTATTTCTTTGTTTTTCTTTCTCTTTTCTTTTTTAGGAACAGATGAGAAATGATCACGTATTTGTCTTTCCGAAGGGTATTAATCGTGCATGTGATATGAATGTGCAAATAATAATAATAATAATAATAATAATAATAATAATAATAATAAT
>NC_068989.1:8809036-8809446 GCF_001194135.2 Octopus bimaculoides
GTGTGAGTGTGTAAATAAATGTTTAATGTAATAATGAAAATTTTTATTTATACGTACACACACATACTTATATATTGTTTTATATACATAAGTACATACATACATACGTACATACGTACATACGTACATACATACATACGTTCATACATACGTACATACATACATACATACGTACATACATACATACGTTCATACATACATACGTACATACATACATACGTACATACATACATACGTACACACATACATACGTTCATACATACATACGTACGTTACATGTGTACGTTTTGCGTAGGCAGTCTCACTATGAATTATTATATATGTGTGTTTGTGTAATTGAATGTGTGTGTGTGTGTGTGTGTGTGTGTGTGTGTGTGTGTGTGTGTGTGTGTGTGTGTGTGTGTGTGTGT
>NC_068989.1:8810473-8819699 GCF_001194135.2 Octopus bimaculoides
GGGCTTCTTATAATTCCTGTCCACGAAATACACTCACAAGGATTTGGTCGGCCTGTGGCTATAGTAGAAGACACTTTCCCAACGCGCCACACAGTGGGACTGAACGCGGAACCATGTTGTTGGGAAGTAAGCTTTTTACCACACAGCCACTCATACGCTATATGTCCATATTTAGAGAATATAACCAAAAGATAAATGGAAGCATGGAACATAAGATGAAATATAATAAACGTTATAGAATGTCACGTTGAAACAAAAACAAATAACGTTTCGAACGTAAGTCCTTCATCTGAAATATGGTAGGGAAGCAGTAGGGAGGAAAATAACATGGTTTATATTCAACATTTACTTTACGCCTTTAATGATCAATAGAGAACCTTCCAAGTACTTGGGGATATTCTTCTCTTTCCCTCTCCTTCTCCTTCTCACTCTCCTTCTATCTCTTTCTCTCTAGTTAGTAACGGAATAGTTATTATAATGGAATAGTTAGTATAATGGAATAGTTAGTATAATGGAATAGTTAGTATAAAGCATTGTGTGGAATATATTATATGAAATTCGTGGGTAAGGCCGGAACAATGCGAAATAAACCCCCTTCCTGAAAAGGGGGGAGGGGGCATAACCCTGAAATACTGAATGCAGGGTAAGTCACCATTAATTCATATGCATGTTTTCTTGCGATTTGTTAGAATTTATTTTGCATTGTTCCGGCCTTACCCATGAATTTTATATAATATATATATATATATATATATATATAATGTTAAAACAACTGAATGCCTTCCTTTCAATAACAAAAAGAAACAAGGTCATGTGATGGTTGTGTGCAAGTATTTTACCCGCCAATAGACGCATCATTATATGTGTTATGCGGATGACTAATGGCGCAGCCATGTATACGTGAGCGGGTGTATGCTTGTATTTATGTATGTGTAGATGTATGTATACATAGATATAGATATATATGTGTGTGTGAGTGAGCAGATATATATATATATAAATATATATACATGAACATTTATAAATGAATATACGTTTAGTTGTCTCAGTGTGTCTATGTATGTATGCATGTTTATGCGTATATATATGAATGCATATGCGTATATTTAGATATGCATATATTGATCTGTATTTGTCTATTTTCCAGTTTGTAACTCTATATGCTCATATTTCCATATGTCTTTTATTAATATTCGTATTACCTATCCCTGCCCCTATCTATTTGTCTGTAATCTCTTAATCTATATGTATTCATACTCACCTATCTGTCAATCTACCTATTTCTCTCTCTCTATATATATATATATATACGCTTGCCTACTTGTCCTTTTGTTTATTCATATCAAAATGGTTTCTGAATATAATTCTGTCGTAAACAAATCGATCAATGAAGATCTATCACAAAATAATTTCGTCAAAGTAAAATGAAATTTTGCCAAATAAGATTTTCAGAAAACGTACCACGAGAAAAAAGAAATAACGCAAAAGACAAAAGTGTACAAAAATCGAAAATGGGAAGATTTTTTAAAGAACACGTTCAACTTGTATATGAATATAGTTAGCTTTTGCAATGGAAGCCTGATACACATTGGTTATAGCTCATAGCCATTTTTTTTTTTTTAGCTTCTTTACTTTTTTCAATCATTGGACGGCGGCCATGCTAGGATATCCCCTTGAAGGGTTTAGTCGAAGAAATTGATCCCAATATTGTTAAATCAGATATTTATTTTGTCGGGCTCTTTTGCTGAACTTCTAAGTTACGGGCCTTACACAAATCAACACCAGCTGTCAAGACTCACACACAAACACATAAATAAATATATATGTATTCATGTGTGTGTGTGTGTGTGTGTGTGTGTATACGACGGGCTTCCACATAGTTTCCGTCTACTAAGTTCACTAACGAGGCATTGGTTGACCGGAGGCTAGAGTATAAAAAAACTTGCCCAAGGGGCGGCCCAGTCGGACTGAACATGAAACTATATCGTTGTAAAATGAGTTTCTTCATTACACATTCATGAATCGTTGATAAAAATTTTAACGTTTTTGTTTTTATTTCTTCTTAAACAATTATTGGGTTGGTGCATAATTATTGCTGCTTTTTTTCAACAAATTTTATTCAACAAAAACAATAACAACATGCGACAAAAACATCTTTAAATGATTATTCCGGAGCATATTCACCATCCATTTCAATTACTGCTTCCCATTTGCTTGGCAGACGGTCTGACCGTCATTTAAAGAGGTTTTTGTTAAATATTGTTATTGTTTTTGTTGAAAAAATTTGTTGAAAAAAAGCCGCAATAATTATGCCCCAACCCAATAACTCTTAGTATCGTTTCATGAGGTTATCACCATATCATATTATTATTATTATTATTAATCTAATTAAGGCGGCGACCTGGCAGAATCGTTAGCACGCCGGGCGAAATGCTTCGCGATATTTCGTCTTTCGCTACGTTCTGAGTTTAAATTCTGCCGAGGTTGATTTTTGCCTTTCATCCTTTCGAGGTCGATAAATTAAGTATCAGATCGATGTAATCGACGCATACCGTCCTCAAAAATTACTGCCTTTCTGGCAAAATTTGGAACCATTATTATTTTTCTAATTTGAAACTCTGTGTGTGTGTACGTGTGTATTTTTTGTGTGCGTCTATAAATTTTGTGTGCATGTGTGTGTATTGAAAAATCTTTGCTATTATTTTCATATCCTAGCTTCAGTGACTCAGAAAAAGTAGATCTAAAGCTATCAGTGCTTCATGAAATTAGAGGGAGTAAACTTAAACTATTTCCCCTTCTTGTCTGCAGACAAATGTATTTTATTAAAAGGAATGATTAGTGGTAGCTGTGACTGTTGTAATAGCGATGGTAATCAAACTGTCGTTTCCGGTGTATAAATATTGATTTCAAATTTTGGCACAATGGCAGTAGAATCGGGGGAGGAGGAAAGTCGATTACATCGACCTCCGTACTCAACTGGTATTTATTTTATCGATTCCGAAAGGATGAAAGGCAAAGTAGAGGTCGACGGAATTTGATCTCAGAACGTAAAGACGGACGTAAAGGCGGACGAAATGCCGTAAGCAATTTGCCCGACGTCCTACCGATTCAGCCAGCACGCCGCCTTATTTCCGTTGTATAGATATCCCTTTCTACTCCAGGCACGAGGCACGAAATTTTGGGGGAAGGAGCCAGTCGATTAGATCAACCCCAGTACGCAATTTATCGGCCTTCGAAAGGATGAAAGGCAAAGTCGACCTCGACGGAATTTGAACTCAGAACATAAAGACAGACGAAATACCGCTAAACATTTCGCCCGGCGTGCTAACGTTTCTGCCAACTCGCCGCCTTTTCGTTGTATAAATATTGCAACTACTTTCACTGTCAACGGCTTTATACTTCACGCATCCAGTCATGCAACTACTACTACTACAACTACTACCATCACCACCACCACTACTACTGCTACTACTACGACTAATTCCACCACCGCTATTACGAACTCCGTTGAAATGCAAAGTGAGCCTTTTGTATTTCTTTGTAGCAACAAGGTTGAATAAATGATTATTATCAGCCATAATAACAACCCCGAAAGCAACGAATAAATCATGTTGGACTTCAATTTGGACCTGACAACTATCTCCTCATACATAAAATACCTAAGATTTGAAGGAAAGCTAGAGTAATCGCTCTTCTCAAACCCGGGAAAGATCAATCACACATAAAGAGGTTCCGACCGATTTCTTTCCTTTATCACACAAACTTTCTCAGTGATTAATTCTGAACAGAACTTCATCCATTATTGAATATCACCTTATTAAAGAACAAACCACATTCTCTCTTGGAAAATCAACAACAATCCAACTGCTTAATCTCACTGAATATATACAAGATGGGTTTGAACAAATGAAAATCACAAGAACAGTTTTTGTTCATCTCACTGCGACTTAGATAAGGTTAATCACTGCTTATTGTGGAAAACAAAATAAAAGATATACGATTAAAACAAACCACGTGACTCATCGGTGTTAGGATAGGAATTAGATATTTCTTTGTAATCCTGAATAACGAGTCGCATTCGAAAATTAACAAACGGTGTACTTTGGGATAGTTTATTGACTCCATTCTTGTTTAACGTCTGTAGAAATTATCAAATTAACTATTACAATATAAATGTTTTATCGCAACCGATGATTTATCTATGTATATCACGCCAAAGGGAAAAGCTTAGCAACATCAGAACTAAGTGCTGCTTTAATCAGTCTACATTATTATTATAAGCTAGAAACACTTAATTACGAATTCTTTGAAAACAAAACACAAGCTACTGTATTTCAAATGTACAAAGGGACGAATAGAACGTTAAATCTCTTGAATGCTAAATACCTTATGAACTGAACTAGGATAAAACATTGCCAGGAACTAAGCATTTCAGTATGTTACCAAAGCATGGACTAACATTTAGAAAATAATATGAATCGAAGTGAGTACACAGAATGATATTCTGCAAAAGTTAACATCTTTCTTGTATAGTACAGGGTGTCCACAAAGTCTGGGTACCTGGAGTCAATAAAATCATAACATAAACAATTAAATATAAGAAATAATAATTTCTTAAAGCATGTGTTAATCCCCATGTACCCAGACTTTGTGGACACCCTGTATAAGTCCTAAACCACTCAGAACAGTAGCATTCGGGCAATGCTTGACAACTGCAGAATATATATGCCCAGTGTGGACTAGAACTGCAAATTCTGAAATAGGTGGAATCTATGCTCAATATGACACGCCGCTATATGGCTGATTGCCTCAGACTTTCAAAAGCAAATTCTCTCTACTGAAGGTACACGGCCTGAAATTTTGGAAGGAAGAAGCTAGTTGACTACATCGATGTCAGTGCTCAATTGGTAGTTATTTTATCGACTCCGAAAGGATGAAAGGCAAAGTCAACCTCGTCGAAATTTAAACTCAGAAAGTAAAGCCGAAAAAAAAATAGGCACTAAGCATTTTTTTTCCTCGGGCGCGGTAACGATTTTACCAGCTTCCCTACTTTATCTCACATATCAATAATAATTACCACTTAGATGGAAGTGTTCCCTCTCTTATTTGGAGGATCGTTTCCAGAAAAAATTCGAAATTAATGTTTCATGAAACACATTCATTATAGCTTTCTCAGCAAATAAATTCTTTTTTTTTTGTAGAATGAAGAAAGAGTTTTATAACATCCAACGTTCCACTGGATATTCCCACACAAAAAAAAAGTTATTTGCATTCTACTATTATTCTATTGCTATTTGTTCCGGCTCTTTACGTTCTGAGTTCAAATCTCGCCGAGATCAGCTTTGGTTTTTCATGTTTTGTATGTCGATACAATATAATACCAGTAATGTAGTAGGGTAGACAGTATCATCTTAACTGCAGATTACGTATCTAAAACGGATTGGTAAAATCGTTAGCGCGTCGAAAATTTGCTTCCATCATTTTGGAGTCGATAAAATACAGTAACAGTCAAGTACTGGCTTCATCGACTAACAACCTCCACCAAGTTTCAGTCTTTGAGTTTATATTAGAAAGAATTAATGTTGTTGTTGTTGTTGTCAAGACAGTAAGCTGGTAGAACTGTCAGAAGACCGGACACAATGCTTAGCGGCATTTCGTTCGTCTGAGTTCAAATTCCGCTGAGGTTGAGACTTTGCCTTTCATACTTTCGGGGGTGATAAATTAAATACCAGTTGAGTACTGGAGTCGATGCAATCGACTTATGCCCGCCCCCAAAATTTCAGGCCTTGTGCCTATAGTACAAAGGATTGTTATTATAATAATAATAATAATAATAATAATAATAATAATAATAATAATAAAAAAGGCGGTGAGCTGGTGGAATCGTTATCACGCCGGGCAAAATGCTTAACAGTATTTCGTCTGCCGCTACGTTCTGAGTTCAAATTCCGCCGAGGTTCAACATGAGTACTGAGGTCGCTGTAACCGATTAACCCCTCATCCGAAATTGTTGGGCTTTGAGACTATTATTATCGTCTTAATAAAAATGGCAGACGAGAGAGTTGGTGGAGCCCTTGACAAAATGTACTCGAAGTATTTAGCTACATCATATTTAGTAACGTCCCTTGAATTTCTAAGTTTAAATCTTGTTGCCGTGGCCAACATTCCCGTTGATCGTCTGAGATTTAGAAATAAGTATCTGCCAGGTATAGAAGTCGTTTATAACGATTATACAAAATTTGTATTTGTCGTTTTGTGCAATTGAAAGAAATCAATTACTATTGTCATCATCAGCGTCATCATTGTCATTGTTGTCGTTGTATCACTGGGGTCATCATCACTATTATCATTATCACCAGTGCTCTCATTAACCTCGTGTTTCTAATCAACCAAACAAAGAACACCAAATCATACTCATTAATTACTCTAATATACTGAGTCATTAAATTTTAATTATTTTTATGCAAAATGTAATAAAAAAAAAACTTGATTGGCCATTTTATGTCATTGGTACAGCTATATTTTGTGACACGAGAAGAGAGAGAAAATGAAAATAAACACACACACACACACAGTCATGCAAATTATGTAGTAGAAAGAGAAAGATACTCGGGGAGTCGGAGATTGAGTAAGAGCATAACGGGTGGTAGTGACCAATTTAAGGAAAGGGGGGGGAAATACGAAATAAATCATAACCAAGAGGCACTTTAACAATTTTATTTTCCTGTTGTTTTTATATCTAATTTGTTAATTAACCTTGAGACTCATTATTCAATATTTGAAACACGCAGAAACTACAAAATAAAATAAAAAATCAATAACAACATAAATATTGAAATATAGTAAAAATTTATAATAAAAAGAAGCGAAAATTATAATTAAAGATAACGATAGTAAAAGCTACGATGTATCGATGAAGGAAACATCTTTTAATATCGTTCATTGATAAATTTGTTAGTATTGATGATGAATATGTACGGTTATCTCACAGCATCCAGTAAACCTAGGTCTTTAGGAAAGACCTTGTTCTATGCTCCCTTGAACGTGGTGGGGAAATACTGTTATCGTAACAGATAATATGTTAATGCTGATGCGTTGGCAGCCATGTTGTATTTCTTGTTTTGCTTTGTTTCATTGTGATAACCACTAACCTACCTTTCAGATAAGTGGTTTCATTCATGTCGTTATTCTTAGAGGTGGTGGTGGTGGTCATGGACCTGGTGATGTAGGTGGGGGGATATTGATACTGTTGTTGATATTCTTTTCTCCTCCTGGGTGATGATCTCAGTAATATTGGTGTTATAGTTATCGCTGATAGTAGTAGTGGTAGTAGTAGTAGTAGTAGTAGTAGTAGTAGTGGTGGCGATGGGGTGATACCGTGATTGGCAGTAGTAATTATGTTAGTGATGTTAGCGAGTGTTGGCGGTTTTGGGTTTGTTTGGTGGGGTCGGGGTTTGTGATGTTGTTGCTGGTATTTTATAGTGTTCGGATTTAAATGAGATAAAGCTGATAGTTTAAAAATGAAAAAAAAAAAAAGGATTTCTTTATTTGATGTCAGATGTTAAAATGTAATGGGCGTTCGAAAAATATTGTAGAGAGGATGAATGGATGGTTGAATGGATGGATTAAATGGTTTAGTGAGTTTAAATCCAGACGAGGGCAACATCAAACTAAATAGAACGTTCGTTTTAACATTGAGAATCATTGATATAAATCTGTTCATATTGATAGTGCTGTGTTGAAATCATATTGCTGCAACAGTTATTGTTTTTGCTGCTGTTTAACCGCAGGTCATTTCCAAGTAAACAGGCTTATGATCAAAAGTACTTCATTCGTGAGCATACCGTCTTTTTTTAAATGGGGGGAGGGCTCTTTAAAACTATATTATATTATGCGTCGTTTTTAAGACAGTGTGGTGTGCTTTTGAAGGGCATTTGGTTGCTATGTCTAGCAAAAAGGACCACTCACTACAGGCGCGTGAACAGAGTTGCTAGCCCTACTGCAAACGTATAAAGGGTGCATTGGGCACCATGCGCCATGTGCCATGCGCCATGTGCCATGCGCCATGTGCCATGCGCCATGTGCCATGCGCCATGTCGAAAACGGGAAGGAATATGGGACGGTGTTATTGCCATGGTGTTCTCTTTGTGTTCTTATATTGTTGCGATGACTATTTATCACTGGCGTCACCAAGATTACACACAACGCCTTCTAATTGATGATTTTGAAAGAAAATGAGATATATGCAATTTTGGGACCAGTCTACTAGTAAAACCAGTCTACTACAAGAAATGGGGATTCAAATTGGTGGGGACAGATGCTTTTCAAACTTGATAAATCTGCAGATCTTCATCCTATTTTATTTGAGAGATTAGGCTACTATAAGAATTGTGGTGAACGGTAGGGGCCCAAATGCTACATATGCAGTAACATCAAACACCAAAGCTTTATTCTCTCAAGAGAATGAAAACGTTTGATTGCTAACACCCCAATCACAATAACAGCAATGGTATCGACATCGTTATCAACACCTAGAGTGTCGTCAGAAAGTGACGGCCCTGCGTCTGCTAGCAATGCAGTCATTGGCCGTTTGTCAGATGGATATTTTCACAGCTCGTCTCTGTGACGGAGCTACAATCCTGGATCAAGCAAAGACTACAACACGATACTCTGCCTCTGGGATGACGTCAAGCGTTCAGAGCCCTCTGACAGTTGCCCAATGCGTTCGATGGAAGTAATCCATTGGTATTCTATATACGGCTAGCGGGTGGGCAAAAGCGACGACGTTGTCGGAGAGATTCGAGGTGTCGATTGACTGCCTGGTCTGTTCCGGAATATTGATTTGAAATTTTTGAACAAGATTAGTAATTTCGGAGGAGTGAGTAATTTGATTACATCGACCCCAGTGATCAACTGGTACTTATTTCATTGTAGGATAAAGGAGGAAGATAGGGAGAGGCCACGTGCCCTAGTGGTCAGGATATAAGGCTTAGCGCAATTTCGTCCGTCTTTACGTTCTGAGTTCAAATTCTGCCGAGGTCAACTTTACCTTTCAGCCTTTCGGGGTCGATAAAATAAATACCAGTTGATCACTCACTCCTCCGAAATTACTAATCTTGTGCAAAAATTTCAAATCAGTATTACTTCGTTGTACTCTATCTTAATACTGGTTTCAAGTTTTGGCAACAAGGCCAGCCACTTCGTGGTGGGGAGGGGGTCGATGTAG
>NC_068989.1:8819709-8833777 GCF_001194135.2 Octopus bimaculoides
GCGACGACGTTGTCGGAGAGATTCGAGGTGTCGATTGACTGCCTGGTCTGTTCCGGAATATTGATTTGAAATTTTTGAACAAGATTAGTAATTTCGGAGGAGTGAGTAATTTGATTACATCGACCCCAGTGATCAACTGGTACTTATTTTATCGACCCCGAAAGGATGAAAGGTAAAGTTGACCTCGGCAGAATTTGAACGCCGAATTTAAAGACGGACGAAATGCCGTTAAGCATTTCACCCAGCATGCTAACGATTCTGCCGGCTCGCCGCCATGTACTTTAACATGAATCTGTATTATTCCCACTTCAGTCGTGTCAATCAGAGGGAGATAAACCTGACGCAAAGACCCTACCCTTTCAAAATATATTCCGGATTTCAATGCGGTGTGCTGGTAGAAACGTTTGCACGCCGGGCGAAATGCTTAGCAGTATTTCGTCTGTTTTTACGTTCTGAGTTCAAATTCCGTCGAGGTCAACTTTGCCTTTCATCATTTCGGAGTCGATAAATTAAGTACTAGTTGCGTACTGGGGTCGATCTAATTGACTGGCCCCACTCCCCAAAAATTTCGGGCCTTGTGCCTAGAGTAGAAAATAATAAATTCCAGATTATTTTTTTTCGTCTATATTAAAAAAAAAAAATCTTTTTTCTTATTGTTGCTATTTTATTTCACTTGTTTCTTTTTTTTCTTTTTCTTTTTTGCTTTTCACCATAGAAATGGAACGATACAAATTTGGTTTGGAACCCCGAAGACTTTGGAAATATCACGCTTATTCGATTGCCGCCGAAAAAATTATGGAAACCTGATATATTAATGTACAACAGGTAAATAACAGGATTTTATTTACATGTAAAGCTGTTGGCAATTCGTGATCTGTTTCCAGCAAGATTACTCTTGAGAGAAATAAGAAAGAAAATGTAAAATCTGTTAATTATTGTTGTCGTTGTTGTTGCTGTTGTTGTTGGTGGTGATCATGATGATGGTAGTATTAGTAGTGGTGGTGTCAACAATGCGTCGCTTCCGGTTGTATTTCAGCTGTTTTTCAAAGATGCAGGTTCAAGATTTTTCCCTCCGTGTGTTACATAAGTTTTTAATGATTCTGGGGAACTCCACATTTCCGCTGTTATTTTCGCCCTACGGGTCGGAATTTGTGGATTGCTTCCGTAGAATTTGCTCATTTCTGAAAAACAAAATCTAAAAATAGGCATAACCTCAAATTATTCGGCAAAATTCAAGGAAGCGAAATTACCGAATGGAATCACTGTTTTGACTCTGCCTTTTCCATGTTTAAGCAAAACACAATCATCACGACCACCACCACAATCTTCACCGCCATCACCTTCACCACCAGTTCAGACAGAAACAACATCCAAAGTAGCAACAAAAAAACAACTGCACAAAAATAAATGTGAAAATGACAATAGTAATAACGATGAGAACAACAAAATTAAAGTAAAAAACAGACAACTCAGTCTAAATAATCACTTTAAAATTACAGCAAATACGTGGTGCTTCGTCGGTTGCGACGACGTGGGTTCCAGTTGATCTGATCAACGGAACAGCCTGCTCGTGAAATTAACGTGCAAATGGCTGAACATTCCACAGACACGTGTATCCTTAACGTAGTTCTCGGGGAGATTCAGCGTGACACAGCGTGTGACAAGGCTGGCCCTTTGAAATACATGTACAACAGAAACAGGAAGAAAGAGTACAAAAGGGTTCGCCACCACCCACTGCCGCAGCTTTGTGGAGCTTTAGGTATTTTCGGTCAATAAATACTCACAATGCCCGGTCTGAGAATCGAAACCGCAATCTTACGACCGCGAGCCCACTAATACTAACATAATGCTAACTAATACTAACATAATGCTAACTAATACTAACATAATAAAGGAAAGATCAAGACACAACGACCAAAAAACTGTTTAGCAGATTCATCAGCTCTGCGTCAGGTATAAAAAATTAATTTATTGTCTAAAGCAGTGGTTTTCAACCGAGGTCCACACGGACCCTAAGGGTCCATATAAGATTTTGGGGGGTCCACGTAACAAAATAGTAAATTGGGGATCCGCAAACAGTGTTTTAAGGGCTCCAGAAAATATTTTGCTTTAGATGTATGTATTGGTATGTATTGCAAGAAACAGGTAGGTTTCTTTCTCTAACATTTTACATAATTCAACCTACACAAGTTAATGTGTGAAAAACAAAATAGGAATTTTAAAAGAAGTATCTATATAACTGGTTTTCAAACATCGAATGGCGATAGAAGTCCACCAGAATAAAATAGTAATCAAAGAGGTCCATAAATGATTTTTTAAATGGTTGAGAACCCGTGATCTAAAGAATCAAAAATTATCTTTACGAGGTCTGGCCGAAACATAGCTTTAAATATATCAGAATCCATCCAGCAAAAAACCAATCTCAAAACTTGTTTACAAATCTATAGAAGTAAAAAGTCGGAAACTAGAGCAAGCGATACTTCAACAAATAGAAAATTGCTTCCGATTAATCTAAGAAACGAAAGCTTGTGATGCTAGGGGTAAAACACAATATAGTAGAGGTGATATTTCTGATAATAAATGATAGGATAGGATAAAGTCCCTTCCCGAGTCATATAGACTCATGGGGCCGCCGGTTTTCCTATTTCTGTGGCGTATATATTGTCCCCTGGACGAGACGCCAGTCCGTCGCAGGATAACACATTTTTGCCAGCTGAGTGGATTGAAACAACGTGAAATGAAGTGAGTGTTCTGCTCAAGAACACAACGCATCGCCCGGTCCAGGAATCGAAACCACAATCTAACGGTTATGAATCCAATACTAAGCCATGCGCTTTCAAGACAGTAGACGAGGTCAGGAAGCACTCCACAACAACTCTAATGAGTGATGAATAGGTCTTCATACCAATGTACCTTGGTTGCAGGTCAGTAAAAATGAAAATAGTGGACGTAACCCAAAAAAATAAAAAAATCTGTGAAGGACAGCTCCCCTCTTCGACACAGGGGACAAGACTAATATTTTGCTGGTCCAGAAGCTGCGGACACAAAGAGTTACAGGAGATCAGAGATTAAAAACGATCGCGGAAGAAATGATATGTGAAAGATTTAAAACGAGATTTACATACAATGATTGCATGAAAAAATAAGGAACAGAAAAAACAGTAAGGAAAAGAGAGGAAGTGGGGAGACAGAGAGAGATGAAGACAGAGAAGAGATAGAAAAAGAGACAGACGGACAGACAGATGTGTGAAGATAAGAAGAGAGCAATGTGTGGGAAAGAGAGTAAAGATATGAATTATTTAACAGTAAATACACAATCTGTAGGAATTCAATGGAATCAAAACTCAGGAAAAAAAAGCTGTTGGCAAAATAATACTCGGTTCCATTAGAGAATAAGAGTGTTTCTGTTCATTTTTCCTTTTTTTTTTTAATGACACGCATTATTCAATGAGGATTCTAGAAAGTTCTTTCCCAATGTTTATAGTTAATAAGCTCCAAAAATGAAAAAAAAAATATTAAGAATGAAATACCTTTTTTTTTTTTTTCATTGATTTCACTTCTACATTAAAATCTAATATCGATTAGTTGTCAGACAAAATTAATTGCGCACTATCGGAAGTGACAGCTGTACAAAGTTGTAGGGTTTGCTGTCGCAATAATTCGCTACTATCGAGTTATTTTTTTTAATATTAAAGTTGAAATAAATACCAAAAGACAGGCAAGAGGAATAAAAATAAAACACCATTCGGTTTCTTTTCCAAATTCCTTATGTCAGTTAAACATTCTTCACAGAAGACACATCATACCATGAAGACGCCAAACTTAGAGGAATCTCTTCTCAGAGAAAGATGCTTCACTCATATTTATATGCATGGCTCACAAATGTTTTATACACCTGTCCTTGCTTATCACGGGTGTTTGGTTAAAATAAATCAAGTGAAATGCAAACTCAGGAACCTTTGCCTTCAACCAGTAAGGAAGAAGTAGCACGACAGAAGAATGGAAACAAAAGAGACAGCGAATTTGAGACAGAGAAAATTGTGTCGGACGAAGAGAGTGCTGAAAGATATCAGAGAAAAATACCTACAGGGAGAAATTTAGGAAACCTCGTATAATACGAAAAAAGTGTTGAAATCGAAAAGAAGGTAAGAAAGATAACAAATGTTATCAGAGTAAAATTGGCAAACTCAGAAGTTAAGAATGGCGTGCTATTGGAGGGAGAGAGAAAGAGGGGAGAGATTAGTAGAACTGTTTGGAAAAAAAGAGTTGTAAATATCACCACTACAGTTTAGATACGACGAGTTGCCGCCTGTTGTAATTTTCGACGATCTTATTTAATATTTGTTGTAATTGTGTTTTTAAAAAAAATGGGGGGGGGGGATATACATGACTGTAAAGTGAACTGTAATTTAAAAGAACAGTAAAATGAAACTGTTTACTTTGGGTGGGGCGAGTAAGCCATTTCATCCTCATTTTTTATCATAGTCCATTCGATATGAGTTTTATATGTACCCCAATGTCTTGTTTTGTCTGTCCTTGTGGTGTCCACTCTTTATAAAGGCCATGTGCCTAAATAAAAGAAATCCAGCTGGCAGAATCATTAGCACAGAGGTTGGAAAAATGCTTTGTGCTATACGTTTTCGTTCTAAGTTCAAATCCTGCCGAGGTCAACGTTACTTGTCATCCTTTCGGGGTTGATAAGATATATTATCAGTCAAATTTCCAAAATTTGAAACCATTTAAAGATAACGAGCTGGAAGAATGGCAGCTAGAGCGATAGATAAATGCTTTTGTGCTATTTATTCCAGCTCTTTACGTTCTAAGATCGAATCCTGCTGAAGTCGACTTTGCCTGTTATCCTAGGGTTCAAAAATCTCAACCATTGTGCCTATAATAGAATGAATATTATAAAGCCTTTACAACAAAAATATGTAAGGCGAACTAAAACGCTACCCGTTCTTCCAGATACAATCTCTCTTACACAATAAACACTATTCTTATATGGGTGTTCGTTTCTACATATTTGTTTGCGCAGTTTATGATCATAATATCCCGGGTTCACTTCCAGGACAGTGCAGCTCTCGCGTCTTTAAACGTAACACTTTATTTCTCGGAGCTCAAGCCTACTCAACTGTGGTGAACTCTAGTTGTGAGCATCCCTGAGTTTATCCCTCTCTTTCCCCAGCTATTATATCCCGGGTGCTCCGTTGGGTCGAAAGATATATACCCGATCAGATCGGGTGTATATCTGATCGTAACCGAAAAAGTACCTAAAACAAATTAGCGAAAGAATCGCACAGGCTGCCAAGTCATGTTCCCTTGCGAGAGAAAACTTAATATAAAAAAGAATTAATAATAAATTACGTACTTTCATTCATTTTTCGAAACAAGACTTGCCAACAAAATATAAAAACCTATGTTCTTATCCAGCGATGTTGATAATATATAACAATGGGCATTGGTTCTTTTTAAAGGTTATTTCGGTCTCCAATACAGACTTAGAGAAATTTTCATATGAACCATTCATTGTGTTTTTCTAAAGAAATTTCCTGAATTTACTGAATATTTTAATTTGCAATCTGTTTGTGAGATGCAGTGTTTCGTTGTTCTTGTTTTTATGCCTTTGTGGTTATCTTTTCTGAGTATTAAACAATGTTGCAGTTTGTATGCTTTTTATTACTATTGTAATATTTGTGTTTATTTGAATGTGTAATTTATGTGTGCGCCTGGGGTATACACGTAAAAGTTTACGTTCTTTTCATGTATGGTGTGTATAAAATTGAACTGTCTTCTCTGCTTTTGTGTATGTGTGCGTTTTGTGTGTGTATGTACTTGGCTTTGTAGTTGCGTTTTGTGTAAGAATCTGTGTGGTTTGTATTTATTACGTTTTGGTATGTGTTTTGCTAACGGGTATTTGTGTGTGTTTGAGCGTGCGTGAAATGATTTGGCTGTGCGAACAAAATACAATTTTATATTACTTGGGCTCAAACAACCGATGTATAAAACCAACGAGAAGTAATAAATAAATACTTAAATAGATCAGTTTTGGATTTAAAACTATAACCAACATTGTATTTTTAGAACTTTTACGCTTTTAGAATCAAAGAATGATAATATTATATTCACATCTTTTGATCTTTTTATCGGCAGAGGAGGAAAAACGCAATTGGCCAAATCTAAAGGTGATCTGCTTACTGGCTAATGGCTTGTATCGTGGCATCACCAGCACTTCGCTGTGTGTCTGTTAGTGAAAACGTTAAATTTTTAACATTCTAATCTACCTGAATTTAAGTAGGTTTCATAGATAGAATTATATGAATCGCTGCCATAAACAAAAGATGCGCTGTAAAAATGGCGTGAGTTTCAGCAACTTAAAATACTGGAATCAATTCCTACTGTATCAGTACACAAAGTACTCTAGATTCGATGCATGAAAGCAGTGAGTTTAACGTTGGATTTCATAGCACACGCTTAAGGTGGTAAACTAGCAGAATCGTTAGCAAGCAAAACAAAATGCTTTGCGACATTTCTTCCTGCTTTGTTCTAAGTTCAAATTCCGCCGAGGCCCACCTTGATTTTCGTCCCTTCGGGGTCGATAAAATGAGTGTCATTTGAGCGCCGGATTCGATGCATGGCAACTGCCTCAACCGCAATATCAGGCTTTGTGGCTATGGCAGTGAAGATTATGTAGCTGACGCTACAAGTGCAAAAGGAAAAAAAAAACAAAGAAAAGACACATTTTTTTTTTACTAGATTGGTTCCACAGTAGCTTGGTGTGAAGTTAAGATGGTATTCGTGCCAATATCTCCTCATCTAAGGCGGCGAGCTGGCAGAAACGTTAGCATGCCGGGCGAAATGCTTAGCGGTATTTCGTCTACCGTTACGTTCTGAGTTCAAATTCCGCCGAGGTCGACTTTGCCTTTCATCCTTTCGGGGTCGATAAATTAAGTATCAGTTACGAACTGGGGGTCGATGTAATTGACTTAATCCCTTTGTCTGTCCTTGTTTGTCCCCTCTATGTTTAGCCCCATGTGGGCAGTAAAGAAATAAGAAACGTTAGCATGCCGAGCGAAATGCTTAGCAGTGTGTGTGTGTGTGTGTGTGTGTGTGAATGTCCTTGCGTCTGTATTTGCACTTGTTCCACTGCTAGAAACCGGTATTAGGTTGTTTATGTCCCTGTAACTTATCGGTTCGATAAAAAGGGACCGCTAGAATAAGTACCGGACTTTTAAAATAATAACTTCTAGGGTCGATATTTTCGACTAAAACCTATCAAGGTAGTGCCCCGGCATGGCCGCAGTGGTGATTACAACAAATAAGTGATAAAAGATAAAATGTTATATAAACAAGGAAAGTAATAGGACAGAATAAATAAAAGATATCAATGCATATGTGATCATCTTATTTATTTATGAGAAATGGTAACTGGGGAACTTAGAAATTCATGTTTTCGCAATGATATTAACAGTATATTCAATGTCAATGAAAAACAATCGAAGTGATGGAACCAAGTCGCAGACTTTAACCCATGGGATTCCTTTCTCCTTGTCTCCGATATAATCTTTCAGATTTTTGAACCATTAAACAACGAATATTTAATATTTTTTTGTTCATTGATATTATATTTATAACCCGTCAAGTTGTAATATCAGTAGAGGAGAATAAACCTCTTTTATATTGGTATTGATCGCTTCCAAACTACAACTCTCATGGCCTTCAAAGGCAGGCCCTCCATGTTGATAAGTTACCAACTTGCATTTGACAGTTCGAATCGTACTGCAATCAAAGTCCTTGGCCTAGGTTTCTAAACTTAACCGTTCGAGGTGGTTTGTTATCACTGCCATTACATACACCACGGACTGACTTAAGGCCCTCAAAGGCCCTCCCTGTTGATAAGTTACCAACTTGCGCATAGTAGTTCGAATCGGACAGCAATCAAAGTCCTTGGCCTAGGTTTCTAAGCGTAACCTTTTGAGATGGTTCATTATCACTGCCATTACATACAGCACGGACTGACTCAACTTTCACGTCACTTTGACGAATGAGAATTCAGTAAGACATACCTGCGCAGTGTTCTTAGTCGCCACTGGATTTCTGAAGATATTGTGTTGGTGTCGATGCAGGCGTCTTAGTTTGTTGACCCATCTGCATGATGAATATTATTATAGTGAGCGTGTTTTGTATAGAACCTGTCCCCCTTCCCGTCCTTCAAATTGTATTGGTTTCATCCCACCGACCCATCGGCTATCGGGATTAAAGATTTTTATGGAGTTGTTTCCTCTTAGATGAGCAGCTAAGGAGCTGAAGGGTTACATCTGCTCTGGGTCCATTGGAGTATCTCTGACTGTTCATCTTCTGGAGGCGATTCCGTAGCTGGGTGCCTGGCAAATACTACTGCTCCAAGCCAGAGTAGATCTGGCAACAGTAATGGCTAAGAGGTGGTAGCACACTGCTAAGTTACGGGGACCTAAACACACCAGCATCGGTTGTCAAGCGATGTTGGGGGGACAAACACAGACACACAAAGATATAATCACACACTTACATATATATATATATATATATATATATATATACGACGGGCTTCTTTCAGTTTCCGTCTACCAAATCCACTCACAAGGTTTTGGTCGGCCCGAGGTTATAGTAGAAGACACTTGCCCAAGGTGCCACGCAGTGGGACTGAACCCAGAACCATGTGGTTGGGAAGCAAGCTACTTACCACACGGCCACTCCTACGTCTATGATATTGATGATGAAGTGTATGAAAACAGGTTAAGACAAAGAAGGTTGAAGGATTAGGGTGGGAAATTAGTGTCGAATAAAAAAAGTCTCTTGTGTAAATTTGCTGGAAGATTGCAAGTCTTATTTATCATTACCCTCGTCGTCAGTTTCGAAAAACAACGTAAGACGACCAAGAAACTGACTTGTACAAAACAGTTATAAAAAGCGGGCAATAAATGCAGAGTTTAAGTCTATTTAAAATACTAAATTATCAGAAAGGAAACTTTTTTGTGTCGTTATTTTTAAGAAAAAGTAGTTTTAATAGTCTTCGAAAATTTCACCTAAACCTAGGTCTAATGAAAAGTTCACCGTTGAAACAGTTATAGTATTTTCAAAGATTGTGTCTGGAAAATGTCTGTCTCATTTACATTGAATTACCTTTAAATCGTGGCAATAAAAACAACTGGCAATGCGAAATATATTGCAGCTATTTATTTCAATTTCTGCTCTAGTCTTTACCTTATATTGCAAGTGATAAATGGTATTAAATCTTACTGCGATTCCATGAAACAAAAAAAAATCAATATAATTTGCAAAAACAAATAAAGTAACTAAGGTAAAAAACTGAAAAATACAAATCTCAATAAGAAAGCACTGTTTATTAAGTGAGGTATCTTACTGAAGACTGAACCAAATAATTCCGGAGAAATTTTACTGTTGTTTCTGAAATAACCTTTTTTTATGTGTGAGGGTGTTGATAGCACCGAAACAGGAAATAAAATATTCATTTTGCATCGGTAGTAGTTAAGAGCTTCATACGACATCTAGAAGTCACCTCCCTTTGGATTTAATAAGATTTCGGCAGCCGTGTCTGAAATCACATTTTGACTCTCTGATGGAATCATTTTATTTTACAGACAACGCTAATCCTAGTGGCCTAAATATTGGTTTCAAATTTTGGCACGAGACCTGCAATTTCGGGGAGGGGTAAATTGATTGCACCAATTCCATTGCTTCACTGGTACCTATTTTATTGACCTCGAAAGCACGAAATGATAAATCAACCTCGGCAGAATTTTAACTCAGAACGTAAAGACAGAAAATATACTGCTAAGCGTTTTCACCGGTATGCTAACGATACGCTAGCTCACCGCCTTTGTGGCCTAAATTTAGTTATTGGTTAACCGCGTTTACGAAACCAATTACGAATTTGTACGTTCGCTAGCTTTTCCGACATTAAAAAAATATTAATCGTTCTTTTTTACTTTGCTCGCTACTGTGTATATATATATATATATATATATATATATATATATAATCTGCTTTGGAAAATATATATAGATATACTTCGGAGAATACATATATGTGGGGCTGGAGCTGTACATGTGTGTCTATACAAATTTGTCTTTATAAAGTGTATGCACACGTCCATTCAAGTGCTTCTGTAAAAACATCATGAGTCTATATTGTGTGATTATTCAACTTATAATAAGCTTTCCGTTAAAGTAGAGTTGAAGATTAGAATATTTCCTTTCTCCATAGAGCATCGTGTGTATAATGGGTCCTGTATTGTGATGACAGCATCTATTGAAAGTAAATTTCTTCAGTCAGCATCGCGTGCGGAGTCAACTCTATTTAGAAAGCATGTGTAGAATTAGCCTTGTTTTGTGTGTAGGAACGTCTTGTTCAAGGCTGTCACTGATTAGGTATGCCTGTTGATGTGAAGTACTCTAATTGATAGTTCATTTCAGCGAATTATTTCAATCGTAAAGTGAATCAACGCCGCTGTGAGCGCTATATCATCTGTATGATGTGGAAAATATTCCATCAACATTAACTAAATGATATAGGTAACATCTTTAAAATTCATCCAAGGATTGGCCTCCGTGCCATACGTCCGCTACAGAAATCATGTTCGTGTCGTATCACAACACTACGACAGAAGTATTTCACCTCAACTGGCCCTGCTCTCTTCAACATCGTGCCAACCCACATAAAGGAGGAAAGTGATTTCATGGAATCCAAACGGTCCCTAGATGATTACCTCCAACAAATACTAGACAGACCACCCACACCCGAATATGTCACTGAAAATAATAACTCTCTGCTCGAATGGGATATGGTACCCAAGAGCCGACTGTGTATATCTTCCAGGTGGTGGGCCAACTTCGGCTGAAACTTATTTAAGTAATGTAAGTAAAATATTGTGATTATATCGCCAGCACGATTCGAAATTTAGTTCACTCTGTTTTTTAGAGGAGATTCTCTAGAAGCCCATGACAGTTAAAAATACGGGATTCTAACACTGTGGCTTATTAGAATATACAAAAGTTATCCGTTGTCGCGGAACAATTAACATCTACAACATAAGCAAGGAACTAATTGCAACGTAAAAGGTAATCTTTCAAAAGAAATACCTGCAAAAGCAATAAAGTAATTGCTTTGTCATACATGATAGAACAAAACCTAAGACCGATACTGGACTGAAGTACGTTTGCAAGGGTTAATTAAATCTTCCAAAACCTAAATCTGTTATATGTTACATAAGTCTTTTGATTCTAGAAATATGGCTAGACATTCATGTTAAATCTTTGGTTTATTCTAATTATCACTTTTAGGAAACTTCAAAGTCGAGGACGTAATTCTATACAGGTATATGGATAACATGTGATGTGAAACGTTAACCACTAAACCGAGAAGCTGTGTTTCTGTTAACGCATTTGACAGAACTATTCTATAAAATTCAATTAACCCTTTTACTTTGGGCTTGGATCTGAGAAAGAAAATTTGCAACATATTGGAGTGCATCCCTAATTCAATATTCCTGCATTCTGAGTAAAATATCATACCTTGATTATATTACCTACAGGTAACTCAACAATTACAGTTAATTGGGCTTTGATTATCGTTTCGGTTCTTTGAAGTCCTTTTACAACAGTTAACTGAGTGTGATTAACTTTGTCGGTCAGAGAAGCAATATCAAAACGCAAAACGATCAAATCCTATAATTTTATAAATCCATTTTCTTAAACAGGGTATTTAAGAAAAATAATAAACTTCATTATGTTGTTTATGGTGGAAGTTTGTCAGAATCGTGTTAACGAAAGCGTTGTGACCTGTTATAACTCGATATTAACGCTTCCAGTGTGATGTTATGCATGTAAACCTTGATTTTGCTTAGCTCTAGATCAATTTTCATAGAATAAACTCATGGCAAATATGTTGTCCGTCGAAAGTCAAGGTGTTATTCACAACATTGTCGGACCGAGCGATGTGTTGTGTTTTTGAGCAAAACACTTCATTTCACGTTACTCCAAGGCCACTCATCTGTAAAGCAAACCTGCAACGGACTGGAAGAATATTATGATCTCGGTCACTTATACGCCATAGGAACGGGATAACTGAGCCTATGAGTCCTAGGACTCGTATCCAGAACTGATAATGAATCGTAATGAGTCACAGCCACATATCCAGTGCTTCAGACATATCATGTCTCTCTCGAGTTATCAATCATTCTGACTCGAGTTAATTTATCATATGTTGTACAATGCGGCAGTCTGGACACGCCGATTATCTCCCCTATCTAGTTTATTTCTAAATCGCATTCCTTTCTTTTAATGACGGTGTTTGCCACAAAGGACCTAGATAAAACCAACTTGATTGGAGTTTAAAAGTCATTGTTCTATTGCATTTATCATTTGGTATTTGCGGTGGTTTGAGGCAACCCAATACTTTTTAGTCGGTTTGCTCTGCAAAAAAAATATTGTACCCAAGGCCTTTGCTGGCTCCCCTAAACCGGATGGTATCGATACAATTAATGTTGCTTCTCACTGTAGGCTAACTAGTATATTTACAGTTCTACTACTTTTGTATGTATGAGCACGGTAGAGACGAAATAGATTGGAAAAGAAATAGTATACTTAATTGAACATAACTCACACATCCCATCATTTTAGATATTTACTTTAATCAACCATTAAATATAGTATTCAACATATCAAATTACCAAGCTAATTACAGTGATTAATCACTTCTCAATTATATTCACTGCATCGGTTGTTGGTCGTCTGTATGTGTCAATAGGATATGCGAATCAAAACAGATTGATATTTAAGGAGCTTATTGATTCTGCTTGCTTTGTGTGTGTGTGTATATATATATATATATATATATATATATATATATATATATATAATCAGTTTTCAAGTTTTCTGAGACTGGAATGAGACTGAAATTTTTTACAAGTGCAAGAAAGAGATTCTACAAGTATATTTGTAAAAGATTTGCTCTAGATATCGCATTAATGTTTATTTTCGGATATTGTGCAATTCGGAATTATTTGATTGTATGTTTTATCCGACCTATGCAAGGGTATCAAGATATAAGTAGTGTATCTGCTTTTATGTCTCTTTTAACGTCCAATGAAATGTCCAGTGAGACATCGTCAATGGTTTCGTCATGATCCCATTGCTAAATATTATCATTGAATTTTAAATTGGCTTTAATTCATCATCGGAATTTCGATTAATGATTTTTTTTTCTATACTCTGAAACAAGGATTTTCTCAACACAACACGTAGGAAATATATTTCGCTATTAAACATGCATACAACTCAACTTGATATTGACTTCCCATAAACGTTTTCTTAATAAACATAGTCTACAGACGTCGACATGAGTGATACGACATGTGTATGCTTACGATTTGCACTGGATGTTTAGTCTCTTAACGTCGTATTTGAAACTTACTTCAGATCAATGTTCACAGTTAAATGGAGATTTGGCAGTTGAGATTTCATTTCCATTGGATGGTCGTTGTCTCTGAGTCCGTTATAATGGCATCACTATGATGATCTAACAAAGGGGTTACATAGGATTATAGGCATTAGAGCTTCGTACGAATAGAATAACGTTAATACTCGCCCGCTGTGACATTTTTTAAAAATATGGTAAGATGCTGACGCGAACTAGTTAATCTGCTCTGGTATACATTGCAAGAAGTAGGAGGTTTTGTTGATAAAGATAGGTAGTTATCCAATCGATAAAAGACCCGTGATAAAGTATATAGTTGCATTTTTTTTCATAGACGAGATACAAATAGAAATAAAGAAATAACTTGTTCATCCCAATGGAGTTTCTGTTACATACGAGTAATTTAAAACATCGGGAATCTTGCTTATCTATAACTTATTACTGATAAGTAAAAAGAAAACACTTTAAAATTAGATTTTAGCCTAGAAATCAGTAAGTAAATATATTAATATGTATTAAACTTTTTCGTGAGAACTATTTTGTTTTCTTCAATATTAACCTTGCAAAGATATATATATATATATATATATATATA
>NC_068989.1:8833844-8841816 GCF_001194135.2 Octopus bimaculoides
ATATAATATTTGTGTATGTCTTAAGAGAAATATTCTAGAAGTCATGCAAAAACACAACTGTAGAAAATTTTATTAATATATGCCTAATGAAATATCGTTTATACTTCATTGAAAAACGCAAGCATTATGGTAATGATGCATTATATAAACACATCTGTTATGTCCGTCAAAAATATCAACCAATCTGCATATACCAAATATATATTCAACCTGTGACATTAAACTTCGTTTCATATCTGAAAATATATTCCGTCCCCGAGATTCACTGAAGCATGAAAACTACAGTAGGGTAACCACCTTAATCTTTGTCTCTTGAATGAAAGAGGAAGAAGAAAAAAGGATTAATGCCATCAAAATGTCAACGCTGAATTTAATCCTATAACTTTTTTAAAAAAACTATGTACAGAAGCTGGCCTGCTATACGAATTGAACACCCAACGCTTATGCTACTTTTCATGTAAGTATGATATCGAATCGATATTTGCATATTAACATCAGATCGACATTTCCAACAGAGATTTTGCAAAACAATTCAACAAGCAATTTAATCTGAGAACATAAAAAGAAAAAAAAATTAAAACATCATTTTATGCTTTTCGTTATTTTTTTTTTATATCTAATTATCTAAAAGTTCGCAACCTGGTTCCGTCTAGTAGTAGTAGTTTCAATTCTCCTAAGTTCTTGGATACCATACAGTTCCATGTTTCTCCCGCTTTTATATCGTCCGAAGTATTGCTGCTAATCGAGAAATCAATTGTCCTATTTTATATTTTACCTACATTCTTCTGATTTCGATCCGCAAAGAAATAAAAGTCACATTAATGCTTACACGGTATCCACACTTAGTACAGCACAGTTACAGAAAATACAAGTTTGGCTTCCACTTCAAATACAATTGTTCTTCAAATAGATGTAACCTCTACATCAACTGTTTTCACACCGAGAAAGATGCTGCAAATTCTGGCTACCAGAAATATATTAACTGGAGTCGATCCAGATAGACGTTGAATATATTGTTAATCTAATCTGTTCTGATTTAACATCAGTAGAGTCTGCGGATGAGGATAACTTTCCTCTTTCTCTTGTCAGTCTTGACGCGGCAGAAGTGCTGCTCTTCTCTCTCTCTAACTAAGCGATGAAAATCACAAATATCGGTATACTTTTAGACTAACGACTTTTGTGAGTGAAGTTTTTCAGTATAGAAACAATAAAAATAACCAAAATACTCTAAAAATATTCATGAAATGAAACAAATCCTCTTGGTGTCAGTGTTTCAAGACCTTAAGACCCATAGGTTTCTATGGGGCGTAAGTCACCGAAATCAAAACATCGTCCCTGAACGGGATACCATTCCGTTGCAGACTCACTCATTTAGAGCTGAGTGGACGGGAGCAACGTGAAATGAAGTGTTTTACTCAAAGACACAATGCAGCGCCCAGTCTTGGAATCGAAATCAGCATCCTTTGATCGTGAATGGAACACCCTAACCACTAGGCCATGTACCTTCACGAAAAAAAAAGGAATGAATTATGAGGGAAATCACTTGATAGATGTAGCGAGAGACGTAACAGATGCCTTCAAGTATATGAAACCTGGGTCTTTTAGGAGTTTCGAAAATGGGAAATGTTAGCCTTCTAAGAATATTATTTAGGAATGAAATGAAAGTCTCCCATCATGGAATCCAAATTACTCGTAGAGTCGGTTCGATATGGCATTTAAGAGTTAGAAACTAAAACTATTGGTTGTGTTCATCAAAAGAACAGCAGTAGCATTTAGCCAGGCTTTCTATCACAGATATAGTTAACGCTTTCATCAGCCGCAGAACTTAACTTCAGTTTTAATCACGTGTCATGACGACCCACAGTGGTGGTCAGGTTATTGTAGATAACTTTTCACTAGACGTTTACGTGACTATTTCTCACAGTTAGTGATTTGAGTTACGTAAAATAGTTTCTCATTTAGAGAGAAGGCCAGAGATTTTTGTGAAAGAGAATTAGTCAGGCGTAATTTAGCACTTTATGCAGCTAGCCAGCCATTTTTCTTCTGGTTATCGTCACGTAGTTTATTGCAAAAGTATATCCATTTGATGAATGTATGGAGCTAGCTGTAAAGCGCGTGGCGTACTGATTTGAGTGTTATCCTCCTGATCATTACGATGTAGGTTCAAGTCTCTAACCAGTTGATACGATATCCTTGAGCAAGGCACTTCATTTCACGTTTCTTCAACATTGATTCAGTTCATTCAGCTGAAAATTAATGACTGGAAGAGATGCTTGCTTGCTTCATGCTCTTGTTTGATGGGGCTGAGGTCATCCAAGGTTAGTGGTCCCAGAGATGTCATCATTGCGAAGAGCCTACAAGGTCCACCAGTGCTCTCCATCGTCAGAGGTCTCGTGCCAGCCCCTCTGCATCCTTCTAGGTGTCGTCGAGCCTCTGGAGATTTTTCTTAATTACGTCTAGCCATCTGGTGAAGGGTCTGCCACGAGGCTTCTTCCGGCCCGCAGCTGCTACGTCGAATGAGACTAAAGCCGTGATAGGATGATCTAGCGGAAGACAGAGGACATGTCCATATCGGTGCATGCAACGGATAACTATAAGGTAAGAGGCTGCGGGCTGATGCGTGCACGCACACAATTTTTTGTTGGTAACGTGATGATACCATCTGATGTGATATTCTCAATGGTTCTCAGGGCTCTGTTATCGAAGCCGTCGATCTTCTTGGCCAACGTCTTCAAGAGGGACCACGTTTCTACACTATAGAGGAGGATGGAGAGGACCGATGCGTTGTAAATGCGTAGCTTCGTCTACCGGGAGATAGAGCATTGGTATCAGAGGGGCTTTCATAGGAAGTACATAAAACACGCAAGCCCCCTCGCTATGACAAGGCCAAACCCAGGAGAGGAGGTGGCTTGAAAGATCTGAGGAATTAATCCTTTGACGAACTTGTGTCCTGCCTAGAGGCGGGAGTTTTGTGTTTTCAGTTCCTTAAACCTCGCAGAAACTGTGATTATCTCTGCTTCTTGAGCTTATAGGATCGATGCATATTACTTCCTTTTATGCTTTTGATAGCAGTAAACCACTGTTGCTCCTAGTTTTATTTTAATATTTCTAAATTGTTTAGGAATTATTCTAAATAGTAGATCACTGTGCTGTGTATACTTTGTCGTATCAAATCCAGTATTGCATTTTTATTTATTTATGGGTTTCAGCCAAGTGGCTGCGGTCATGCTGGTGCACCACCGTTATCCATGTTCTCCGCTCACTATTCCTGGGAGAGTCACGAGGGTGCAGTTGACTCTCACTTCTTCTTTTAGGTTTTCTCAAAAGCAACCATCATTTAACTTCCCGTGTGGATTCCCAAGCGGAACCAACTGAGACTATGAACATTATCCAACCAGCCTGTTCTTGCTCTACCCCTAGCTCTTCTGCCGCTTGGTTCGGTTTGAAGAATCCGTCTTACGGTTCTTTCCTGCGACATTCTAACCACACATTCATAACACCGGACTGTGATCTTTCAATTCAGAGAAGTAGCGGCTCAGTGTGGAATGATTTCAGAGGTCCTACAAATTTCAAATACCATAATTTTAAGGCCGCTAGATTAAGTATCCGTAATTACTCTATTGATTATATGCGCTCGCCTTACAATATATATATCTTGTTACTTTGTCAGAATATATCAGCATTCCCATAGAGAAAACTCGAATAATGCATCAAGTGGTTCAACAAAGTAGTTATTTAATCACGTCTGTAAAAAATTCACTCTTTCTCTCCCTCACTCTCTTTCTCACTCTCTCTCTCTCTCACTACCTCTCTCTTGTTCTCACTCGCTCGCTCACTCCCTCGTTTTTTTCTTCTCTATTTTCTCTTTGATGATTAAATTAGAAGCAATAATTGAAATGATCTACAGAGATTCCTATCTTGTGTTTCTATTTAAATATCTACTTTATTAGCATCAACAGACTATAACTATTTCACTGTAGGTGGCTGACTTGAAAACTAATGCCCCTGTCTCAAGTTCATTGTTTCGTTTCATTAACACCGAACAACAGTTGAAGACAAATTTAACCTCTTATGTTGCTAAAGGCAAACAGATTCGGTTACGTTAGTATTTCCGCCCTTAATATTTTCTCATAATTTAGAAACAGGATGTAAATAATCAGAGCAGTAGATGATAATATTCCCTTTTAAGAAACTCAAAATGAAATAAATGGAGAGTGACTGGTGTTACTAAAATATACTTATTTATTAAGAACCGTATGTTCACTTTCTGTAGATCCGTGTGAAATTCAAATATATCTCTTTGAAGATCTATAAATACACAAATCACATCCACATACAAGGACCCTTCATACTCATAAAATCACTCACGCACTCACACACACACACACACACACACACACACACACATACACACACTTTTGATGTATTCATAGACTGTGTTTTTCTTAACAGTGTAGCAAACTTTGAAAGTAGTGACCCATGCAGATATACTTTGGCCAGATATTATGTCGCCCTGAAAAAGACCTAATTTTTCTACGTGGATATCACACACACATCAGCTAACCTAAATTTTAAAAAGCTACACCCACACAAAATTTAATATTTTTGTCTTAGAGTCAATGCATCTGCATATTTAAATGTGTAATACCCTGATCTCTCGAACCATTGTCATGTGATTATCTTTCAGAAAAAAAAACCGTTTATTCAACAGTGTCACGCCCATTTGTGGTGGGCGGTATATTTTCGCTTTAAAATTCCTCGCTGTTTGATTGATCTAAACGCTAAATATTTATTTTGAATCTGCAAAGTTGAGGCTTCCTACAAACTGTTCTCAAACTTTCTGTTCAACAAGAGAAGCACTCAAGGAACTGGCCGAACAAGAAGCTAGCTGCAGTACTCATTTTGAATAAATGTTATTAAAACTGCGATTATCATTCACAAATACTAAAACGTTGAGCTGGTAAAATCGTTAGCGAAGGAAGCAAAATGCTTAGCGACATTTCGTCCGTCTTTACGCTCGAGTTCAAATTCTGCCGAGGTCGAGTTTAATTTTCATTATCCGTGGGGAGGGGTCAATGAGATAAGTACCAGCTGAGCCCCGGTGTCGATATAATCAGCTTAACTTCTCCCTTAAAATTACTATCCGTGCACCACTATTTGAAGCGATTATTCACAAATGTATTTCTATTGACACATTGCAAAACACATAACACATTTCTTGAGAAAGGTAACTCAATTGAAAACTTGAAGAATCATTGTCTCTACTTTGTAAATTTAAGATGTGCATATCTAATTAACTAATCTGCATATTTAATTAGATATTAAATTTGTTGTTCTTCTAAAGAATGCGGCTTAGCAAATTAACCAGCATACCGTCTGTTACCTATACAACTTGAGATATTTCATTTGTGCATATTAATTATCTGAATGTAGTCATTTTTTTTCCATCTTCTACAAATGCTCTTCATAATTTTGCTGAAAACTGTATTTTCAAGAATATCCTGTGCCAATATACAAGAAAAATACATATTTGCAATTCTTTTATTCTTTTACTTGCTTCAGTCATTTTGACTGCGGCTGTGCTGGAGCACTGCCTTTAGTTGAGCAAATCGATCCCAGGACCTATTCTTTGTAAGCCTAGTACTTATTCTATCAGTTTTTTTTACCGAACCGCAAAGCTACGGGGATGTAAACACACCACATCGATTGTCAAGCGATGGTGAAGGAACAAACACACAAATGCATACATACATACATACATACATACATACATACATACATACATATATATATACGACAGGCTTCTTTCAGTTTCCGTCTACCAAATCCACTCACAAGGTTTTGGTTGACCCAAGGCTATAGTAGAAGACACTTTCCCAAGGTGCCATGCAGTGGGACTGAACCCGAAACCATGTGGTTAGGAAGCAAGCTTCTTATAACTCCTGCGACTCTATATGTTTATATATTATATATAAAAAAAACCTGCAAAAGTGTGACTTCTGTATTTATATATCAAGTTTATAAAATACAGGATTTTTTTTATTAATGACATAAAAATACATTATTTCTTTTATAAATTGCATTTCATAATTGATCTCACTTCGTTTTGAACAGAACTTTAAATTGTGATGACTCTAGAGTAGTCCAGCTTGCTTAAATTTTCACCAAATGAAATCTGATGCCAAGATTTTAAAAATTCGACCAGTTTTACACGTATCTAATATATTTAAACTTTCAAACTTCTTTATGACGTTCTAAAACAATATAATTGGTTCTGTCGACATCATACAATAGCATGAGATGACGTCATACAAAATGGAAAATTATGGCGTCATAAAACCACAAGTAACAGAAGTATTAAATGAACTGTACCATAACTGTGTGAATAATATAGCGAATGCTGACAGAGGTTATGAGTTCATAGAATGGCGACACAGAATAACAGATTAAATATCTAATGGTATTCAGTTACTTCGTTTCATGTTCTGGTTCCAAATCTCACCGAGATTATTTTGGTTCCTGATTGTTCCAGCGTTGAAAAAAGTACTGATCTCACTTCAATTTTCAACTACTTTTAATTTTCACAAAACATATGGCGCTGCCGTGACTGTGTAGTAGGCAGCTTGCTTCCCAACCGTATGGTTTCAGTCCTACAACGTGGCACCTTGGGCGAGTGTCATCTACTCTAGGCTCGGACCGACAAAAGCCTTATGAGTGGATTTGATAGAGGAAAACTGAAAGAAACCCGTCGTATATATATATATATATATATATATATATATATATATATATATATATATACTAATGATTTGTAGGTACGTGGTATTTCGTTATGCAACCATAACATACTATAAAGTATATTAAATGTTTTTTTATAAGTCAATATCACGTCCTACTGCGTTAGCAGTGCTCTTTAAATTATTTTGTTAAGGTTAGTTCTACAAATATTCTATAGAAATTATAGCCATCACTAATTTTTGCTACAACGTTTCGAATCGAGACGTCAGATGTAAACTAACAATGAGACCGAAGAGAAAAATGGGTAATGTGTGTATATATACCTTATTCCGGATGGTTTGCCCCTTCATCGTTTGGATTACATTTAACTTTCGACCTACCATGGAAAAGAACAAAATGGTAATATACTGAAACGGAATTCATGTGCTGCACAGCGTTTCCTGTTACAAAGAAATTCTTGTACAAATTAGATGTATCATCTAGTACCTAATACGTGTAGGGGCTGTCTGGGATGAGATTTCTTCAGTATTGGTGACAAGATGTAAAGAACAGGGGAATCAGTAAGGTTGCACGATAGGGTTTTGAAAACTTCCTAGCTTTAAGGGTATCGCGAAAGACCATCCGAGTTTTTTTTACAAGGCTTAGAAAAACTCGAGGGCTGCTACAATAAGTGTGTGAGTCTGAGAGGTGAATATGTTGAATAAAATCATAATTAACTGATCCTCCTGTATTTTCTTTTACCCAAAGCCAGGAACTTTTCCACACCCTCTCGTGTGTCTCAAAGACACAAAGTTTTATGAAAGGAAAATAGTGACTTTCTCGCAGTTATATATATAAAAGCATTAGCTACTGTAACGATTGAAATGATGTGAATGCTTCCCGTTCTCGCAAGTAAAAAGAAAAGTATCTGAAACTTATAACAGATCTGTTTCGGAATAACTGTCTCTTACTAGAGAAGATTTACCAACTTTTCTTCGTTTGCTCAGACGAATTTTAATCTAAATCGATATGCGTTGGCTGTATCCTAACACAATATTACATTATCAGCCGTCCTGACCTGCATATAATAGATAGTTGGCCTTGTGGTAAATTAAATAGTATGCAGAATACATATAGCTACATTATACATGTTTCAGGTTTTCTGAAATACGAGATGATTTTATATATATATATATATATATATATATGCATTATATATATATATATACATGTGTATATATATATATATATATAT
>NC_068989.1:8842418-8843678 GCF_001194135.2 Octopus bimaculoides
AATTAATAGTTATCGCCAAGCCAACATGGCAGTCCCAAAATTAGGACGAAAGCTGCCGTGAATTAGCTCCAAGAAGCCATCGCCTCTAGCTAGCTATGTGACACACGAAACCTGTGTCCTTTATAACCTTCGAACAGGGGAGGTCAGCAGTGTCCCCCTGCTGGTTTGGCATCTGCAGACTAGACTAGTTTCAGGGTGTTGCCCCTTGTCAATGCAGAGTAGCCAAGCCTTAGCCAGGCGGCGCTGCTGACTATCTGCTCGAAGGTTATTTATCTAATTTCAGTGGAATCTATCCACTGGAGCGTCGATCTTACGACCGTGAGGTTGTGAGTTCGAATCTTGGACCGGGCTGCGTGTTGTGTTCTTGAGCAAGACACTTTATTTCACGCTGCTCTAATTCACTCAGCTCACTCAGCTGTGTGGCGTTGAATCACTGATTCATTTATCACAATGTTTTGGTGTGTGTGTGTTTTGTTTTTTTGTTTTTTTTTTGTTTTTTTGTTTGTTTGTTTTTTTTTGTTTTTTTGTTGTTTTTTTTGTGGTGGGTTAGAATCAAACCCCTCTGATAAACGGAGATGTATATATTTGGAATTAAGATTACCTCAAATTTGTGGTTTGCAGCTTCAGAAGACTTCTGAAATCATCTTTAAAAAAATAACCTTATTTAATGTTGATGTTGTTTTTGTTCTTGTTTAACTCCAGGTCAACACTGATCGAACCACCCTATGGTCATAGACGTTCCGACTATAACGAAGCCGTTTTTTTTCCGTTCTCACACAGTATACTCCAAACTACCTTATTCAATTTGTATTCCGTCGCTTCAGAAGGTTGTTCATGATTTGATGAAAATTTGACTGTTATTTCTAGGAGGTGAGCTACAATATTGAGGCTCCCGCATTGGCTTGAGGTCTTCTAAAAAGTCTTTTAATATTTGATCGTTTTATCTCTACTAAAAACCAAAGACAGATCAATTTCTTCTTCATTCCTGCAAATATTATTGATAAATTATTATTCTAGAAACGTGTTACTCGTCAATTTCAGGATTTATGAAGAAATGGTAATGCCGATTTTTTTCTGATTCTCATTTCCTGCCTTCCATTTAAAAAAAAAATTAACGATGGGTTTTATACTATTTCTGTATTCATTTCAGGAACGCAGAGTAATTCTTCTTATTAGGTTATTCTAATCCAAAACCAGTTACTTGATTATGTTTCTGTATTTCTTTCTATGCCGGGTCCCTGTTGCTATTTCTGGGGCTGG
>NC_068989.1:8844331-8845516 GCF_001194135.2 Octopus bimaculoides
AACGGGATTCTTTCAGTTTCCGTCTACAAAATCCACTCACAAGGCTTTGGTTGGCTCAAGGTAAGAAGACATTTACTTAAGGTGCCACACAATGGGACTGAACCCGGAACCATGTGGCTGATGAGAAGCAAGCTTCTTACCACACAGCCACGCCTGCGCATATATATATATGTGTGTGTGTGTGTGTGTGTGTGTGTGTGTGTGACAGGCTTCTTTCAGTTTCCGTCTACTAAATTCACTCAAAAGGCATTAGTCGACCTGGAATTAAAGTAGAAGGCACTAACTTGCCTAAGGAGCAATACATTGGGACTGAACCACACAAATCTTAACCACACAAATTTAATCTGATTTTTTTTTTATATATTTTACCATTAACGTTGACTTTGATGCTATTTCTATTTTATTTATTTGTTTCTTTTTTTTGTTGAATTCTATTCTAGTGCTAACGAAGTGTTTGATGCCACATACCCGACAAACGTTCTGGTCTCTTACAATGGATTTTGTCACTGGGTACCTCCTGGTATGTTCAAGAGTACATGTCAGATTGACATCGCCTGGTTTCCCTTTGATGATCAGAAGTGTACACTCAAATTTGGTTCGTGGACCCACGATGGGCGTTACCTTGATCTTCAGCTTGATGGAGACGGTAACGGAGATACGTCAAGTTTTATAAGAAATGGAGAATGGAAGTTAATAGGTAAGATAAAGACAACATCAATTTTTAAACATGTACACGAGATTAGTTTACATCATTTTATTGTTTTTTTGTTTTTGTTACTGTATCTCGGGAAAGTCGTTATTCCGATAATAGACACACACACTGGTTCTATTTCACGTCCTTACTTTTATTTGTCAATTGGTTAACTATTCAACCAGTTAATTAATAATCAATTGTTTGAGTAATCATTTGGTCAAACAATCAATCAGCTAGGCCCTTCGAAGCCCTTTCCTCACCACTGGCAATCTAATCAATGACATGCCGTCCTTATCCTAAGTCTACTTCAAGCCTGTCAAATAAAAATAAAGAAGGGAAATAGAATCAGTGCGTGTGTTCATTATTGGCATAATAACTCTCCCAATATACAACGATGTTTCAGCACACGAGACCACATTAAGTATCTTGCCATCCAAATGCAAGAAAGAAATTCTAATTCTCCTTCTGTGTGTGTGTGTGTGTGTGTGTGT
>NC_068989.1:8846094-8848594 GCF_001194135.2 Octopus bimaculoides
ATATATATATATATATATATATACAGAACCTGTATGTCTAAGTTAGGTTATATTACAGACCTTAGCATGGCTCTCTAAAATATTTTCGTACAAATCTTGAAATGTTTCGTGCATGTAATACTAATTAGTTTACTTGTTTTCATTAAAAGAAAATAATCTATGGATAGTTATATACTATTTGGAATGTTGCACTGTTCTTTAGGAACATGTGAGACACAAGATATTGGTGCGGTTCTCAATGAAATACTAACGAAAATTCACATAACGTTTGTATATATGTATTTAAATGTGGATATAGATAGATAGATAGATAGATAGATAGATAGGGAGGGAGGGAAGGAGGTAGGTAGGTAGGTAGGTAAAGAGGTAGACACACACACAGACAGATAGATAGATAACTTTGTTTATTGGATGCAGAGGGCCAATTTCTCACGCTGGCGAGCATTTTTGAGGTGTGGGGGATCATTTTCAACTTATTCCAGAAAGATTAAAGATTAATTTACCATACTAACGATAGTTAATTTCGTCCGAATTGATTCCATTATACTTTAATGGTGCCTTCACAATATAACAACGTTTCGCACCGATTTACGTATCAATCCTCAACGATTTTCATCCTGTGATCAAGTTCATCCAATGAAACCTAGCTTACCATCGATTAGTACGAAGTCATCTTTTAAGTCGCGTGCGACCACAGTTTGACTAAATTTATCAGACGCGCAATTTAATCTCTGAGTAATGGCCGTGTGAATCGCTAACTGTTCATCTGTACACATAAATATGAACACATGAACGCGCGCGCCCAAAATTATATATACATATACACGGTTGACATTGCTTAAATCTAGGTCACCTCTCAACCAACTCTAGCCTTGACTATCTTGTCCTATTTTTATAAGCAATATACCTCAAGCTACATTATGCAATGTCTCCTATTTTTAGGGCTTTATGGTGTGGTTTGAGAGGGATTTGGCTGTTATGTGTAGCAGATCAAGCGACTACAAAAGGCTTTTTCGTTGATATGGAAGTTAAATATTTAGGTGACACGTCGAAACCGAAACCGAAACGATAAGGTTGTTAGCTGCAAGAAATCGAGTTGACATCTGATGCTATGAAGAATGCCACAAAGGAAATATTATTACAAAGCTAAATTCATGTCCTTTTAGATCGATCCAAATGTTGAATGGAACATGCCGCTCAATATCAGAGCAGAGCAATGGAGTCGTTATCTTAGCATTTCAGGATATCATATTAAGAGGCAGTTATTATTCTTCATTACAATGAACCTATTTCTATCGTAATGATCTATTGAATAACCGACTCTCTGCTCGTTTCAGACGTGATTTATGGTCATTTGTAACACCCAATGAGCAGGTTTATCTTGCTAAAATAGACATTGTTCTGCATTTTATTCTCGGCCAACCAGCAACAACCGATATTTTGCTTCACTTATCAAAAGGATTAAAATCCCAGCAAATGTGTTAAAAGTCAGAAAATTCAATAAGTACCGATAAATATTATATTATCTGTGATTCTTTACTAACTTTTAGACTTAGAAAAGATTGTATTCTGACGTAAAACGACACTTGTATATCAAAAACTGCTATGTTAAGTCTGATACTGAAGACTAAAAAGACAGTAGTAATCAAAACACAAAAGTATCATTATTCCATTCGGTTCATATTTATTTCTCAAATATCTTAATCACTGAAGCATTACATTTTTGTTTTAAATTACGTTCAAGATCCGTTTTCGTATATATAAATATCGAAGTCGATTTATGTGATCTTTTCACTGTTTTATTCTTACTAAAGTTATCGATCTTTTAGAGATACATAGGAAAGTGTGCTTCGTCTCAAATATTTGTTATGGCTTCGAGGAAGAAGTGCGCGCCCATGATCTTTTGCAAGGCCTTAAAAAATCGGGGTTGATCGAGAACCCGCAACTTATGCCTTACTGTAGTAACACATAGAATTATTGTCAGTTTCCGTGACCTACCCGGTGTACTTAGAACAGAATAGATTCCGCTGGGAGTAGTAAGGACTATGTGGTAATGCGAAAGCAGGAATATTTAGCAATTGAACCCGGATCCCTATATCCGATGTAAAAAAAAAAAACAAGCAACTCTAGATTACGGTTGAGATTCGCTATAATATTTACTTACGTCGTCAACAAAATTTGACCCAATCAACACGTCGCTTGGAACCTGATCTAACAACAATTTTATCTTCGGCGCGATTTATTCTGAACCAAACCACTTCTATTTATTCAGTGCATTTTAGCCACTACTGACAAACGGTTGGTGGAATACATCAGACCGGAAACGGAAGGCAGCACCGGCAGGAGCTGACCAAGGAGCTGTAATAACACAAAATCAATGAATGGACGGCGATAGTAACACGCAATGACCAGCTAACATTTTGACAGCTATTATTATCACAACAGCCCAAGAACAATCTCCGAACTTTCTCAATATTTTGTCGTTCATAGCAACGACAAC
>NC_068989.1:8853594-8856026 GCF_001194135.2 Octopus bimaculoides
AAACCGTTCCCTGAAGTTACTGGCCTTGTGCCAAAATTTGAAATTAATATTGTCAAGTTTCTTAGACAGCGAGCTGGAAGACAAAAAATGTTTAGCGGCATTTCTTGCGTCTTCACGTTCTGAGTTCAAATTCCACCGAGGTCGATTTTGCCTTTCGTCCATTCGGAGCCGATGATACCACTCAATACCACTCAAGCATTAAGGTTGATGTAATTGCCTAGCTCATCAACTCAAATTTGAGGCATTGGGTTTATATTAGAAATAACAGTTATTATTATTCATATACACACAACAGATTAGACTGTTGGAAAAGAAAAATTCCTAACATCAGAAAACAAGTAACCTTAGATGCCAAGGACCCTCCTAAGTATCCTAGCTGTCTCTAATAACACTGTTTTCTGAAGCTGTACTAAACTGGGTTTTATGCCTAATTCCTCTATCTATCTGTTCAAATATTTAGGGATAGTTCCCAATACACCTATAACGTTTCAAAGAGTATAAAGTTCATTTGAATTGTAAGAGATATTTTTTATGACAATAATTAACGTTTATTTAGCAAAGCATCTATACTAATAGACTTTTATACTCTAGAACAGACACACACTAATATATATATGTGCTATGAGTGCTCTGTTCCTTATATATATATTCTTTTCTACTCAAGAAACAAGGCCCGAAATTTGTGGGGAGGGAACCAGTCGATTAAATCCACCACAGTATGCAACATGGTACTTAATTTAATGACTCCAAAAGGATGAAAGGCAAATTCGACCTCGGCGGAATTTGAACTCAGAACGTAGTGGCAGACGAAATACCACTAAGCATTTCGCCCGGTGTGCTAACGTATCTGCCAGCTCGGCGCCTTATATATATTATAGATACATAAATACACACATACCTGCGTATACACGTACACACGACGATGGGAAACGATTTAGTTGAGCAATCTGGGTCAAGAAATAAAGACAGAGTTGCGGACACATTGTGACTAGTGGTATAGACCAGCGGAGAGTCCGTCAGACAGACAGATGGATAGACAGATAGATAGACAGACAAAGAGATAGATAGATAGATAGATAGATAGATAGATAGTATCTCTGTCTCTGTGTGTCCTTATCTCGTGTAGCTTTTGGAAATAATATAAATCTTAAACTGCAATAATTTTAATTAATATGATCAACTCGATACTTGAATTCGGTATCCCTGCTTGGCTGAAGTCCAAGTACTTAAACTAATAAAACACAATAAAGGAATACATTAAGAGTGAGATAAACAGAGAGAGAGAGAGAGAGAGAGAGAGAGAGAGAGAGAGAGAGAGAGAGAGAGAGAGAGAGAGAGAGAGAGAGAGAGAGAGAGAGAGAGAGAGAGGCAGCGACAGAAAAAGAGAAATGGGTGAGAAATATATACGTACTTACTTAACGTATGTTGGGAGAACAAATACGGTGAAATATGTTTACTGAAGAATAATTTGTGAGAAATTGTTTCTTCAAATTAAAACTATTTAATTTGAAAATTGATATAAGTAAGAATTAACCATAAATCTTTCTGTGCCTTTTCGATAGTTTGTTTTTAAGATTTATTACTAAAGTAAGTCCTCACAAAAGAGAACATAGCAGAATGGAATGTTCAAATGTTCTTCAAAGTAACTCCATCTAATCTCCCGCCTTGAGTAATTTCTTGGTTAAATTTGATTTAATACATTATTATTAAGATTTGTCTCTTAATGTAAAACCTTACCGTATGTTTGATTAATTCTGTCGTCCTTCGAGAAAATGCTGTCGTTTAAGATAAGAGCTAATCTCATTAGCATTCGCTTAATCAAGCATGCATTCGACTCTTATATCCAAAGTAAGAGCAATAACGGAAAAGACATCGAAGCCTATGACACCCATACCTACGTATATATGTGTGCATACACTGATAAAGAGATACATACATACATACATACATACATACATACATACATAGACAGACAGGAAGGCAGGCAGACAGAGAGATAGACAGACAGATAGATAGATAGAGAGATAAATAGATAGATAGATCGGACAAAGAGAACGGTAGATACATGTGTTTGCCTATCTGCGCAAACACATGTATCTATACGCGCTTGTGTGTGTGTGTCTGTGCGTAACTAACACTCCGTTGGTTGCGACGATGAGGGTCCTAGTTGATCCGATCAACAAAACAGTCATTTTGTGCAATTAACGTGCAAGTGACTGAGCACGCCACAGACACATGAATCCTTTGCGTAGTTCTTAGGGAGATTCGGCGTAACACAGAGTGAGACAAGACTGGCCCTTTGAAACACAGTTACGACTCACTTTTGCCAGCTGAGTGGACTGAAGCAACGTGAAATAAAGTGTATTGTTCAAGGACAATACACTATATATATATATATATATATATATAGATAGATAGATAGATAGATAGAT
>NC_068989.1:8856036-8858630 GCF_001194135.2 Octopus bimaculoides
ATAGATAGATAGATAGATAGATAGATAGATAGATATAAAGAAAGAAAGAAAGAAAAATAACCAGACAGCAACCATGTAGGCAGATAAATAGAGAGAGAGAGAGATGTGTGGGTGTTTGGATGGTGGACGGACAGACGGACGAACCTATACTGATGGATATCTATATGTAAGTGTATATTATCTCTGTGTATGTGTATCTACATATACCTGGATTTCTAATTTAAGGTCTGGGCCAGAGAATTGATTAAATTTATTTCAGTACCTGACAGTTCAATTTTTAATCAACCCTGAAAGAGTAAAAAGGCAGATTTTATCACTGCCAGATTTGAACTCAGTTTACCAAGAGACGTTACAATATAGTGCAAGGCTTTGGACCCAGTAGTCCGTTATTTGTCTTACATGTTCTCGAGAGAGAGAGAGAGATTGCTTTAAACAACATTGTTTTAGACCAAGGTTAGAGATATTCTATTACGTACAACCGCTTAAATGTTCTGCTATTTAGTTTCATAATATCACGTTCAGAATTCGATAAGATCAACTTTGCCTTTCATTTCTCCGCATTCCATAAAGCAAATACCTGTGCAATAATCTATCATAATCCCTCGTTTGACAAGAGGGATACTTAACACTGTGCCTTGCAAATTATTGATACATAACGTAATATTCTCATTTTTTGTTCTTGTCTTTTTCTGTGTCGTTTCAGCTGTCCCCGGCTCGCGTAACGTTGTTAAATACGATTGTTGTCCACAAATTTACTTGGATGCAACTTATACAATTCATATTCGTCGTCGAACTCTATATTATGGCTTCAACATCATCATACCGTGTGTGCTTATTTCTGCACTGTCTCTGTTATTATTTATCCTTCCACCGGACGCTGGAGAGAAAATATCATTAGGTAAGATTATTTTTTAACCATTTTGTTACTGAAAATGACGGTGGGTTTGAAAATATGTTGCTGTATTTACTTACGAGCCTTTATGCTCTAAGTCAAAGTTTCTCAGTGTGAATTGATCTCAGAACGTATTTTAAGATCATAAAGTTTAAGAAATATACTGAAATGGAAGCCTATTAATTTTTACATGATATTGCTGAGAAAAAGGAGAAAATATTACAGGGGAAACCTTGTGTCGCTAGAAAATAGTTAAAAGATGAAATGAACGATAAAATAATTCCTTCAAATATTGAATCACATATTCAGAGAAGATCACTAGTATGGTGGGCAAAGGGACATAGGCTCGTAACTGAAAAACCGGAAGCGGAAGGCAAATATACAGTAGAAGGTGGGGGTCAAACACAAACGCAAAGACGCACACACGTATGTATGTAGATAGATAGATAGATAGATAGATAGATAGATAGATAGATAGATAGATAGATAGATATACGACTCTCTCCCACACGGCTTCCGTCTACTAAATTCACTCTCAGTGCATAGGACTAAAGTAGAAGACACTTGCTCAAAGTGTTGTGCAATGGAACTGAACCCGGAGCAAGGTGCTGAGATATCGAGATTCTTAAACACACAGCTGTTTCTGTGCCTATTAGACAAAATATCGGTTCCTTTTTAAATGCACAAGAATACTCTGTACCTTATAGAAATGCGAAATAAACGACGGTGCTTTTATCAATAACATTACCGTCGCATTGCTTCCATCAGAATTGAAAATGCATGACGGTTTCAGGTAAACTGACAATATTTGATTTTGGCTTTTTAATTCTTTTATTCGTTCATACTTTTATTCGTTTAATTCTGAGTTCAAGTGCCTTTGCCTTTCATCCCTTTCGAGATCGATAAAATAAGTACTAATTGAGCACGGGGATCAATGCATTCGACTTATTCGCATCCTTTAGAATTGCTGGCCTTGTGCCAATATTTGAAAACATTTCTGAAACATTTTAAAAACATTTTTTAAATACAATGCGGGAAATATGACTGCAATTTCTAGTCACGGTTGAGCGAGCCTAAAAATTAAGTAAACAAAGGATACCCACCATAGCTTAGATTATAAGGAAGCATTTGGCAATTGGCTACTATTTGTAGCAGATCAAGTGTCTACATAGAAGCTCACTCATTCATTCGCGTGACTCAGTTTGCACGGATTGTACATGTACTAAATAATCCAAATTCATACCTCATTTTTCATACAGCGATTACACAAACTTAACTGTACTCCTCAGAAGACATTTAATTAATGAGAATATTAGAGAGATATATTAATATCCAGCGTCGTCAAAAGGCATTCATACTTATAAGAGGAGTGAGCAAGAGAAACAGTAACGTTGATGGTTTTCCTAAAGCATAAGCTCTGTATATAAAATTAAATACCGGCAGCTAAGAATAGAAACGTGGCAGTAAACCGTATATGGCGCTCTTTTGTATGCATTAAAATTAATAATAATATCTCAGTTATTAATAAATAATTCACTCGGAAACATAAACGTTTGCACAAGCACACAAACACACAAACACATACACATACACACATGCACGTACACGCATACGAGTACACATACATACACATATATATACATATATATATGCATATATATTTGTATATATATATATATATATATATATATATATATAAATA
>NC_068989.1:8858945-8859752 GCF_001194135.2 Octopus bimaculoides
GCATATATTTATTTATATGTACAATATTGTGCATATTGTACACACACACACACACACACATACACACATAAATATCTAAATATATATACATATATGCTTGCGTATATATGTGTGCATGCGTCTTTCTATCGCTTCATACGGAAACATCCTCGTGTGTGTGTGTGTGTGTGTGTGTGAGTGTGTGTGTGTGTGTGTGTGTGTGTGTGATTGCTCCGAAGTCATTGTTAATGAAATTAAAAATTGTCAATCGATGGAATTTTTGTCCGCCCGTTTCTTTCGTTTACGGTTTTTCTTTCATCATTTCATTCCTCTTTTCCTTCTTATTTTTCTTCATCTATTTCTCCTCCACCACCCCATCCTTCCTTCTTTCCTCCTCCCTCCTTCCCTCTTCCACCCTCCTACTCTTCTTCCCTATTAAATATTCACTGCTTAGTTTCTTAGCCATTTAGTCAAGCTTCTTCTCTCTTCGTTTCTTCATGTTTTTCTAGTTATCATTTATTTTATTCGATCCTATTTTACCTCATTCCTTCTTTTTTGTTGTCTGCATGGTTTTATACATCGGCAAATGATTCTAATTTCCATTTCTGAAGATTGTTATGACATTTCTAAGACTGTAAGCAGAATTCTAAGTGTTTTGTTGCCGTAAACAATGAGTGAATGAGAGAATGGAACAATGGACCAACTACACAACCATTGACGAAAATATGTTCCTTCCATTGTACCAATGATGTTCATGGTGTTGGGTTTTTATTACAACCTCTCCCTTTCATTCTCTCTCTCTCTCTCTCTCTCTCTCTCTCTCTCTCT
>NC_068989.1:8859852-8863026 GCF_001194135.2 Octopus bimaculoides
TATATATATATATATATATATATGAACTCTACATAGTTTTTCTCTCTCCGTGTTGTTTTTCATTCTCACTCCATTTTCTTCCTCTTATTTCTTTCTGTCGAAGAGCGTAGGCTCGAAATGTAAAACACTGTTCCATTTTTCCCGAGCGTTAAACTAATATACGTGCTTGTTGTTCTTACACTAGTCTTCGTCTTTTGTTTTTCTATAAATTTGAACGATATATATGTATATATATATATATATATATATATACATAATATAAATATATAATATATATATATGTATATATGTATATATAGTACCCTTTCCACCCCGCTCCCCGTAGATAGGTATGTACCACTAATTATTATAGGTATTTTAATTGTACAACTAAATTTTTCAGTCGGTCGAAAACTTTTCAGAGGGGTAGCGTGTAACATCAATTGGTATGTCCTTATTTTCTCTTTTTCTTTTTCTTTTCTTATTCGTTATTTTCCCGCTCTGGTGAAGTTCCTCTTTTTAAGTTGATATAATTATCAACAGTAATAATAATTATTATTGTCATAATTAAGCCTGATTGTTCCCAAAATGGCACGAGCAGAAACAGCTGTTAGATGAGATATTGTCTTTTTTTGTAATCAATAAATAATAATTGATGTTTATCAATTATTTATCTCCATTTTCTTATTTTTCCTTATATATATATACATACAATCGTCACTAACTGACTAGGAATACAATTCTGTATTTCTGAGATGAAGAATTTTTATATAATGCATTAGTGAGAGTGGTATCCTCAACCTGGATTTCACTTTTTTCGCTACGTTTCAGTTCTGTATTCTCCAGCCTTCTTCGGGAGTCTCGTGATTCACTTTAGTGCCTTGCCTGGGATTGAACTCAGACTAATAAGTAATATAAAATCTGGGAAATTTGGAGAATTTTATATTCCATGTCATACGTGTTTCATTACAGTATAGGAAATACATAGACACAGAGAATGAGAAACAGAGAAGTTGTGCGTGTGTGAGTCTATGTATCCCAAACGTGTATGCACGCGCAAGTGTATTGTATAGACATATGAACGTATATATTTCTACTGTGTGTAACGTCTATCTCTGAATATCACCTGTATTTCTATATACCATAGACATGCAATATGGTTTCTAGTTTACATCGTCTGCTTTCACTAACAACCCACTCCTGCTTCTTTTATGTAATATAAACCATCTCTATCACATTGAAACAGACTGTTAGTTCATAATATTATTTCATATAAACAAATTTACCAAAATAGCTATGCACTACTTTAAATAATATAAAGTAATTATAGCTTAATGCTATATTTTTTAATCAAATTAGCATAGAGTCTATTGTTTAATCCCCCGGGCTCTTTTTCGTTACATAAATTCACTCGGATAACATCCCCTCAATGTTAAATCAATGGTTTTCTTTAAATCAATTTTTGTTATAAACAAATTCGTTTGTATACTTATAATTACGAATATTTTCTACTTTTGCACATTATTAACTTTGCCCAGTATCACTGTTGTCATATTTAATAGCCACAAATGTTATTATTATTCTGCACGCTGCCGACGATATATTAAATAAAACTCATCCATTATTTTAACAGATTTCATAATCAAATTTCCTTTTTGCTTCCCTAATAACCTTTTCCACTAAAAGCACAAAGCCTGGAATTTGTGGGTCGGTGGAATGGTCAATCACTTCGACCACAGTACTTGACTAGTACTCAGTATATCGACCCAGAGAAGATCAAAGGCAAAGTCGACCTCGGCGGAATTTGAACTCCGTAAAGACGGACGAAATGCCGCTAAGCATTTTGCCCGACGTGCTAACGATTCTGCCAGCTCGCCTCCTTTTGCTTCCCTAATAATGCTTCATTATGCATTTAAGGTCAATAAACGTTGACCTTTTAGCCTTGTTAACCCTTTTTTCAATAAACTTCAATTTTATTAACATAGCAGTTCCATTCACAAATTGTCACTTTACAGCTGTTGTTAGCACTCCGTCGCTTACGACGTCGGGGGTTCCAGTTGATCCGATCAACGGAACAGACTGCTCGTGAAATTAACGTGCAAGTGGCTGAGCACTCCACAGACACGTGTACCCTTAATGTAGTTCTCGGGGATATTCAACGTGACACAGCGTGACAAGGCTGAGCCTTTGAATTACAGGTACAACAGAAACAGGAAGAAAAGTGAGAGAAAGTTGTGGTGGAAGAGTACAGCAGGGTTCGCCACCATCCCCTGCCGGAGCCTCGTGGAGCTTTAGGTGTTTTCCGCTCAATAAACACTCACAACGCCCGGTCTGGGAATCGAAACCGCGATCCTATGACTGCGAATCCGCTGCTCTAACCACTGGGCTATTGCGCCTCCACTCACTTTACAGTAAACCCTCGCCATATCGCAGTTCACCTATCGCGAGTCAACTATCGCGATTTGTTACTTAAACTTACGTCGATTCCTCTGTGGTGTTGTCTTCCATTTATAATAAAATAAATATACTCAAATTATATACTTAATATAAAAATATACATTACAGTACTGTTTCTGCTTCGCGGATTTTCACCTATAGCGGGGTTACAACCAACATTTATTACATTTATTTCCCTTGATTGAAAAATCACTATAAATCTTACAATTCTTCTTATAAATTCAGACAAAACAAATCATATTTATAATACTTGAAATCGTTCTGCATACATTACTATGGCTTTTTCCAAAGAATATTTTGTCGAAAGAAAGATGTTTTCCAACGAAATATACGACAGTAATCAGCATGTCCACGCTCAAATCTGCCAGAAATTACTGAAAATATTCGATAAAGTATTGCTTGGATTTTCGCTGCTTTGCTGCACCCCATGAATTACTTTCAGCTTGGCAAACATTAAAACGCATCAGTAAATAATTTATTTGCTGATTTCTTTAAGGAAGAGCCTATGTTTTTTTTAGATTCATCAGGCCGGTGGGATAGCCTTGACTGAAGAGACACACAACAAGGTCGAAAAAAAGCAGTCGCTCAAAGTACTCTTACATCAATGAAACACGAGAACTATGAGCACAAATAACCAAAAGATAAGAGATATTTTCCGATGAGGATAAACGACTGTGATAAGATATTCACGTTCGAATCTCCCAGGACGTATAATTTTCTTCTTTTTTTTTTTTTTTT
>NC_068989.1:8863086-8869129 GCF_001194135.2 Octopus bimaculoides
ATATATATATATATATATATATATATATATATATATATATATACACACATACAAGTGTGTGTGAGTATTTCTTTATGCCTCTCTATCTCTCAGTCTGTCAAATGTATTTAAGTAAATCTTACATTATCTTCTCTATCTGTCTGTTTTCCTCTGTGTATGACTCTCTCTCTCTCTCTCTCTCTCCCTTTTTCTTTCTCTCACTCTCTATCTCTTCCTCTTTCTCTCTCTCTCTCACTCCCTCCCTATCTCTTTCTCTCTCGCCATAGATTTTCTTCTCTCTTCTTACTCCCACCTCTTCATGCTTACACACAAGCACACATGCATATTTATGTAAGTGCATATGCATAACAATATGCATACATATAGGTATAGATATTTGTATATATTCCTGCATACATACGTGCATGTGTATGTGTGTGTGCGTTTGTGCGTGTGTATACATGCGTGTATATGTGCTTTCATGTGCGATGATCAATATATCACACCATACAAGTACATAGATGGATGAAAAGAAAGAAAGAGATAGATAGATAGAGAGATAGATAAATATCTATCTATCTATCTCTTTCTTATATATATATATATATATATATATATATATATATATATATATATATATATATATATATATATATATATATATATATATATATATATATAGATATATATATATATATATATATACATACATACACACACATGTATACATTCATATATATGTGTGTGTATATGTGTGTGTGTATGTGTGTGTGTATGCATGTATCGATATTGATCTATATTTTCTTTTGATTTTCCTATTTTTCTGTGTCTATGCGTATATGTGTGTAAGCATATATATATGTGTGTGAATGCGTGTATACATGCGCGTGTGTGTGTGCGTGCGCACGCACGTTTGTGTTTTTACATACGTATTAGTGTTAGTGTTTGTGTGGTATGTGTTTATTATACTTTACAAGTGACACATAAGACTTCATCGATTAATCTAATCCCTAGAGAATTTAATGGATGAATATATATACACACGCATATATTTAAATGCACTGAATAAAACACATACGCATATATATATATGCATATATATATATACATGCATACATACATACATTCATATATACGTTGATATATACATGCATGTATAAATTTACGTTTTATAAACGTTGATGCTGAATAGGGTGTTTGCCAAAGATCTTAACTCAGTCTATCGTAGTTTCAGTGTAAACATCACAATCTCTATAAAAGACACTCTATCAGAAGAACAAGCTGAAAGCTTCTTGAAGTCTATATGGAGAAGAAATGATAAGTTCGACAAACAAAGCTGCTTTGCTAGAAGTTGAAGACAAAAGAAGGCCACCACCACGACGAAGACGACGACACGGGTGGCGGAGCCGACGGCGGTAGTGATGAAGAAGAAGAAGAAGAAGAAGAAGAAGAAGAAGAAGAAGAAGAAGAAGAAGAAGAATAGTGGGTCTACTGCTAGCTTGTTGGACAAAAACTATATGAAATGAATGGTTTAATACTGGAACCGGTTCTAAAGAAATGACAAACATAAAATTGTATAAAATTCCCTTGGCCGAGATATTTGTACAAGAATTTCGCGTTTTATCACTAAAGTTGGTAACACTGTATGGAAAACGAATCAGGAGTATATTATACGTGTCCAAACGGTTGACCATTGCTGTTACTTTTTTGTTCTTTGCAGAAATAACCAAATCATCGAAGTTAGAATAATTACAACCCCTGTCCTGTCTTAATATCATGCATAATACATATTTCCACAAATATGAGCAGACTGGGAGAAAGGCAATTATTACAGGAGTCATCTCGTACAATAACAGGAGTCATCTCGTACAATAACAGGAGTCATATCGTGTAATAACAGGAGTCATCTCGTGCAATAACAGGAGTCATCTCGTGCAATAACAGGAGTCATCTCGTGCAATAACAGGAGTCATCTCGTGCAATAACAGGAGTCATTATCTTATTAATCAGCAAAACGGGAATGTATTCACACCTTTAAAGAAATACAAGTAGAACGATCTACAAAAAAAGTAGCATATGTTGTAAATACAACAGAGCTGATGTTGTTCTATGGAATAACGGACAAAAGCTATGCACACAGCTGAGTTCAGTAGGTTTAAAACTGTAAAGAAAGAAATCATTTACGTTGAACTGATTCGGAACTTATGACACTTGTACCCTGGATACACAATCTTACTGAGTCTATTAACATAGATGTAGTGGGTTATGTAACAGCAGATTTCCTAAGATGCGTGGAAACACTGGGATTTCCAAATAAAGAACAAAGTAAACAGTTTTGCATCTTCTAAATCCAATCGATTAATAGTAGAGTAAAAATTTACAAGACATATCAAAGGTTCTCCGATTAAGGTTTCCTAGAATGTGTTGATATAAGGACTCATACCAATCAGTCTACAGTCCATAGATTGCACACAAAAAAAAACATAAGAACTTCACGGCTGGAACGCCTTTAATCGTAGACCTGTCTACTCACTCAGAACTGGCCTAGGATAAACAGCAACAAAAACAGTGACTACTGCAACTGCAGTCACCACTAGCACTAACCGCTATACTATAATCACATGATCCACCATATATTGCCTGAATATAAGGCGAAATGGTTGTGGCCACATTTCTTTTATCATAGGTTTATTAGATCGAGACTGACCTGGGGTTAAAACACCAGCAGCAACACTAACATCAGCACCATAATAACTTCATAATAGGTTTGCTGGACCGAGACTGACCTCGGGTTAAAACGCCAATGATAACACCTACACTAACACCATCAGAATTTTATCATAGATTTATTGGATCATGGCTGACCTCGGGTTTAAACGCCAACACCGTCGTAATTTCATCAGAGGTTTGTTGGATTAGGACTGACCTTGGATTAAATCTCTCCCCCAACACCATCATATATCAACACATTTCAATTCCTTTGAAACTGTAATATCGATTAGCAGGTACTGGTTCGGTGCGGTTGTGGGGTAAAAAGAAAAGAACCTAAGGAATCTTACCAATAGTTTGGTGCCATTGTGTTTTGTGTGCTCACTAGAAGTTGCGTAGCATTGATGTAATTTTTATAAACTTCGTGCTAATTAGCAAATTAACTGGAATTATTCTATAATGCTGAATTCTTATTCTTCATTCGATATTTGCGATTACTGCGGATATGCGTATGTTCATATGTATCGATATATACATATGTATACATACATCACACATACATATGCATACACAGATATATATGTTTATATACACATAATGTATGTATATATATATATATATATATATACTTTTATGCAGATATATGTATGTGTGTGTGTGTATATATATATAGTTATGGTGTATTCTGTTAAGAACACAGTAGAGTAAAAAGCTCGTCCACCTTCAGATTTACCCTGTACTATCCAGTCGTAGTATTATGCGTACTTCCAGGTTTGCGTTTGGGCATCTGTCGTGTGTGAATATATACTTGAAAAAATTGAAGACAACAAGAAGGAGTACGTTCTATATTTAAGAGATGAGGAATTATGTACAGTATTTACATTATTTACATTATTTACATTCGACGGATATTTGTCCTCATCTTGTTTGTTGTTAACACAACGTTTCGAAATTTCCCCAAGACACCTGAAGAAGGCTGGAGGGTATATCAGCCGAAACGTTGTGTTAACAACAAACAAGATGAGGACAAATATCCGTCAAATGTAAATAATGTAAATAAGGAGGAGTACGATTGGGTATTTATTTTTTAATCGTTACAGTTGTTTCCACGCAACGTAGTTCACCAGGCGTGCAGGTACTTGATTATGCAACTGTTTTCCTGCATTATGAGATCTGCTTGTGTTTTCTCAGCGTATATGTAAATATTGTCTCCGTGAGTTCAAAATCCTCGGCTTCAGGAACATCCTCGATGTCTGACGTATATTCTCATTGCGAATATACTGGCAATGAGGTAGCAACATTTGAAATATTGTCCAGGTAAAGCCAGCTGATGAAGACTAATCAAATTTACGATGACAAACGTATTTGAAGAGTCCGAAACCTAGATACTGGATTATCCGATTCTGGGGTGTCCATTTATATAATGTTATTCCTAGAGGTAAGACAAAATTTCTTTATGTTTGCTACCTTTACACATCTTTGCCAGTATATACACATTGAAGCTTCACTATAGCGTCGTAAATGTATCGACTGCTATTTCCAGTAAACATTGGTGCTTTGTTGTATCACTACTCTCTCTCTATCTTTCTCTCTCTCTCTCACTCTCTCTCTCTCACTCTCTCTCTCTCACTCTCTCCCTATATATATATGTGTGTGTGTGTGTGTGTGTATTATGACGGACTTCTTTCAGCTTCCCTCGACCAAACGACTCATAAGACTTTTGTTGGCTTAAGCTTATAGAAGATTCTTGCCCAACGTACCACACAGTGGGACCTGAATTCGGAACTATGTGGTTAGTAAAACAAACTTCTTACCACACAGGCAGATTGATAGACAGCAAATGTATGCATAAATATATGTGTTTTTGTGAATGTATGTAGGAGAGGATGCCGAAAAGTTCCTCGTTTTGGGTAAAAGAAAATATAAGATTTTATTCAACATATTCCTCTCTCAGGTTTACACACTTATGGCACCGATCCTTCAGTTTTTCTAAGCTCCATAAAAGAACTCGGGAAGTTGAGCCTCAAACCAGGCCTTCCGCGATACTCTTAAAATCAGGAACTTTTCAGCGTCTCCTCGCATGTATATACGTATTCATGTATGTATGTATTACGTGTGTAAGCAGGTTGGTATTAGATTTATCTGCGTGGATGGATTTTGTGTGCTATCGTCGTTGGCGAAGTGTTACTGCGGTTGGATATGAATGATTCGCTAAATCACCAATCAGTGAAATGTCTGCATAATTCATGCGTTGTTTTATGGATAATTTCCCTGTTTGTTTCAAGTGATTTCCTAATTTAGCATTGTATGTGCATGGGAAATACCATTTTACCATTCCATTGATCAATCATATTAAGACCTGCATTCATGTATACACGCATATATACATTTACATGTGTGTGTGTGTCTGTATCTGTGTGTGCATGCATACACACATACATACATATATAAATAATACAAACATACATACATAAATACACACACACACACACACATACATATTTGGTGATCAGGCAAAATCGTTAAGCACGTCAGACAAAACGTTTAGTGCCATGTCTTTCGGCTCCAAACGTTCTGAGATCAAATCCAGCTGAGGTCGAGGTTACTTTTCATTCCTTCAGTTCCAATGAGTACTGGGGTCGATGTAATCGACTTGCTCCCTCCATTCAAAATTGCTGGCCTTCAACCCTGCAACGGGCCTGTGTCCCGTTCGAGAGTAACCGGCTTTATGAGTCCAAGAGCTCAACACACGCACACACAGATACATACGCGCACACACACACAAACACACATACACAGACACACATACACACGCACACACGCTCGCATATGGATGGATGGATGTATGGATGGATGTATGGATGAATGTCATTTATCTCGAAGCTAACCTTACTACGAATGAATAGCTTCTAAATGTAATAATATATCGGATCAAACCCCACTCCGCAGCATGGAAAGAGGGCCAGAGGCTAACCGCATTACACAAACCAGACATTACGTCCTTCAAGTTCTACGGGTAGCTTTTAGCCATTTCTTTCTGTCAAAGGTGCGTGCTATTAACTCGGTTGATATCTTCTAGACTATTGTTTGTAGCTCTGTCTGCTTCGAGACACACCATTAAATGATTTAAACATTTTTCTGCGCTTTAACATGTGTTTTATATGTAAATATATCTATATATATATATATGTATACATACTTGTATATGTATGTATGTGTGTGTATGTATACATATACATACACATACATACTTACATACATACATACATACATACATATATACATATGTATGACTGGATTGATGGGTAGGTGGATGTTTGTATTTATGTGTGTATGTATGCATGTATGTATATAT
>NC_068989.1:8869979-8871013 GCF_001194135.2 Octopus bimaculoides
TATATATATATATATATATATATATATATATATATATGTATGTATGTATTTGTGTCTTTATGTGTGTGTTTGTGTTATACTTTTGAAGAATTCTATTGAGGAGTTAAATAAACGACTTAGGGAAATACAAATGAATGCTATGTCGTCTCACAGAATTAATAACAAAAAACAACTCGAGGCGAATACATTAAAATAAGTTAAATATATTAAATAATGCATTTATAATATTTATTTATTTTGATATATATTTGCTTTGTGCTGTTATAGACTACATCATTTAGTAACTGTTTTATGACACTCAAACGTTTGTATGTATGCGTGTGTATGTCCCTGAGTATGAAGGTATGCATGAGTGTGTGTGTGTGTGTGTGTGTGTGTGTGTGTGTGTGTGTGTGTGTGTGTGTGTGTGTGTGTGTGTGTGTGTGTGTGTGTGTGTGTGTGTGTTAGAGGGAAACAGAGAAAACTAGAAAACAGTTCTGCATATATCAGCAAATATGTTTATACATAAATATACGCATAGTTGTGTGTGCGTTTGTGTGTGTATCTATGTATATTTGTATGTCTATATATATATATATATATATGTGTGTGTGTGTGTATGTGCATGTGTATATATATGTATACATATATATATATATATATATATATATAGTATTTATTATATGTATCATACTATATATTATTAGACTGACTAAAATATTTAAATGTATAATATATGGGCGCATGTGTGCTAGTGTGTGTATGCGTGTGTATGAGTGTATGTGTATTCATATATTCATATACATATGCATATATACATACCTATACGCACATATACTTACACTATAGTTATATATGCATGTACGCATATATATTTGCACACACATACATTCATACATACATGCTTTATGTACAGCATATTTTGAGAGAAACTAAGATTTTTCACACATAAATATTCGTAGGCATAGCACAAATCTACATACATACAAATATACATGCGTACATTCATGCATATGTACATATATATATATATATATATATATATATATATATAT
>NC_068989.1:8871023-8882901 GCF_001194135.2 Octopus bimaculoides
TATATATATATATATATATATATATATATATATATATATATATATACACGCACACATACATACAAATATACAGGCAATTCATACATACGTACATACAGACAGTCATACATACGTACATATGTACGTACACACATACGTACACAGATATATGCACATGTGTATGTATGTAAATCTCGTACTACTCTCTATACGGGTTGTGACCACTTATAAGATGGAGCTAAACCACCGAAATCAATATATAAGAGAAAAGCTAGGCTTTAACCAAAACAGACGATCGATCCTTCATTCTACCCCACCTCTCGCTCTTTCTCTCTTTCTTTCTTTGTTTCTCTCTCTCACTCTCGCTCGCTCTTTCTCTCGTCACTCAACCACCGCCCAATGCCTACAACTTACAGAAGGAAAAAAAAATCGATTGTTTCAGCCAAACATTCATTTCAGAAGTTAGAATATTCTAGAAGAGGAAACAGCCTGAAGGTTGATAATAATAATAAATAGATGCCGTGTAACAACTAGCGAAGTGATGTGATTCTATGGTAGGAAGAGGGAGAGAAAGAGGCGGGGGGGGGGGAAGAGAGGACAGTGTAGAGATTGTGTTTGAGGTAGAAAGAGTAAGTGAATGAAATGGGATAGAAAGAGGAAGGGATAGAAAGAGGAAGGGATAAAAAAATATCCGCAGAACTCTTGCTCGGCAGATTTGGAGTAGAAAAGTATTAGAGAGAGGGGGGAGACAGAAGGAGGAGGGGGAGGAAGAGGAGTACAAAAGAGAGAGAGGGCGTGGAAGAGAGGGAGCAGTAGGTATAGAGAGAGAGACAGGTGGAGGTAACAATTGACAGGAAATTAAGAGAGAGAGGGTGAGTGAGAGAGAGAGAGAGAGAGAGAGAGAGAGAACAAAGAATGAAATGATTTGGAGAGCTCTAAGGGTAGAGTTGGAGGAGAGAAGTGTTACAGAGTGAGGAAGAAGAAGAAGAAGAAGAAGAAGAAGAAGTATAGTGAAGAGAAAGGAATGGTAGATGGAGAGTTAGGAATAGAGAGAGATTATGGAGAGTGGGAGGAATAGAATTTCGGAGGTGGAGAGAGTTAGAGATAGCGTGGTCTGAGAGAAAAAGTGGGGGGGAAGACTGGATGAAAAAGTAAATGGGAGGAAATTAAAGAACGAAGGAGATCGAATAAAAAGGGAGGGATGGAGGGAGGGTGAGAAAGAGAGAGTGATGACTAGATGTAAGGGAAGAGAGGGGGTGATGACTAGATATAAGGAGAAAAAGATGGAGACCGAGTTAGAGGTAAAACGGGGAAGCTAAAGAAGACAGAAAGAGGAGGAGCTAAGAAAGAAAGAAAGAAAGAAAGAAAGAAAGGGGGTAGGGGAATGTAAAGAAAGATGTAAAAGTTGCGGTTGCAGACGACAGCAATGAACTGTTTCGTCATTCCCGCCTCCACTTCCTTACTTTCACCTATCGGACTTGACATTAAAATATAAAACTGACCATAATTATATTTATCAACAGCAAAATAATATAAAGTTTCTTTCGGTTTATTATTTTATTTTTCCCATTTTGATTTTTGTGAAATTTCGATTTTGCTTGTTTCCCCTCACCACCCCCACACACACACTTTTCTTTAGTTTTCGTTGTATATACGTGTATTTATGTTGGGTGGGAGTATGTGTGCATATAGATATGCATGTATGTGAGTAGGTGTACATGTAAGTGTGTATGTATGTATATATATATATGTGTGTGTGTGTGTGTATTCGTGATGGAGCGTGTATATGTGTGGGTTAAAATGTATTACATATCTGTAAGCATGTGTGTTTGTGTCTACCTTCATACAATCTATATCTCACACATTATCTCTCTCTCTCTTTCTCTCTCTCTCTCTCTTTTTCTCTCTCTCTATCTCTCTTTCTCTCTCTCTCTCTCTCTCTCTCTCTCTCTCTCTCTCTCTCTCTCTCTCTCTCTCTCTCTCTCTCTCTCTCTCTCATTTCACCCTTCCTTTCTTTGTAATTCACTGTCTTTTATACATAAATATATGCACGTACAAACAGACATACTGGCATGCAGACATATATGCACAAGTACACAAATTTGGTATTTAAGGGTATTTTATTAATTTATCTTCTGTTTCTCCTGTTTGTTACGCTCATCACGGTCATCATCATCGTCGTCGTCATCATCATCGTCATCATCTTCATCATTATCATTACCATCATCCCCAGTATCATTACAACATCGTCATACTGAACATTTTTATTATCGTCGTCGCCGTTGTTAAACATTATCCACATCATCATGCACAAGTAATTTTCAGAGATTGTTCGCCTGAATAAAATGTGTATCCCTTTCTTGATTCGTTGACGTATAGTTCCCATTTTTCAAGGATCCTCCAACCAATGTTGTGTTCAGCGTTCAGCTATTTTCGTGTTCAAATGTTATTGGCTAACATCGTGGAATACCTCTTGTCGATGTTTCTGAAGGATGTGCCGTGATTATAAAACCTTTGCTTGAACTTACTTTCAGCCATACCCATGTAATGTTTCTTTTCAACTACTGATTTGGCATGGTTGTTGCTTGCACTTCGTACACAATTATTTCACACTGCATAACTGATCTATGTACATATTTTTTTATAGACTAAAACATTCGGGAATTTTCCTGAACATCAGAAATGAAATATGCATCAGAATACACGAAGATATATATATATATATGTTCTATTTTAGTAAAAAAAAATCCCTCTCTTGCCACGCTTACCTTCAAACACAAGCTTGATTTCATTCTTTTTAACCTTTTTCACGCGGATCCTTTTTGTTACATTTTAATGGCTCTTTTACATATCTATAGCCCTTAGGGATAATGCATAGATGGACATACATATAGACGTATATATCGTTGAGTGTATGTGCATATACCCATTTCATTTTTTTTAATTCCCTTTCTTGATATATCAAACGGTTCATTCTAACTTTCTAAAGACTTGAGTTATCACTCCGCATACAGTTTATTCTTTTTTCTCAGATTATTTAGCATACTTTTGTATTTTACCGTGACTTATCGCACATTACCAGTAGCCATATTTGTTCTCGGTCTGACAAATGTTGATGCAGCGATAAAGGTCGTACTCGTGTCGGATATAGGCAAGGAGCTTAAAGTAACCATTTATATACCTTGAATATAGTATAAGGGACATTTTAAAGTCTTTTTTTAACTGAGTTCTTTTCACTTGTTCGAAATTACCTTCAACGCAACAAATATACTTGTGTATATGTATGTATGTATATGGGTGTTTGTGTGTGTATAAGTATTTGTGCGTGTATGTGTGAATCTACTCTTTCTCCAGATATTGCAATATATTCTCTCTTCTCTTTCACTCTCCCCTCCTTCCCTCTCTCTCTCTCTCTCTCTCTCTCTCTACCATTCTATCTGTGTAATCTATCTCTCTTCCCCCCACTCTCTCAATATCTTCTTCAACATTTCAGGAGTAACAATCCTTCTGTCTCTCATGGTGTTCTTATTACTGGTAGCCGAGACAATGCCTCCCACGTCTGATGCTGTGCCACTCATAGGTAAGTCTTCTATTTCTCTAAAACTTCCGGGCTATCACGGCGGCACCGTCAGTTAGTGACAACCACGCCATCAAAAATGTGAACCTGTAAAATGCACGCTGGCAATCTATAACCACGGACATTGTTGTTTAGAAAAATGGTTTAATACATAATAAACAAATAAATAAATAAGGATGTAACTGACTGCTCAAAAGAGATTGTAAAGAAATGAAAGGATGAAGGTATTTTATTTTATCGACCCCAAAAGGAGAGAGTTGACCTCGGCAGGATTTGAACTCAGAACGTAAAGAGACGGAAGAAATGCTGCTAAGCATTTTGTTTAACGTGCTAACGATTCTGCACGCTCGTTGCCTTACCAGTCAAGTATAGATTAAATTAAATCAAATCTTATATCCTTCCTCTAAATTCATGGCTTTGTGCCACAGTTAGAAATTACTATCATTAGTATCGTCACAGTTAAATACTTTCGGCTATGGTATTTTCTTGTGCCATATATTTCTACCAGTAACACATGTTAATTACCCGCGAGCTTCAATATAGTTTGGCTATTTGTTTTTCGTATGCGAGCATAAAAACAGGCGATAGGGTTTCTTTATGTTAAGATATGTGAAAAGAAGATAGGGAACAAGAGGTGTTAACCGACTCAATCTAGCAATATTACCATAATATTGAACTATTTAGTTTATCTTTTATATAAACCACACGCTGAGAGAATTTACGAATAAGAAAAGAGAGAAAAAAGGGGAAAAAATGGTCAAAATAATTCTAAATGGAAGTATGAACGACATTCGTAATTTCAAATTTGAAGTGAGAATCTTTCCATCTAGGCTTTATCTAATCCAGTCATTTAATTCGGTAATCATGATAGTTTTAGTGGCCGATTTAAAACTGTGATTATTCGCGAGACCATTTGACGTATGCGTGGCGTTTCTTGAGCCGATCTGAACATTGGATTCAAACAAAAATTATTAGGTTTCCATCTCAAATAGATCTTATCAGGAGAATAAACCTGAAAATTTCGACGATATTTTACGGAAGCTGATCGATTTTTAGATTTTAGTTAAGCATTTGTTTTTGCTCTCTTTCTTGGAATGATTCGAAATAATTAAAGAATGAAGAATCGAAAAATGACCGTAAAAGAAATTCTCCCAATATAGTTTGTTTATTTATCTATCCATTTGTCTGTCCGTCCTTTTGTCTATCCATTTACCTGTCTTCCTGTCTGTCTACCTATCAGTTTCTTTATCTCTATTTCTCCCTATCTATCAATCAATCAATCAATCAATCTATCTATCTATCTATATATATATCTTCCTATCTATTTATTTATTTATCTATCGATCTGTCTACCTATTTATCGGTCTAACTATCTATCAACCCACTTATCTATCAATCTATCTATCTGTCTGTCTGTCTATCAATTTATCCAATTCGCTCTCTTTCTACCTCTCTGTCTAGCAGTCAATCTGTCTATCTAGCTAGCTAGCTGTCTGTCTGTCTGTCTGTCTGTCTGTCTGTCTTTCTATCTATCAATGTCAATCTAGCTATTAATCAGTCTATCTATTTATTTGTTAGTCTGTCAATCCTTCTTTATTTCTCTCCATTTATCAATCAATCTATCTGACGGTCAGTCTTTCTATCTTTCTATCAAGCTCTCTAGCAATCTATCAATATGAATGTCTCTCTATCTATCTTTATGCCTGGCCATCTATCAACTTGTCTCTTTGTCTGCTTATCTGTCTGTTTGTCTGCCAGTCTGTCTATTTGTCAATCTGTCGATCTATCTGTCGTTTCATTCTGTCTTTCTTCCTGTCTTTTCATCATTCCCTCAGGCACCCACTCACTCCCCACAAACACACAATCGTTCATATATATATATGGGTACTTAATTATTATTGTCTATTCATAAGGCGAGATGTGGCTGAATTATTCCTCAGTGTTTACTGCCAAATGTAGTTTTCAAGTGTCCGAACATTCAAAAGGCTCCACCCAACCCTTCATACAAATGGGACAGAGTATGGTCAGCCATTTGCAATAAAGGGAAATAAGATATTTAAATAATCCCTCAGCTGATTGGCTGTTCTCTGTGGTAACATGGTAACAGAGAGAATCGTCTTGCTAAGAATTCGTGACTTTTTACGTTAGTAAAAGGAATAAAGTTTATTGTCTTTATGCATATATTTTGATTAAATTTTTGCTCAATGAATTTTTTTTCTTTAAAGCATAGAGTCCTAAACATTCGTATAGAGCTTCTATTTCGATCTAATTGGATCTCATTAGTATGTCGTGGTCAGATATCTAGAGTCAGTTGAACATTGCATTAAAGTAAATTAAATTATTAGCTTTACAGAAAACGGAGGGGTAAGGACGTTCATTATCGATAATAGTGATTTAGTACTGTGAAAGAGAGAGGGGAGAAAAAAAGGGAAAGAGAGATAATAGTAAACTTATATTCAGATTTACATACGGGTTGCAATGTTGTGTTCAAATATTCTATTGTGTTGGTGCATAGTTATTGCAGCTTTTTTTCAACAAATTTTATTCAACAAAATCAATAACATGTAACAAAAACATCTTTAAATGATTATTTCGGAGCATATTCACCATCTACTTCAATTACTGCTTCCCATTTGCTTGGTAGACGGTCAGACTGTTATTTAAAGATGTTTTTTGTTAAATATTGTTATTGTTTTTGTTAATAAAATAAGTCCAGGGTGCCATGCAATAGGGTTGAACCTGGAATCATGTCGTTGGTGAAACGATCTTCTTACTACAGAGCCACGCTTATTTCTGTGTGAATGCGTGTGTGTGTGTGTGTATGTGTGTGTGTGTGTGTGCAAGAAGAAAAAAGGCTAACGCATACACAAATTGATATATGCACTTAAACACTTTATACAAAATATACAGAAACTAACTTTATTACAGGCGAACACACACACACAAACACACAAACACACACACATATATACACGTACACACACATACACGAATACATGAATCAACTCATACTAATCAACACTACATGTACGTTTACACTTAGCATTTCAAAGCTGCCTTCAAACATCTTTAAGTACAAGTAACCACTTCGCGCTCACGTATTCTCACAAAAACACACAGACGACAACAATGAAATATTGGTCTTTTTTTTTTTTTGTTTTTCTAACAAACCAACACATTCAACACATTTAAAAGAAATTCACATAATTACGCATATATATGCAGAGGCATTCAGAAAAAAAACAAGGAAACGCATTCAGCCTTAAAGAATAGTTATGAATCTTCTCTCCTCATTGAAACTGCGAGCATTTTTCTACAAGGAATACAAAACGACTTCCATCTCAAATATCCCGATGAGAATACTTTTAACAAAAGATTGTTATCACTGACATTTGAAATGTTGACCTTTGAATACATTATATGTATATATTACATTATATTATATTATATTATATTGTATTATATTATATTATATTATATATACGTACATTTATGTGTATATATATATATATATATATATATATATATATATATATATATATATATATATATATATATATATATATATATATATATATATATATATATGCATATACTCACATATTATTTGTATTATATATATATATATATAAACATATAGGGATCAGCAGGAGTTGCTTCACCAACATACTAAAAAATTTAGAAATAGCAGTTAAGAACTACTAATTCTAACTACAATTTATTCTCTAACGGATGGCGATATTTATGACTCACATAGAACAACGGAAGAGAAATAAACGAAAACAAACCTGCCGTTATTTAATCGTGTACGACGTTTCATGATTAGAATATAAAAATTCTAATTATTAATTTATTAATTAATTAGCAATTCCTTGCCCTATATATATATATATATATATATATATATATATTATTTACGTTATTATTTGAGTGGACGCCACGCATCCAATTCCAAGTAAGTTTATCTATATATAAATATACATACATACATACATACATATATTTCAGTTTATCTTCCCAGTCCAAACGCTTGCTTATCTCCTACTAAATTTGCCAGCCAATCATTTCGCTTTCCTATACATTTCATATATTTCAGGTGTATATTTTGCTTGTATAATGGTTACGTGTTCGGTTTCTGTGGTCCTAACAGTATGGGTACTGAACTACCACCATCGAAGTCCAGAAACGCACACAATGCCCGATTGGGTAAGTACTATACCGGAAGCTACATTTAAATTCTTCGTTCTGCTAACTTACTTCTGTTCTACTAACTTAACTTCATGCCATTGGCCCCACCCCAGTATTACACCACATCACATTATATTACAAAGCGAGCCAAAGAGAGAACCTTTATGTGGTCGTCTGGCGTTCTAGAAATACTTATTTATTTGTGCTTGCTGCGGTATTTACCCGGGGTGGGATGAGCCGGTTTCGACCAACGAATTCACTGCGTGAATGCTGACCACATCCGGCCGTCGGCCCCAACGTTCCAGTAGGTAAATTAATCCGTCTATCTGCGGCCCAAAAGCCCGGCTTGCAATTTTGATAAATCCCCTACTGGAAGAGCAAGCACGTTGGATAGCACAGACGCTGTAGCCGTAGTTGTCATGTCTTGTTGAGGTATCGAGTTTTTTTTTTTTTATACTTGTTTCAGTCATTTGTCTGTGGCCATGCTGGAGCACTGCCTTTAGTCGAACTAATCGACCCCAAAATTTATTCTTTGTAAGCCTAGTACTTATTCTATCGGCCTCTTTTGCCGAACCACTAAGTTACGGGGACGTAAACACACCAGTATCGGTAGTCAAGCGATGTTGGGGAGACAAACACAGACACACACACACACATTATATATATATATATATATATATATATATATATATATATATATATATATATATATATATACGACGGGCTTCTTTCAGTTTCCGTCTACCAAATCCACTCACAAGGCTTTGGTCGGCCTGAGGCTATAGTAGAAGATACTTGCCCAAGGTGCCACGCAGTGGGACTAAACCCGGAACCATGTGATTGCTAAGCAAGCTGCTTACCACACAGCCACTCCTATATATAAAGAAAAGGCTGAATATTAAAATATTCTTCATTTCCAAATAATGGTTTTAAAAAATTCACTTTCTATGTGCATGACAATAAACTTAAGCAAAAATTCTATTATTAACGCTGGTTCCAGCAGAAATACAACCACAATGTTGTCTTATTTACTGTATTTTAATTCGATCTAACGAGGAAATAATGACAATAATAGTTTAAAGAGTAAATAAATGAATACGCTACTTTTCATTAACAATGAAAAAGTTATTCAAAGACAAAAAATTATTAATATCACATCTACTCAACATATGTGTGTGGTGGTGGTGGTGGGGTGGTGTCTAGAAATTGATGTCCTTTTAAAAATATATTTTTTTTAAATGTAATAAACAGAGGAAAGGAAGGAATATTTTTCAAAGACAAATTATGAGCGATGCTTTCGAAATAATTTACTATTTTCAATGACGATGCACTGTATTTTCACTGCACTATCTCTGTTCTTTGTGTGTGTGTGTGTGTGTGTGTGTGTGTGACGTGGCACTGGCGATATATTGTCCGGTTATTACGTCATTTATTGATTGTTCTTTTTTTGCAAAATTTCTAAAAATTCACAGATCATAGAAGAGAATTATTGCTTTATTTTTTTTTCCCCGTGTGTGTGTGTATATGTATGTGTTAGAATTTCTTATTCATTCTCAATGAAATGCGACGTATTTTACTCAGTGAATAACAGGAATAAGGAAAAAGATTGAATAATGTTTAGCGAACGCATTTATTCTGCAGATGAAAAGCATGGCAGTGAGCTCGCGATGTAATTACCCTGCAATGAAATTACTATTCCATGAAATAACATGTGATGTTAATTGCCCGAGCCATTTATTAATTAGGAGTTTGGCTTCTAACCGTGAGGGTGTTGCACTTTCTGTACTCGCATGTTATAAATCAATATAAGTCAACTACTCAATACTTAATGACCGTACAGTTATTCCTGCCGTTGTTCTTCTTGTTGATGGTGATGATGATGATGTTATTATTGCTTAAGGTCATTACCCGTCCTTACGCTGACGGTAAAAATATTTGTTGATCATTCACGTCCCCTTCATAAATTGTTCAAACAATGTTTAGGTTGAGTTTTTTGGTGAAGATTAATTAATCTTCAATACTGTTGAACAATCTTATATTGTAAAAAGTCAAACAGATCTCCGTTTGTCTTTCCGTTACAACATACATGTAGAAGGAGGGAGTTTTAATTATTTCAAACACACACACACACACACACAGACACTCTCTCTCTCTCTCTCTCTCTCTCTCTCTCTCTCTCTCTCTCTCTCCCATTCACTGTATTTCTCTCAACAACAGCAACAACAAACGTCGTTCAAGTCAAAGTCTTTTTTAAAGTCTGTGTTGCGTTGTCTATATGTTGAAAGACATGGAGAAACACATATACACACACAAAATGTTGTTGTTGCTGCTGCTGCTGCTGCTGCTGCTGTTGTTGTTGTTGGCAAAATAAGCTGCCCTTGTGGCAAAAATTTGAAATAAATATTAGTTGTATTTAAAAAATTAAGATATAATGTGTGTGTTGTGGAAGTATAATCAATTACATACGCATAAATGTTACCAACAAAATCTTATATGGACCCACAAGGCTCATATGGACCCGGTTTAAAGTCACTGAAATAGAGCAATGAGTCAATGACAGGATACTAAGGAGAGAAACAAATTGTATACTTAATCACTGTGGTTTCTCATTAATTACAATAAGACAAGGCGGCGAGGTGGCAGAATTGTTAGCACGATGGACGAAATGCTTAGCGGTATTTCGTCTGCCGCTACGTTCTGAGTTCAAATTCAGCCGAGGTCGATTTTGCCTTTCATCCTTTCGGGGCCGATGAAATAAGTACCAGTTACGCACTGGGGACGATGTAATCGACTATCACTCTCCCCCAAATTTCAGGCCTTGTGCCTATAATAGAAAGAATTAATTACAATGGTACAGACGGTGTTGTTGTTGTTGTTGTTGTTGTTACTTTTTACCTGTTTACGTGTTGCAGTCACTGGACTGTGGCCATGCTGGGGCACCACTTTGAAGGGTTTTAGTCGAACACATCATTTGTTTGTTTTTTAAGCCAACTACTTATTCTATCGGTTCGATCCCTTTTGCCGAACCGTTAAGTTACGAGGACGTAAATAAACCAATATTCGTTGACAAGCGGTGATGGCGGACAAACATTAACACAAAGATACACACACATATACGACGGGCTTCCACACAGTTTCCGTCTACCAAATTCACTCGTACGGCATACACTTCTCCGAAGTGCCGTGCAGTGCAACTTCGACACTGAACCCAAGACCACTTGGTTGGGAGCCAAGCTTCTTAACGGCACCACCAGGACTTATCGTCGTCGTTTCTGCTACTGTTATTGTTGTTGTTATTGTTGTTGTTATTGTTGTTGTTGTTATTGTTGTTGGTCGCAATCTTCGTTTCCTAAAGGAACCTTACAGTCTTAGAATGGTCGCTAATGTCTTTTTTTTTTTTTCGTTTTACTCTTGTCGTTTCAGGTGAGAAAAGGCATCTGTGGGTGGTTGGCCTGTGTTCTTCGTATGAGTCGACCTGGAGTAGAGCGTTTGCGCCCCTTGAAGAAACACACCGTCCAGAACTGTCGTGCTCAAGAACTACGATTGATCGAAAAGTCAACACGAAGCTTGCTAGCCAACACCGTGGACATTGAAGATGATTTTAAACATGACAGTAACCCGAACGGTGGCGTCAAACCACCACTCCCGGTTATCACCGACGCTTCTGGGCGCGGAGAGTTAATAACAATACTTAAAGAAGTTCAGAAAATAACGAAGAAATACAAAGACGACGAAGATGACGAAGAGATCAAAGGCGATTGGAAATTTGCAGCTATGGTCATTGATCGTCTGTGCTTTATCATTTGTGGTCTATTCACCATGCTGTCCACTATTATAATACTTACGTCCGCACCACACGTCTTTGCATAGACGGACTGCCAACTTGTGGTGGAAAAAAAAAAAAAGAATTAACAACTCTTTGTAGATATTGTGACGAACTGAACAATAGATAGAAAGGAACATTTTAAACATTTCACCGGTATAATAATAAAAAAGAAAGAAGTATGCATTTGTATGCGAGAAGGAGAGAGAGAAAGAGAGGAAGAAAGAAAGATAGGCGAAAAGAAATGAAGAAAGAACAAAAGCGAGTTAGAAAGAAGTAATGCAGAATGACGGGAAAAGAGAAATGTAAGA
>NC_068989.1:8884254-8885184 GCF_001194135.2 Octopus bimaculoides
ATATATATATATATATATATATATATATAATATATCCATATATAAGCATATGTGTGTGTGTGTGTTTATGTATATGTTTGTGTGTGTTTGTATATATATATATATATACATGTTTTAGTGGTAGTGTTGTTATTGCTATTATTACTATGTATTATATCAATGTAAAGGTGATTCGTTACAGGTGGCCCTATGCTTCGCTCAATGTGAGATTTTCGAAAGTCAGAGGTATTTGTTCAAATGGGGAAATGTTTTTTACAAAGAATACAGTAAGCTGTCTCAGTATCTGCTTTTCTAAATATGGAAGATCAAGCGGTTTTATTTTATATATAAAATGAATAGTGGCAGCTAGTAATTTCAGGAATTGATATGTCTCTGTATAAGTTTAAGGGCAAATCATAGCTAGATACAAAAGGAAATTTAAGGAGAACCTAAGAAAAGATTCATAAATACCAATAGCAATATAGAACATATATTTGGTTGTAAACACACAAAACAACAGGGCACTAGAAATTATTGGGATAGCCGTGAGGAGGCAATGGTAACTAATTCTAAGTATAAGTGTGAAAAGACCATAGAAACAGTGTAATAGTGGGCATGGATTACGCCCCATATGAGTTCAAGCGAAGAGGTTATTAGCTCAACTGATGAAATTTAAAGCTCAGAACGGTATAGGATTTCTAAATAGAGAAAATAAAAAGAATTTATATAAGATAATCATGTAGATTAAATACTACTGCTGACGGTCTGAGAGGAAGATGAAGTTAGGAACATTTAGAAGATCAATGTATGCTACCAAATCAGTGGGCTAACTACAGCGATCAGAGATGCTTAATAAATAATCAATAAAGGATTAAGAAATTTTATATAAATATATATGTGTGTGTGTGTGTGTGTGTGTGTGTGTGTGTGTGTGTGTGTGTGTGTGTGTGT
>NC_068989.1:8885791-8887829 GCF_001194135.2 Octopus bimaculoides
ATATATATATATATATATATATATATACGTGCGTGCACATTATAAGAAAATAATTTCAAAACTTTATTTCCCAGTAACGAATTTGTGTGTGTGTGTGTAGTACATATGCATATTTATTTATGTACATGTATGTACATGTATGTACATGTATGGTTTAAATTATTTGATATGCATAAAAGCAACAAAAATTAGCTTAATTCACCACAGGCCTCATATTTTCAGTAATTATATTGATAGTAACTTCGAAGTTTTGCCAGACATACGGCTTATTCATGAAACATAACTATCTGTAACGAATTACATTTACATCAATGTAGCCACAAATTGAGTCTTTCCAGTTTATATATGTATGTATATGCATGTATACTTAAATATGTGCGTCCATATATACATACATATATATGTGTATACGTATATATATGTGCATACATATATATGTGCATACATATATACATATATGTGTGACTGTGTGTGTATGCATGTGTGTGAGTTTCCCGATGTGTATATGTTGAATTGAGAAACAACTGTTCCAGTTTTATCTTTTTAACAATTTGTTTTTATGAATTGCTTATAGTTCCTTTGGAATAGTAAAGTCCTCAAATCTATCATCAACGTTTCTAGACATTCGTAGTCACATCTTCTGGATGAAGTGATGTTGGTGTCTTACTGCCTCTTTATAGCAAACAGGTCCGTAGCCATTGCTGTAGACGCTACCATCGGTACTTAAACGTTTGATAGATTTTATACGTCACTACTCAGCTGTGTGATTGGTGTACGTTGTCCGTGTGTTCGAAACAAACGGCAAGAAACTTTTATGAAAAAATGGGAAGAAATCAACTTGCTAAACAAAATAAAACTAAAACAAGCTGAACCGCATGCAATACATGTATAGTTACGCATACGAGTGTATAAACGTGTATGTTGTGTGTGTGAGTGTGTATATCGCTGTATATATATATATATATATATATATATATATATATATATATATATACAGCGATATTCACAGGTGCACTCATACACAGTCAAACACACACACACACACATACACACACATATATATATATATACACGAAGATTTATAATAGTTCGCTATGGTGATGGTGTTGGCAGGGCGTTTAGCTCATGTAGGGGGTGGGGCAGTTATAAGCATGTGTGTGTTTGTGCGTACATGAATTTATGTATATATATATGTATGTATATGTATGTCTGTAAACAGTATTAATCCGGATACATTATATATAAAGAATACGTCGGCTGAAATATTACTTCGGCTGTATTCAAACCACGCATGTCTAGCATAGAAACCAGCGGTATGGGTCTGTCACACTAAATATCTCAAATACACCCACACACAAACGCATACACATACATACATACACACACGCACACATATATATATATTACACATGATGAATTCTTCATCGGAATCAAACTACATATCAATTTTTTAAAAAGAAAAACGAAACAGAATTTCTATAACTGTCGTGCAACTGTTTGTAATTTGCCTTGTCAGTACGAGATTGTCGGTCGATTTCTGTGGAAGACGTAACTTGTGTTTCTTAATATTGCATCATTAATATTATAATTGATATTTGGTTCTTAGCATTTCTGTTATTAGAACATCTGATTTGTTTCACCAATCTTTTCCACGCATCTCAATCACGCGCTTTCCCTACGTAACCCTGGTCCCGACTGTTCATGTAGAATTAAATATTGGTTTCCATCCAAGCAGCTCATTGAACTTGATGGTCTTGTTAGTTCCGACCCCCTCTACATGGGTTGGATACCGTTGACATTATAGGAACACTAATCGATCTTCGATTAATCCTGCTTGGTGTCCACGCACCATGTTCATTGGGCGAGTCCAAGGGTGAGGGCAGTTTAATCACCGATCATGAGCAGTAAGTCCAGGATTATATCGTTGTCAGAAGTAGGTTTCCATCAACCTGTGGTGGACTGGTCCCATCTTGACATACGCATATCTATCTACCTGTCTACCTATCTATCAATATATATATATATATATATATATATA
>NC_068989.1:8888037-8889132 GCF_001194135.2 Octopus bimaculoides
AAATAGTAGAAAATGTGTCAAAAATTTCTTTATATATATATATATTAATGGTAATAGTATGACAGCAAAAGAATGAATGAGACATCGATATTATGTAAATAGAGGAATTTATCTGTAATATATGTGACAATTATTCGGTTGCCATAATATAACTCCGGAACTCGGAGTTATATATTGTAATTAAAAGAAGTTTAACTTTCTAAATTAAATGGAGAATAATTTTATCCTCTCTGTTTATATATATGAAAAATAAAAATGTAAAGCTACGTTTGCACAGAATGAATGTTATTATAGTGGTATACGTATTCTTAAGGTAAATTTGACGCATATAATTTATATAATCATACATGACAAAAGTGAGAATGATGGAAGGGAACAAGGTAAAGTAAATATTGCTTTGAGCATTTTGCAAAGAAAAGGGTTTTAGTATATGCATTTTTGAGCTTTGCGGCTAAAAGGATGGGGTTGTAGAATAAAGAAAAGTCATTTAACTAACCCCTATAAATACATATCAATTAAAATTGCTTACTTAGCAAAAATGATCCTAGTTATTATTAATTGACTGCACAGTCTTCTTGATTGCATTTCCTGAAACTGAGATGGAACACCTTATACATCGAATTAAGTTACGATATCTTTCTCAATAATTCAGCTAATTCTCGTATATTAGCAATAATAATTGATAATATTAGTAGCAATTTGTAGTAATATATTGCATTAGTAGTACTTTATTCAATTCTAAGATCGCAACAGTTATGAAGTAAATTCTGTATCAATCAATCACGTAACGGGGTAAAACTAATTAAGCTTTAATACTTGCTCGTTGAATTCGATTGTGGTAAAAGCGCGTGGTATAGGGATTAAAACTCGGCGTAAAGTCGTAGATTGAATAAATTACATTCCAAAGATACCCTTCAAATGTATAAACTGCTTAGTTCCCTAGGAGCAACTGCTAATGCTTTCTTTCTAGGTCATCGAGAGAAAATTTGTGATTCCTTTCTTGATTATATACGTGTATGTATGCATAAGAGGATTCCTGCGTGCCTGAAGTTTGCGAGTATGTATATATATATATATATATATATATATATATAT
>NC_068989.1:8891740-8893438 GCF_001194135.2 Octopus bimaculoides
ATATATAGTGTACTCTTCCGTTGTTTGCAGGATCAAGAAAGAAGTACTCCATCAAGCGAGAGAAAAATATCGTTCGATAAGCGAAGGTTTGAAATGTGACTTACTATAAGTTCCATGATCTGATAGTACAGTAGACGAACGATCTTGTGTAGCGTACTGTCAACCATACAAGATATACACGCTCATCCGACTGCTGTACTACAGGAGCATGAAATTTGTAGTAGCTCAGATTTTGATCCTTTGTTTGTTAAATTACATATATGTGTATATGAGATGTGTATCGTCTGGGTGTGGTAGTTGAGCGTTGTACAACTGCTAAGGATGATAAATCCATCAAGTATTAAACATCTTTAGATCTCTGATCCTTCCTGTCCTGTTCTATAGTTGTGAGACTTAGGCACTGTCCGGGGCCCTTAGGTGCCGCTTGAACTTCTTTGGTACCAAGATGATTCGTAGGATTATGGGTTACCAATGGCCGAATTTCGTATCCAACCAATGATTCTATTCAGAAACTGGGAGGCGTCCTGTTATTTGTATGGTTATGGAGCACCAGCCTAGACTGTTTCGCCTTGTTGTTTGATATTCCGAGGCTTACCGAGTTTTCTTCATTGAGGATCCGACTGAGTTGACGGCTCATTTTGCTCGACCACATGCCAAATGGTCGTGCAGATGAGGAGGTATCTCACGGAGACGAGGACTGACCGGGACTGTGCTCGACAGATCGCCCGGAATAACACGGAGATATACCGACGATGGTGAATGCAGCAGCACGCTGCAACGACACATGCTCCCATCTCTGACCTGACCTGATAAATATCTGTTTCCTTCATAACTATGAATCATAATGGCGAGTAAATTAAATTTTTGTGCCATTTGTAACGAGGTAGCACTTCACGACTCACAGCTAGTTGCATCGTGATATGGCACATGGGGGATAATGAGAGTGACAAAAATTAAGGACTGAAAATGAACCAGAATTACTCCAACCCACATTCTGAGTTCGTTTGTATAGTGGGGTATCATATTCATAAATTTTTGAAAAATTTATTAGCTGAAACCGACTTTCTTTATGATAATTCTCTTCTTGCAATATGATATAATCCAGTCGTAATTCGCTTTCAAATCTAATAATACACCGCAATCAGAAACAAAAATTTACTCAGTTCGAAATATGGGGCTTCTGACATAACAATATCCTGTAGTCGATCTTAGCATTTAGATATACCACAGTTTATTAACACTGATCATAAATACTATATACTTACAGTAGTATGCGGTTCTTTATTTTTTCAGCATATATTTTATTATTGCTGTAAATACACGCTGTGGAATTTTGTGGTGATATGTTTATAGCGGACCTTTTATGCAACAGGAAATATTTTCACGTTTCACCGAGAATCAATAACAGGGATACACTTTACAACAATACCTAGTATGTTTGTGCGCGTGTGTGTGTGTGTGTGTGTGAGTGTGTTCGGGAACTGTTCGTATTTCTGTCTATTTATATTTATATGTTTACATATTTGTATGATGATATACATGTGTGTGTTTTTGCATGTATATATATACGTGTATACGTGTGCATATGTATATGTGCCTACTTATAGATGTGCTTGTATATGTCTGTATGTATATATACATATATATTTATACATGTATATATATATATGTGTGTGTGTGTATATATATATATATATA
>NC_068989.1:8893538-8895587 GCF_001194135.2 Octopus bimaculoides
CGGAGCGAAGAGCTACGATATATTCTCGTCGGCTATTAATGGCAACAGACACTAAGAAAAACCGTTTAAAAAAGAGGGCAGTTACTCTAATAGGTAGAAAAAGAAATAAGAGACAAAAAAAATACACGCAACCATATTCTCACAATACCTAGACATAAACCTCCTGCGTTCACAACGTCTACATACGTACACACTCACACAAACAAGTATACGTACATGCACGTACACACTTACAAACATATATGCATGTACGTACTCATATATCTAATTTTTTGTTTCTTTTTGTCAGTGGTGAGCATTTGGCACCACATTAGCCAATGTGTCTTTCTTCTTCGTAAAACATTTGGGAATATAAAGATGTAGCTGCTATTTCCAGAAGCCAAAGTGAACACATCGAGAGAGACACACATACACTCACTCACTCACTCACTCTCACTCTCTCTCACTCTCTCTCTCTCTCTCTTTCTCTCTCTCTCTCTCTCTCTTTCTAGATATTACACCACGCCAGAGTCGACTTTGCTTTTCATTTATTGCCAGGTTCGATTGTACAAAGTATAAATCATGTATTCTTGCCGATTGGTTGTGCCAACGGGGAAAGAAATTAACTGCTACCACTACTGCTACTACTACTACTGCTGCTACTACAATTACCACTGCCGCCGCTGCTGCTGCAGATGTTGCTGCTACAAGTCATATTATATACTGGAGTTGACATTAATCAACTACAGAACTTCCCTAACAACGTCTTTTAGCCTTGTACTTCTATGAGAAGCCAATATCATATCTCAGGGTTGTTACTTGTCAAACAAATGATTTTACCGGCGACCGTGTCTTGAAACTCAAAGCCATTTTAACCATCTAAAAAAAACAAAATAACTTTTAATTTCACTTCTTGTTTGTTTCTCCAACCGCATCGGACAAAAAGACCAAGCGGCGTTTCTTTCGACACTTAACGTTCCGAGTTCCAATGTGGCTGGGTTTAATTTCGCCTTTCATTCTTTCGGGATCGATAAAATAAGCATCAGTCAAGCACTGGAATCGATTACATCAACTCCCTTTTTCACCAAAAAAAATGTTACGCTTTGTGCCTCTATTAGAAAGGATCATCATCATCATCATCATCATCATCATCATCATTATTATTAGAAGGCGGCGAGCTGGCAGAAGCGTTAGCACGCCGGGCGAAATGCTTAGTGGTATTTCGTCTGCCGCAACGTTCCGAGTTCAAATTTCGCCGAAGTCGACTTTGCCCTTTCATCCTTTCGGGGTCGATAAATTGAGTACCAGTTGCGTACTGAGATCGATCTAATCGATTGGTCTCCTCCCCCAAAATATTTCAGCCCTTGTGCTTATAGTAGAAAGGATTATTATTATTATTATTATTATTATTATAGTAGTAGTCTTATTTTTTCACGTGCATCACTGCACTACCGAGTGTTGCTCTGTGTGCCTTGGGTATGTACTGTAGTTTATTGTGATGCTCTTATTTTCACTATATTGAAAGTGTTTTACATAAAATGTGTGCGGTGCCTAGTAGTGCTATTTTCTGTATGTTAGATAAGAACCAGTTACTCACTGGGGTCGAAGCAAACCACTTAATCCCTTCCCCCGGATTTGAGTCCTTGTACTTCCAGCAGAAATAGTTGTTATTATTATCATCATTATTATTATTATTATTATTATTATTCAGTAGTTTTATTTTTATAACGTGCTTTCACTTCACTACCGAGCGCAGCTCTGTGCGCCTTGGGTATGTGCTGTGGTTTGCTGTGGTGCTCTTATGTTTACTGTATTGAAAGTGTTTTGCGTAGAATGTGTGCAGTACCCAGTAGTGCAATTTTCTGTATGTTATATATATTTGTAAGTCCTGGTGTTTTTGTTATGTATTTGTCTGAATATTTTTTTATTATACCTAAGGCACCTACTATGATAGGAATTGTTTCTGTTTTTAGATTCCACATTCGAGTTACCTCTATTTCCAGGTCTTTGTATTTTGAAAGTTTCTCCATTTCTTTTAGAGAAACGTTGTCATCTGTTGGTATTGATACT
>NC_068989.1:8895779-8898212 GCF_001194135.2 Octopus bimaculoides
GTTATTATTATCATCATTATTATTATTATTATTATTATTATTCAGTAGTTTTATTTTTATAACGTGCTTTCACTTCACTACCGAGCGCAGCTCTGTGCGCCTTGGGTATGTGCTGTGGTTTGCTGTGGTGCTCTTATGTTTACTGTATTGAAAGTGTTTTGCGTAGAATGTGTGCAGTACCCAGTAGTGCAATTTTCTGTATGTTATATATATTTGTTAGTCCTGGTGTTTTTGTTATGAATTTGTCTGAATATTTTTTTATCATACCTAATGCGCCTACTATGATAGGAATTGTTTCTGTTTTTAGATTCCACATTCGAGTTACCTCTATTTCCAGGTCTTTGTATTTTGAAAGTTTCTCCATTTCTTTTAGAGAAACGTTGTCATCTGTTGGTATTGATACTTTAATTGGTCTTAATTTCTCTATCTGTGTGTATTGGCACATCCCATAGTATTGTTGCTTTCTCATTTTCTGTGACCTTTTCTGGCGTGTTCCTGTACCACCTTTTTTCTGTTGTTATTCCATAGTGTTGGCATAGCTTCCAGTGTATGTAGGTCCCAACGCTGTCGTGTCTATGAATATATTCCTTCTTAGCCAGGACTGGGCAGCCAGAAACAATATGATTTATTGTTCCTTGTCCATTTCCACATATTCTGTAGTTACATGTTATGCTTCTTTACATTATTATTATTATTACGATGAGGAATTAACAGAAGCAATAGTATAGCGAATGTAACGCCGAGAAGTAATTAGTTTCGTCTCTCTACGTTCCGAGTTCAAAGAGTTGTCTTTGTCTTTTATCCATCCTGGGTCTTTAAAATAAATACCGGTCTGAGGTCATTTTAATCAACCAATTCTTTCATACATTTTTTTTTTTTTTTTTTTTTTTTTTTTTTTTTTTTTTTTTTTGGAAATCTTGTTGCAATGTAAGAAATTAATATTATTGGCTGATGATGGTGTTTTATTCGTGTTTGGGTTTCCGCAATAATTTCATAGTCGTTAGATGCGTTTTCTTTTCTGTTATATTGAGTGATTCTAATAAAGCACATGTTGGTGAATTCAGCGTTTTATTTGTAGCTTTCCTTCACAAGGCAATCAAAGAAATGTTGATTTCTATGTCGGCTATTACTGGGATGTGAGCGCCATTTGCTTAGTGGCGCATGACGGTGAATGAAAATGAAAAACTTCTATCGTAGCAAGGATCTCGGTAACGGCGGCGATATAAGGCGCAAGCAACCGTGTACAAAGAAATTCGATGTTTATGACATTCATTTGAAAATTAATTACAACAACAAAAGCTGTATTAGCGGAGATGATAACAACAATAAGAACTATTATAAGAAAACAACAAGAATTCACAAGTAGAGCAACAGAGAACGTAAAAACACTAACGCACAGCAAAACGAAATCTTAAACAGATTTGCAGCCAAAAAACTTCAGAAATATTAGCAGCAACATTATCGACATCAGCAACAGTAGCAGCGGCTACAACAGTAACAAAATTAATTGCAACCCCGATGATAAAAATAACAATTTCAACAACCTTGTAGGTTTGTACATCAGAACTTGCAAAAGTGAAAAATGAGAGGTTGACGGAAGCGAGTCATGGACAGTAAAACTTACTTTGTTTTCCCCTACACCTTGCGGGGGAAAATTCAAATTCCTTTTAGGTAAGTTGTTTGAAAGGAAGTCTATCATCGCTGCTTTTGAACACAACTATAAACCCTAGAGATCTATTATAAACAAAGGAGCATATCTAAAATTGCGACTGAAACGCATTTGATTATATATCTTTTTAATCAAATCCAACCTCGGGCTAAGCAACCACAAGAAACAACTTCAACAGCTAAACCCCATTTATAATTAACAAGAAAATCAATAAGCCACAAGGGGAATAAAAGATCTTAGCTGACGTTACAGCAATTTCTTAATCCGTTCGGATGGTCGTAGTAAAATGAACAGTGAAAAGAACGTGATAGCATTGAAAAGCAGGGGGCTTTCTTTAACATCCCTGCAAGTAATAAATAAAGAACTGCAACGTATTACAGGAACTCCTTTTGAGCACGATTGGTATCACAGAATCCTAATTGCCAAATTCCGAAGCAACGCTTGGTTATAAAAGCTGGAGTCGTAAGAATGGACAAGTATGAGAATATTAACTTTTATCGGTTACTGATTTCAATCCTTTGACTGCGGCCATGCTGGAATACTGCTTTGAACTGCCTTGAACGGTTTTTAATCAAACAGGTCGACATCTACTCTTTGTTCATTTTTTTTCAAGCCTGTAACTTATTCTATCGTCTTCTTTTACCGAACTGCTAAGTTATGGGAGTGTAGACAAATCACTACCAGCTATCAAGCGATGGGTGAAAGCAGACAAACACTTCTACAAATACACCAAACGCACACACACACACACACACACATATATA
>NC_068989.1:8898231-8904116 GCF_001194135.2 Octopus bimaculoides
TATATATATAATGGAACAAAAATGCAATAGAGGACAATAAAACATCCGGACAGCAGACAGGAAAATCAACAATTAGAGAGATAGGAAAAAAGACGGGTCATTCGTGGCCTTCTTTCGTCAGTCGAGTTACCAGATGTCCTTACAGTTTCGGGCAGTTACACTTGAGACAGTTCGATCCGGTTGCCCCACAAAAAAGTCTAAGAGCATTAGATTTTTTGTAAGAAAGCTAGCGAATGTATACGACAACAAAGAAAAAAATGGAAAACATGGTACACGATTACGAATACAAACAACAACAATATCGAGTGAGGACGAATCAAATTGAAAGCCTTAAGGCAAGAACATAGAAGATGATATGTATGTATGTATGTATGTAAATATATATATATATATATAAATTATACTGTTTTATAGATATTGTTATTAATTAACAATATTCGTAGACAGACTAGAATCGAAGTGCTCAAATTTTGCTAAGTTCCAGTTTATGATTTGAGTGGAGGCAATACGAGCGGAAAACTAGAGGAACCTGACTTATTATCCAGCAGAATATTCAATATATATTCACACTTTCTTCGACATTAATATAGCCACATAAAGCTCAACTTAATAGAAGTATTAATAACATACAAGCATATAGACATTTATATATTTTTATAATCCCACAAATATCTAAAAATATTTTAAAACATTTATAAATACATAGGCATCTTTAAAAATATATAAGTAAAATAAGTACAAAATATACACATAATAAGATATAAAAACGTCGATATTATATAAAACATAGTGAATTATAAATTCATGATATACTATAGAGGAATAAAAATTTAGAGGTCATAACACGCGCACATAGAGTATTTAAAAACACTTAGATATTTTAAAATATATAAAGACATTCATAAATACATAGGCATTTTAAAATAGAAGACATCGATATGAAATAAGATATAGTAAATAATAAGTTCACAGGATATGTTACAAGGACTAAAGATTTCAAGTTACAACACAAAGCGTGTGGAAAGTAGAAAGTCAAACATTTTAAAGCATTAAACGGACATACTAAAATCCACATTTAGTGGTCCACATAATCCACATTTAGTGGTCCACTAAATGTGGATTATGTGTTAGGGAGGCATACTTCATTTTGAAAATTTTTAATCATGCCATGTTGAATAAATTTACTGATGCTATTCCGGCTTGCACGCATAAGATCAACTCGACGTTTTTGAGGAAGTTTAAAAATTAAAAATAAAAGCAAGAATAAGAATTAGAGTATTAATAATGAAAAGGTGTAATACGAAATTGAAATAAGGATAAAAATAATAACTTATAATCTAAAATTTAAAATTTGTAATATAAAATTTAAAATATAATTGAAACTTATACTCTAATTAATGGAGTAAATACTAGTAGATATTACATTATCTAGCGAGGATGTAATTGGTATGAATTGAACTAGGGATGGCTAGCTTTGGATAAGCATGGGAATGGTATTAAAAATACAATAAAAGTACTATAATGCACTGTTCTGAATGAGACTTTGCACAGGCCTTTAACTGAACTCAACTATCCTAATGTTAATACTTATAACTATTATATTAAGTGAATAACTATAATGTCAAAGGATTTTACGAATTCGCTGGAACGTGATTATGTGAGTTGTCCTTTTTCTGTATTATCTTAATGGTGTCTTTCGTGTCGTGGAGTATCCTGACGAAGGAAGTGTCTGGTTCAGTTAAAATATGAAATTCATGTCATATTAACTGACACGTCTCCGAAACGGGCCGTCGATAAAACTTTTGGATCCATTAAACATTGTCTCTAATGTTAATATGTCCGTTTAATGCTTTAAAATGTCTGACTTTCTACTTTCCACACGCTTTGTGTTGTAACTTGAAATCTTTAGTCCTTGTAACATATCCTGTGAACTTATTATTTACTATATCCTATTTCACATCGATGTCTTCTATTTTAAAATGCTAATGTATTTATGAATGCTTTTATATATTTTTAAATATCTAAGTGTTTTTAAATACTCTATATGCTTGTGTTGTGACCTCTAAATTTTTATTCCTCTATAGTATATCATATGAATTTATAATTCACTATGTCTTATCGACGCTTTTATATCTTATTATGTATATATTTTGTACTTATTTTACTTATATATTTTTTAAAATGCCTATGTATTTATAAATGTTTTAAAATATTTTTAGATATTTGTGGGCTTATAAAAAATATGTATATGTCTATATGCTTGTATCTTATTAATACTTCTATTAAGTTGAGCTTTATGTCGCTTTATTAATGTCGAAGTAAGTGTGAATATATATTGAATATTCTGCTGGATAATAAGTCATGTTCCTCTAGTCTTCCGCTCGTATTATGTACATATCAATGGCAACTCCGGCATTCGGGCTGTTCGGGCTTAGCCCGAGTATAAGTTTAGTAAAGTGAACGTGTATTTGAAAGTTGATCTAATTTCTACCAACTCTGACTTCAAGTTGTTGTTGGCACTCCGTCGCTTACGACGTCGAGGGTTCCAGTTGATCCGATCAACGGAACAGCCTGCTCGTGAAATTAACGTGCAAGTAGCTGAGCACTCCACAGACACGTGTACCCTTAACGTAGTTCTCGGGGATATTCAGTGTGACAAGGCTGACCCTTTGAATTACAGGCACAACAGAAACAGGAAGTAGGAGTGAGAGAAAGTTGTAGTGGAAGAGTACAGCAGGGTTCGCCACCATCCCCTGCCGGAGCCTCGTGGAGCTTTAAATGTTTTCGCTCAATAAACACTCATAACGCCCGGTCTGGGAATCGAAACCGCGATCCTATGCCCACGAGTCCGCTGCCCTAACCACTGGGCCATTGCGCCTCCACTCTGACTTCAAGTATGTAGCTAAATAACTCATACTCTTTTTATTGAGCCTGGTCGCAATTCATTTATTTTCATTCAGCATCTGGCAGTCGTCTTAGAAATGCCCTGTGTCAAAAAATATCATTCGTGGCAGACGTTCTCTCGACATCGTTCACACACACCCGATTCAGGCTCAGAAGTTACAGCCCGAGCTATTATCTATAATCGTAAAAATTAAAAGTAATTCAAATTTAATGTCTTCTTGACACAAATTTCTATAGAGATTAGGATTTAAATTCCAATCTATGGAAAGTTTCCGTTCTACAATACAATATTATTAAAGGAACGGAAAATTATCCTGCAAATCGAGCTGATACGAACGAGTCTGGTAGGTATAAAAGACTAACTGGCATCTCTTGTCAAGAATACAGTCGACAGTCAGATCGCAGATGTTTGTTGTGCGCTCCACTGTCGTTATTTGACTGTTGTTATTCTGCGCATCCGTGTGCAAAGATCAGTTGTGTTTTGTAGGATTGCTCTATTTTTACCCTTAGCTTAGAAATGGAGAAAGACATAGTGCTAGATATTAAAAAAAAAGGTCATGTGGGGTTAAAAATAAAGCGGAAAAAGGTGAAATTCTTCGAGCAGGTATGTGTCTTATGCGAAATCTATGATGAGCCCAAGTGACGCTGATGACCTAGAGTCGCCTCTGATGTGTGTGTGTGTGTGTGTGTGTATATATGTATGTATGTGCATGTGTATATATATATATATATATATATATATATATATATAATTAAGCAGAAGTTTTCTGCTTAATTTAAATTTGACTCCTAGTAAACTCTTGCTTATCTTTGTTATTGCCTGTATCCTATGAGCATAATATGCTTGCATGTGTATGCCCAAGTTTGACATAGGTAATTTATTCCGGGTAGTAAAACGGATACTCTTATCCCTTAGACTGTTATTCCAACCGCTAACTCTACTAACATATATACATATGTATGTATGTATGTATGTATGCGATGGGTTTCCACAAAGTTTCCGTTTATTAAATTCACCCACAGATCTTACTGCTGGGAACCGAAAACTAAACCATGTTTTATAAGGGGAACAACTCTGCATATACAATAATTATTTGCATATTGAAAGAAATAAAGTGCAAGGATCATTACTGAGTACATATAAGAGAGAACTATATATGTCCCATTTTTATCTGTAGGTTTCGGTTAGACTAAAATGTAAGCATATAATTAGCTTTTTCTATTATCAGTATATATTTCTCAAAAACAAAAAAGAACTATCGATTGCAAGTCATTCATCCAAGGGACATAACCAACTTCATTATAAAGGGACATAAATTAAAGTAAGCTTCTCTCCAAATTAATTTCATTCATTCAAGCGACAGTCTTTCTGTCACATAACAATTCCCGCGTGTTTAATAATATCATTTACTCTCCATAAATGCTGAACCATCTAACTTTTATTACGGAAGCTGAAAGCAAACAATCGTGGAATTTCGTTTTTGTATCTGGTTAGCAAGATTTAATTCCACTCCTGTTCTTTATTATTTGTCAATTGGTTAACTATCCAACTAATTTTTGTTTTTGTTTGTCAAAGCTCTTTCGTTGCTACTTGCAGTCTTTTCAATGACTAATAATAACGAATAATCCTTTCTACAAAAGGCACAAGGCCTGAAGGTTGATTACATCGACCCCGGCGTGTCACTGATGCTTAATTTATCGACCCCGAAAGGATGAAAGGCAAAGTCGGCCTCGACAAAATTTGAACTCAGAACGTAGCGACGAGCGAAATACAGCTAAGCATTTTGCCCGGCGTGCTAACGATTCTGCCAGCTCACAGGGCCAGCAATTTTGAGGGAGGAGCAAGTCAATCACATCAGTACTCAACTGGTACTTATTTCATCACGCTCCCCATTTTTCCCTCGGGATGCAAGGTAAAGTCGACCTCGGTAGCATTTGAACTCGGAATATAAAGACGGACGAAATGTTAAGCATTTTACCCGGTGTGCTGACGATTCTGCCAGCTCGCCGCCTTAATAATAGAGAATAGACCTTTCTACTATTGGCACAAGGCTTGAAATTTTCGGGGAGGCGGTAGTCGATTAGATCGACTCCAGTACGCAACTAGTACTTAATTTATCGACCCTGAAATGTCGTTTGAGTTTACTTGAGAAACGGAGAAGGCTTTGTCATCGTGCACTGTGATGAGGTAGTCCGGTAGGAACATCCAACCCGAGAGATAGATGGAGCCTAAAGTTGGGCAACGTTGCTACATGGTTGTCTTGCTGGACATAGTAAAAAGATTTCGTAGTGACAAGCGTAACGGGGTTGTTAAGAATTCCATCGAAATTCTTAGAGGGAAACAGATCACTGACGTATGACGAAGCAAATTTTCTGTAAACTGGGCGCCATATTGATGGCTTATGAAAGTAGAAAGCGATTCAAAATTAAAGATGCGGTTGTTTTCAACTGTTTCCATCAGTTATAAGATATCGGGAATTAGGATGTTAGGTTTGAAAAAGGTTGGTGAGAGACATTAGTTCCTTTGGGGAGGAGTCACAACGTGATTTCGGGTTCAATTCCAATGCGCGGCATTTAGGGTGTCTTTTACTATAACCGTGCCGCTCAATAGTGATTTTGGCACATATATATATACACACACACATATGTATATATATAGTTGAAATTTATAGAAAAACAAAAGACGAAGACAGATGTATGAACAACAAGCAGGTGTATTTGTTTGACGCCCGGAGAAGTGAAAAAGTCTTTTACGTTTCGAGCCTACGCTCTTCAACAGAAAGGAATGAGAAAATAGAGAGAGAATAAAAAAAAAAACTTGTGGATTTAGCGGTCAAGCATGGCGATATATATATATATATATATATATATATATATAAACAAATAGTAAATGAGTATATGCATATATACGTACAGGTATGTGCATACCGACATCCACCTGTATGTATAGGTGCATATCTGGGTACAGGACATTGCAAACA
>NC_068989.1:8904497-8905284 GCF_001194135.2 Octopus bimaculoides
GAGAGACAAAGTGGTGCGTGCGTTGCTTGGCGAAAGCCAAGGAAGGAAAGGATTATTGACCGGAAGCATGTGACCATGCCGGTAGAGGGAGAAACAAAGGGAGGAAGTAGAATAGGTGAGCAACAGGGGAAAAGAGAAAGAGAGGAAATACGAGGGGGAAAAAGAGGTACGTAGTAGTATATATATATATATATATATATATGTATGTGTGTATATATAGTGTTCTTTGTGTTTGTGCCCCCGCCACCTGACAACCGGTGTTGTTTGGTTTACGTTCCCCGTAACTTAGCGATGTGGGAAAAGAAACCGATAAAATATTACAATAAATACTGGGGGCGATTTGTTCAACTAATCCCTTCAAAACGGTGCACATCATGACCCCAGTTCAGTGACTGAAACAAGATCTTCGCCATAGACTCGATCAAGCAGAATGATAGCAAAAGGTTTATGGAAAGGTGAATATGTATAAGCCAATACAGGACGGCAAACGGATCAAGCAGTGCTGTCGATGTGGAAAGAATGGCAGTCAAGACGAACTGTGCGCATTGATCTCAGATTATAACTGCTAGGAAAGATGAAGGGAGACAAATGTCCTCGATGTACGATGGGGAAATATAAAGAAAAAAAATCAGTGCCAGTGTAGTGTGTGATCGACATGCCATTGTGATCTACAGCAACTTAAATCTAAGACTAGCTTGTGATTTACATTCAAAATTTTGTTATAAATTTGCACATATTGAACCAGTCGCATATAATCCTCCTGCTCCTATATATATATATATATATA
>NC_068989.1:8905384-8910823 GCF_001194135.2 Octopus bimaculoides
TTATATATATATAGTATAGATATATATACTTATTTATATATATATAGTATAGATATATATATAGATATATGTATTTATATATATATATAGATATATGTATTTATATATATATATAGATATATGTATTTATATATATATATAGATATATGTATTTATATATATATATAGATATATGTATTTATATATATATATAGATATATGTATTTATATATATATATAGATATATGTATTTATATATATATATAGATATATGTATTTATATATATATATAGATATATATACTTATATATATATATAGATAGATATATATATACTTATATATATAGATATATATACTTATATATATAGATATATATACTTATATATATAGATATATATACTTATATATATAGATATATATACTTATATATATAGATATATATACTTATATATATATAGATATATATACTTATATATATAGATATATATACTTATATATATAGATATATATACTTATATATATATAGATATATATACTTATATATATAGATATATATACTTATATATATATAGATATATATACTTATATATATATAGATATATATACTTATATATATAGATATATATACTTATATATATAGATAGATATTTATATATAGTATAGATATATATATATTTATATAAATTTTATATTTATTTATATATATATATATACTTATATATAGTATAGATATATATATTTATTTTTATATATATTTATTTGTGCTTCAGCCAAGTGGCTACGGTCATGCTGGTGCACCACCGTAATTTTCCACGTTCCTTGCATGGCTCTTTATATATATATTTATATTTACATGTATTTATCTCTGAGTGGTTGGCGTTAGGAAGGGCATCCAGCTGTAGAAACTCTGCCAAACCAGACTGGAGCTTGGTGTTGCCATCCGGTTTCACCAGTCCTCAGTCAAATCGTCCAACCCATGGTATGGAAAGCGGACGTTAAACAATGTATTTATATATATATATTTATTTATATATATCTATTTATTTATATATATCTATATATCTATTTATTTGTTTATATAATTATTTATATAATTATTTGTTTATTTATTTATATAATGTCCCTGTTAAATCCACACCCATTGCCTCCCAATGCTCTCGTCAGTATCACTTACCGTCTCTTCCAGTTGTCTGTAACGAAAAATGACATTGGATTTTTTCCCCATCTTCAGCATCATGTTGCTTGTGTAACGAAGGATATTGGACCTAGCCATATTCACATACGCCTTAGCTCCCTCATTATAATTTCACTTCTTTCGGCCACCATCACCGAACATGTGTCAGGATTCTTGGCATCCAGAATATTCTAACATATCCTTTTCTGTTCAGTCATCACTAGTGACATTCATGTCCACCTCTACAGCCATCCCTCACTGCAATCACTGATATTCGCTAGTTTCTTTCACCTGCTTACAGAGTAAGTCTAAAAACTCCACCGATGCTATGATCAAGTTCACGCACTACACTTTACTAAGCGGTTGGTGAATGAGCGAAGACAACGTTGGTAAGATATGCCGTTTTGTCTAACTTCTCTGGCGCCACGATAAAATGTACTCGGACCACTCAGAAAAGTAGTTGGTGTTACGAAGGGTGTCCAGTCATAGAAATCATGTCAAAAATTAAACCTCTGCCTGAAAACATGGTCCCCCAAACCATCACTGAATGGTGAGTGGTGAAGGGCAGCAGTAACATTAAATAGCAACTACATGACGATCTATCTAGGTCATGCTAAGATAAGAAGTGGATGTAAAATGTTGTTGATGATGATGATGATGATTGCGGTGTTCATACTCACCTCGTTTATCAAAACCAATAAACATCTATTGCTATTCAAAGTGAAATCAGGATCAGTCAATACTCCTCATCGGAATTACACAAAACCACATGTAACATTTGAGTGATTTTTGTCGATTTTTCTTTTTTTTATAATATTTTTTAATCACTATTTTGTTACAAAACCCAAGAAGTCAACCAAAACTGATTTATCTTCAACATCAGATCACACACACACACACACACAGATGAATGACCCAAGATCTGAGAGAGAGAGAAAAAAAGAAAACATGCGGCACATTATAACTCAATACAAACATGCATACAAATCAGAAAAGCAAAAGGAAATGAACACACATATTCTTTATCGGTTAATAAGGCTACTATCGGTTTCCAGTCATCAGAAATTTCTCAACAATTATCAAGTCTGTCACAAAGATCGCTGGGACTCGTCTCCAAGATGGAGATGAGTACCAACAAGAAATTTTTCCTGACATGAAACCAATCGTAGCCATAGTGACCCACATATAAAGAATATTTATCCACCAATGCAGTGTTGAGCACTCATTCTAACTGTTCAATATTAGCATATATATATATATATATATATATATATATATATACACAAATCACATCAATAAAAAAAAAACTATCAATACTTTAATATAGTATACATTGTTTTGTTGTTCTTTCTTCATTTTTATTGAAATATTTATAGGTTTATTTTTTGACTTTGTCTTGACCATTCCTTAGCCGCCCACCGAGCAACTCGAACTTTTAAAACCTCACTTTTAAACTGTCTCTTTTAAGCAAGTTGAAAAGGAGAAGCTATTTCCAAACTTCCCAGCTTCCAGAATAAAGGACAGAAATTTAGATTAAAAACAAGTTCAACATACTTCCAAATACCAAAAACACACATATACACAGTGATGTAGACAATCATACACACAGGTACATTTATATACATACATATGTAGTCAAATATATGTGCATATGTACATATGTGTATATATACTTGTAAATATGTATAAGCATATACACATTTACACATGTATATATTTTCAAATATGTGTATGTATATATATAATATATACGACTACATGTATACATACTATGTATGTGTGTGAGTATGTATATATATACACACACATGCATGCACAACATAAGAGAGAGAGTGTGTGTGATTGCATGAATGTGTCTGAGCAAATAGTGAGAAAAAGTTGATATCTACATTTAATGCTTGATGGACATCCACTAGCAAATCCACTAATAAACTGTTTTCACTTCATCCCAAAAAATAATGCTACGTTCAGCCAACAAGAAACTTTCTCCTACACCTATCAACTACCTACACTTGCTAAAGCAGTGAAATCTACCCAGACAGCCACTTCAGAGTGTTTCCATTTACCCCCACCCAAATCAACATTCTTCATAACAAATGCTTTTTTTTGTTTGTTTTTTCATTTGTTTTTGACAGTTTTTCTGCTTTGAACTCATAGGTAGAGATTAGAAGAAAAAAGAAATTATCATAGATAAGGGCTTAACTTTATTGTTATCTGCCCTCATTGTAACTAACTATGGCTTTATACATAAGATTTGTCAGTGATATGATGTTAAAAAATAAAAAAACAATTTGCTGTTTCGATAATTTTGCAGAATGGACAAATAGTTAGAAAGAAATTCCACCCAATAATATGGGGGTGGAAATCTAAATCTAAAGAAAACTAGCCATAAAGCTTGGCTATTTCTGTACCAATTCTAACCTCAATACATTTCAGATTTCATTAAGTCATAATTATCATAATTTATTGTGTATATATACTTTTTTTTTTTAAGTAGGGAAAATCAACTGCTAATTAAGAAGCTAGAAACAGACTGGTTTTGTTTCAAGATAACACAAATACATATCTACTAAGCCAGAACAAATTTTTTGTCTTGATTGGCTAAAAAAAAAAGAAAAAAAATCACCTCAGCCCCTCACTCTGCACTGAATAAGAGACAATAGCTTTGTTTTACTCTTTAAACTAGTAAATCTTAAGAAAAAAAAATAATAAAATAAAATAATTTTGAAAGTAAGAACAAAAACTTAATAGTTTAAATGTTACATTTTTTTCATTTTGTTTTGTTTTTAATATGAGAAGGATAAAGCTTTGGCATAACAAAATACAAGGATAGAAGTCAGAAGCTGCTAGGAACCAACCTACATGCTTTTATATATATATATATATATATATATAGAAGTCTGAGACCTGGCAGAACCTAACTTACAAAACACACTAAATTTTAAATATCCTCTACTAAGTTTTCTTCTATTTGCTTTTTGGTCCCCAAGAAGTAACCATGGTAACAATGTTAGAGATTATGACTTGCACACACAGTCCTGGAACATTGAAAAAAAAATGCTACAAGGGAAGGAAGGCAACTGAAAAAAAATCCCAAAAACTATTTAATGACACGAAGATGTTTCACATTCTCACCCTTTCAATAAAAAAAAAAGGAGGTAAAATATACGGGAAAAAAAAAACCATTTTTAAAATATAACAAAAAATAAAATAACAAACAGCAGGCAAAGATGGACTTTGCTGGTTTACAAAAACAGAAGAATGCAGCTGTGATTCCATACCATGTCTTATTAAAAAATAAAGTCTTAAAAAAAAAAACCCCAAAAAACAAAATGTGTGCTGCTGCTCGTAGGAACATTGATGGAAATAAAAGAGAGTCTCAGAACTAAGAGGAAGCAGGTTAGACAGAGAAAAAGAGGTTAATGACCTTGACAGATAACTGATGTTGCCGAAATACAAATTACCCCAAAAAGATAATTGAAAAAAAAAAAGCAATCAACAAGTTGTTCCAATTAATTAATCAATAAATTAATTAAAGTTAAGTGTAGAAAACTGTTGTTGATTTTTTAACCAAAAGAAATATAAATATATAATGTGTATATATAATACATATAGATATATTATATGTATATGTATATATATACACATATATATATACACATACATGTATCTCAAATGCACCCAAAAAGAAACTGCTATACATATACACCACAACCAAACTTCTGTTCCCTTGAAATACTTCTTCCTTTTAACAGGCAATCATTATTATTATTATTAATTTTTTTTTTTTGTAATTTTTATTTTTACATTTTTTGTTTATCTCTGAAACAGTTCAATCCATTTCGTAAAGTGATGCATCAATGTGTGTATATATATATATATGTATATATATATGAGGGGTGGTAGTTGTAGTAGAAAGAATTGAGTAAACCTACTTCCATATATCATCAGGTAGTCCAAAACAAAAAACAGGTGAACTGTGTTGATGGTCAGTGGCCACAATAGCAGAAAGTCAGTCAAATTTACTCCCTGACACATCAGTGCTTTTCATCTTCCATTTTATTGCAGTTTCGTAATTTGTTTTCCAATCCAAATATTTCTTCAAATATTTTTGTTTTTTAAATTTATCTCAATTTTTGCTTTTTTTCCTTTCTGTTATATTGATTAGGAACTTTTTTTTTTTTTTTTTCCTGTGTTCATTTACACTTGTATGTGTGTGTGTGCGCATGAATGTGTTTGCGTGAATGTATGCATGCAGTGTTTCCTTTCTTTCTTTAATCAACAT
>NC_068989.1:8910833-8916529 GCF_001194135.2 Octopus bimaculoides
AAAAAAAAAAAAAAAAAAAATGAAAATTCAGAGTTGGGAGACAAAGAGAGGATGATGCTACAGCTGCTACAGCTGGCCTGTAGCTGCTGCCATTGTGGCCTTATTTACAACATATCTTTGTGGATCCTAAGAGTCCCATCACAAAGACATTTTTTTTTATTTACTATATTCTTACTTGTTTTATTTCTTTCTTTCACTGCCCACATCACTTTAGTCAATTTTTACAGTAGAATAGATCTTTCTCACAAAATAACTGGTGCCTATATACCCAAATGTACCTGAAAAGAGAGAAGTAATGTTTTAGACACACACAAACAACATATCTTTAATAAGACAAAAAAGGCAGAATTCTGCTTTAAGAATATAAACTCCCCATAACTTTTTTAGTTTGCAAAATTTTCAGAAAGTCTTTGCAAATTTGTGTTCGACACACGAGAATTCATATGACTATGAAAGAAACAAAAAAGGAATTTTTGTGTGATTTAAGGGATATTTGGCTTGTTACTTTTAGTACCTCTTATGACTACCTCATAACATTCTTGCTTGTTTGTCAATCTGATACAGTTCTATATTTAAGAGATGAGGGATTATGTACATTTACATTTGATGGCTATTTTTCATCTGTTTGTTGTTAACACGTTTTGGCTGATATACCTGCCAGCCTTCATCAGGTGTCTTGGGGAAATTTCGAACCTGGGTTCTAATTCCTAAGGTATTTTTCGATAATAATATTAATAACATCAAAAAGTACCTTAGGAATGAGAACCCTGATGAAGACTGGAGGGTATATCAGCCAAAGCATTGTGTTAACAACAAACAAGATGAGGACAAATATCCGTCAAATGCAAATAATAATGTATTGATGTTTTTCAATATCTTTTTCCCCATAAACACATTTAATGGTCTATTGCTGGAATTTAAGCCAAAATTTCAGACTGTCCATATTTTAAACTATGATTTTTAAGAAAAAGATTAAAAAAAAATTTTTTTCTTTCATAGTCGTATGAATTCCCATGTGTAGAACACCAATTCACAAAAATTGTTTGAAAATTCCAAAAAATAAACAAGTCATTGGTGGGGGTTATAGGGATGCTTAAAGCAGAATTCTGCCAACAAAACTTTTTGATACTTGGGGTTCAGGGACAAGTTTCCAAATTCAAAATGCAAAACACAGTCAAGTCAACAAAACAGTAAGCTTCTGACATGTGACACAGCAGTATTATGTGTTCTTTGGTTAGTTTTTTTTTTTTTTTTTATGTAACCCTGAGCCAGCACAGATCAAGCAGACCTACAATCAAAGATATTCTAATCAAGACCATCCCATCATTTTTATATGGGATGAAGGGTTTGGCAGGATCTGATGGGCCCAAGGATTGCATCAAGTACCAATGGCTACTTTGGAATGATTTCAACAGTCGGATGCCCTTTGTAACATCAACAGCATTTTTGCTTTTTTGTTTTTGCGTACCACCAACACCAGTGAAACGACCATGCAGCTTGCATGACTACAAGCCCCATGGAGAGGGGATAGTAACCGTATGCAAAGAGATAAAGAGCAGAGAGGTAAAATATAAAAGAAAGGGGCCAGAGCAAAACCGGCTTCTTGCTGCAGAGGATCTTCACGACTCCTCACATTTTAGACGTGGCCAGATGGAGCTGCAAAGCATTATTTAAATGAATCTGCATTGAGCATAGTGACAGGTTCAACTATTCTTTAGCATACACAGAACTGTATAAACTGCTTTTAGATAATGCTTTGTTTTTTTATTTATATCTATATATATATATATATATATATACACACATATATATGGATAAATGATAGGAAATGGAATTCTTTTACTTGTTTCAGTCATTTGACTGAGGCCAAAAACGTTAGCACACCGGACGAAATGCTTAGTGGTATTCTGAGTTCAAATCCCACTGAGGTCGACTTTGCCTTTCATCCTTTCGAGGCTGATAAATTAAGTACCAGTTGCGTACTGGGGTTGATTCTAATCGACTGGCCTCCTCCCGCAAAATTTCAGGCCTTGTGCCTAGAGTAGAAAAGATTTGACTGTAGCCATTCCGGAGCACCACCTTAAGAAGAATTTTGTTTACCTTAATTTTGAAAAATAAAAGCTGTATAAAAAAGCCGCATTATTTATGGGATGACCCAATATATACACACAATACTCATCACACATTCCCCATACAGTAAAACACAGGAATAGCAAAAGCAGTACTTACCACACATAATCCCTAGTGCTAAACTGAACAGTGCCATGTAGCCAAAGTAAAAAGTTGTCTGGAACAATCCATACATCCTGAAGAGATAAAATTCTATGGTAAAACAGCAGTAATTCCATTTATCAATATAATTTATCAGGAATGCTATAGACTCACCCAGCAGGTTATACATGAACCAGACCCCTCTCCTCAACCCTTTCATTACTATATTTCTAAGTAAAACACAACCCCTTATAAGTTTCAATTAAACTATAAAATAATCATAAATTTAGACTGGTTTCATTAAACAACTGTAATTTTTTAATGTGATTTTTGGAACACAATTGAAGAAAAGGTTCTTAGTTCAATTGCATAACTTTTGTCTCATAGTGACTCTAATTACAGGTGTAAATACAAGTAAACAACATGCTATCTTTTTTCTCGGTTTGTTTCCATAGTGATTGCTTCAAATAAGCTTACATTTGCTTGATTTTTCCATATCTTCCATCAAAAGGCCCCCAAATTCAGAATCACTGCTTGATAGCATGAAACTGTTGTCCATTTTAAAAGTTGAAAAAAAAGTCACCGAAGAAAAAATGTGGAAAAAAAAAATTTCCCAAAATTCGCAGAGCTAAGATGTCACATCAAACAATTTTAGATACTGTAACTTGACTATTTACAAAGCGAAATCACATGTTTTCACGAATATACTAACGAGATTTGTGTTGAAATTCACATTTAAATATCAATGAGCTCCGGTGGCTTCGGCAGAGTTGGTTGTTTGTGCCAAAAAATTTTTCAGCTGGCTGCAGCCGGGTCAGTAACAAAAGGGCTAAGGGTTATTTCAACCTTAGGCAGGGTAAGTGGTTCACATGACATCAAGGCATGCCCACATATCAGTGGATCTATGCAACCCATATCTAGAGGCCAGCCTTTCCACAAGTCTTGTATGTTTTAGCCAGAGAAACATCTAGCATCTGACCCGCATCTGCAACCCTTCACAGGTACTACCAACTCAGGCCAGAGTGGAATTGGGAGTAGTGGTAACTAAGGGGCAACTCAGTGCTCCCTAAAACTCATCAGCCAAGATGAAGCTCCATTGGATACAGTTTAGTGTGTTACCCAAGACAACATTTGCATATACATATGCACACATAAATACACACACACACACACACACACACACACACATATATGTATTCATACAAACACACACATATATACAATTACACACATATACACACACATATATGCACATATACACACATACATATACACACACACATATATACACACTTATATACATGCACACACATACATACACACGTTTCAATGGTGTCTGCATGCATGTAGGCACTGCATGGAAAGAGCATCAGAGTTATGTTAAACATGCCCAAATGACTTCAAACTGTCGTTTTTCTTATCCCCAAATCTAATCCTAATCTCCAAAAGTAAATATTCCTACCCAATAATAGAATGTCCATGATATAGAGTGATTATGATAAAAGTCAGTGTTTGTTATTCCCAATCATTTTTAATTGACTGAATTAAACGACAAAGGATTCGTTATTCAGACAGCAAATATTCAGACAACAACAATATGAAAAGGGAAAGAGAGGAAACAGCATACTTACTTTGTTTTGAAAAAGAAATAGTAAAAAGAGTAGAGATAAACATAACTTGATGTAGAAGCCCCAGCCAGAAAACTGGTCCACTGCCTGCAATACACAAACATTATTAGTATTATTAGCTGGCCCCGTACAGCCAAAAATTACAGTCAATTGTAGTATTCTATATATAAATAAGGTACATAATCACAGATACAAACAATCACATACTTTTCTTGTACACACACACACACACACATACACGCTGTTTGATTTTTCTTTTCAGCATTGAATGTTCACCATCCCACCTCCAGTTTGATATCACCCCTTCCTTTCTTATTCATATGTGCCCATGCAGGTGGCATGTAAAAAAACACCTTTTTGAGCGCGGCCGTTGCCAGTACCGTGTGACTGGCCCTCGTGCCGGTGACACGTAAAAGCACCCACTACACTCTTGGAGTAGTTGGCGTTAAGAAGGGCATCCAGCTGTAGAAACTCTGCCAGATCAGATTGGAGCCTGGTGCAGCCTTCTGGCTTACCAGTCCTCAGTCAAATCGTCCAACCCATGCTAGCATGGAAAGCGGATGTTAAACAATGATGATGATGTTGTGACGGAGAAAGACACATGAGTATTATTATAGTAGATTGTTTCATTATGAATAAGCGCAGTCATACACAGTGCCATCACTTCCGGAATAAGATATATGGTACTTTGGAAGAATTTCTTTAGTGCCATGTAAAGGCATCTGTGCTGGCACTATGTAAAAAGCTCCCATGCCGGCATCATGTGTAGCACCTGTACTGGCGCCATGCACAAAGGAGCCATGCTGGTGCCACATTAAAAGCACCCAGTGCACCTTGAGAAGTGGATGGTGTTAGGAAAGGCATCCAGCTGTAGAAAGCAGACAATTGGAGCCTGGTGCAGTTCTCTGGCTTGACAGCATCTGTCAAACCATCCAGTCCATGCCAGAATGGACAACAGACAGATGATGATGATGTGTATCGTTTCTAGGTAACTGGATATATTTCCTCATTAATCAGATCATCTGCCATCAACAGATTTCATGATCAACATCAATCAATATGTGATCATGCTGATTGCCGAGCATTCGTAATATAAAATAAACTAGGTAAGTATTGCTGAGTCGTTAAAATGAATGCATAGCTATCATTTAGTTTATCCAACATTTCAACCACAGGGATTTGGGTTCGATCCCATGTTCAGTTCCTTGGACAAATGTAGTCTCCCATAATCTTGCATTAACCAATACACTGTGAGTGAAATATGTAAACGGAAACTGGGTGGAAGCATGTGTGTGTAGGTTAATGGTTTTGTTTTTTGTCAATGTTTGGGAAAATGCCAACAAGAAACGAAAGTTTAAAAAAAAGCACAAATTGTCAAAAATAAACCAGTGATTGATCCAATGGAAGCCTGACCAACAATGTGGTTCTTAACTAACTGTGATATAACATTAGAAAAAAAATATGTAACAGTTAAAATATAAACAATTGCAGTGTGGAAAGTGTTTATAAGCCATTTAAGAAACACAAAAACCGTTAGATTCACTTCAACATTTAAATTTAATTTGCCAAAATATTTTTGTCGCTTTGAAACCGTGACCTGTTCATTGAACAAATTCCATGCTGCACAAAAATATTTTGGCAAATTAAATTTAAATGCTCAAGTGTTTTTAATGTTGTGTGTTTTTAAATGGCTTATAAACACCTTCCACACTGCAATTGTTTTTGTTTCAGCACACAATCTCAGATCAGGTCACTTGCTATGCAAGTACATCTCCATAAAGTTTAAATATAACTATATTTAAAAACGTTTTGCACAAAACTTTTTACACACACTAACACACAATCTCTTCAAATACA
>NC_068989.1:8916649-8925342 GCF_001194135.2 Octopus bimaculoides
ACCAGTAGTTACCTTAATGTATAGATAGACAAAAGAAACAATAAAATTTATGTTCATATAAAGTGAGGAAGTGTATGGCTCACAAATTTATTTCTCTTACTAATTTTATTAGTTTATGATTGGGAGCAAAAGAATTGTTATGCAACTGAGGAGATTAGCGGAGATTGCTGGAATAACTCAAAATAATTTTCAGGGGTAGCATTGTGCAGAGATAAATGTCCAATCCAGATAAAACATGTCTTTTAACCACTGAACCCCCTTCAATACCAACCCACCTGAAACCATCTCTGGTTCTGCCACACAAGTTTCCTATTTTAAAGTGATCTAATTTAGAACTTCCCATCAAAATTTCATGCTAATTTATCTTCCAATCACTTGCTTAATAATGACATTTTGATAAATTCTTCATTATTACTCTTTTACTTGTTTCAGTCATTTGACTGCGGCCATGCTGGAGCACCGCCTTTAGTCGAGAAAATCGACCCCAGGACTTATTCTTTGTAAGCCTAGTACTTATTCCATCAGTCTCTTTTGCTGAACCGCTAAGTTATGGGGACATAAACAAACCAGCACATCGGTTGTCAAATGATGTTGGGGGGACAAACACAGACACACAAACACATGACGGGCTTCTTTCAGTTTCCGTCTACCAAATCCACTCACAAGGCTTTGGTCGGCCCGAGGCTATAGTACAAGACACTTGCCCAAGGTGCCACGCAGTGGGACTGAACCCGGAACCATGTGGTTGGTAAGCAAGCTAATGTATTTAAACACAAATATGCTCACAAAAAGGGCTAAGCAAATATAGAAAAATTGACGTATACACTAACTCCACAAATCAATATGGCTCATATTTTATTTACAATCTCGATAGCTTTAATTGAATAGTTCTGTAAATTTTGTACGAGGGAAAGGGGGTTATACCATGTTTTTCACTTCAGTTATTTTTTAATAACTTTCAGTGATTCGTTCTGTGGGCTAATGACCAAGCTAGGAACAAATGGTTATGTGTCTAGAAGAAAAGAGCCCCCAACAATAGATGTGGCAATATATCAATCCAAAGGCCTGTGTCCAACCCACAGAGCTAGATTTTTGTACATCTGAACAATATTCACATTAGTACATAATCTGGTTCAGCTTAACAATCTATACTAAGTATCAAATTTATTTTAAGCAATCAATCAATCAAACAACAGCTGAATGTGTAAAGGATTAAAATTTTTTTTTGAAATAAAAAAGCAGCTTTAAAGTGGACCACTAAAGACTTATTTTAATCAATATATTGAACACACATGGTAATTTTGCAATCCTTGATTGTCAACTTTTACTGCAAGTAGCACAAATACCCGACCACTGCCTGTGGTTATTAATTCTTCAAATAAATACCATCACATGAATTCACTATTTTTGGGAATAATTATTTTTTTTTTTTTAATGCTGATAATTTTTTATTGGTCCAAGAATGCGGAATTGCTACATCCAAGCCAAGCAGAAGACAGTTCAAGTTCTAGCTACACAAAAATGAGTGAAAAATTAATAACAATTACCATAATAATTTCACGTCCACTTTTTCGTGGTTGCATGAGTCAGGCAGAATTTTTGGAGGTAGATTTTCTGCAATCAGATACCCTTTTTATCACTAACACTCACCCCTTTACCTTCTGTTTTTTTTATTGTTGTTGTTTATTACAATTAGAATTAGTTGGAAGAATTTGTTGTTAATCTAAACAGCTATCTAAATTATTAGAAGTACATTTATTGTCACCAGGAAACGTTACATGGCAGCAGTGTTTCTCATAGGAGAGGCAGTTCAACCTCTGGCAGAATTGTGAAAGGATTTAAAAGAAGGGAACACAAATTGTCAATTGTAACAAAATTAAGCCAGTTGACATCAATAAAGTTCAGAACTCTTTATAACATACCTAAAACTCAACAGCAGGTCTCTCTTCTATTAACAGCAACAAAATATACACAAAACAAAACTGGGAGATCTTTGTGAGGTGAGGTAGATTATCAAACTCATCATCATCATCAGTATTAACTGACCCCTACTCATATTTGTAGTTTCTCGTCATTTCTCTTCTACTATTATCATTATCATTGTTCGATCACCATTATCATTGTAATCAGAATATGAACCATAGGAGAGACATTCAAGGAAATGGAGAATTGATACTGGTGTGGTACTTACCATCGATAATCTTCAGCATTGAGCAGGAAATATGTACAGACAATGGTCACACAAATGGTAACAATGGCAAGGATCAGAAATACCAGTAACATAAAGCCATAGACATAATAGATCTTATAGGCCCAGAATGATGTGAAGATAAAGTACCTGAAATAGAAAGAGAACTGAGATGCAGCCAATGTTGGAATGTAATGTAAGGTTGAACATAGCAACCAAGAGGTTCTATGCTGTCTCCTGAGATAGGGGGGGGGGGCAATATTAAAGGCGAGTGGAATGGAGATGTTAACACAGGAAATACAGGTGTTCAAAGGAGACTGGAGGAAGGAGGTCACAAACAGAGAAGAATAGAGAGGGAGAAAAAGACAAGAGATAAAGGAAGAGAATGAGAGAGGAAAGATAAAATGGTGAGACAGAAAGGCAGAGAGAGATTAAGAAAGCAGAAGGGAGAAAATAGTAAGAAGAGAAAAGACCAGAGAAAATAAGAATTGTAAGGCACAATCAATGAAGGCATAAAGAGAATGCCAATTTCAAGAGCATGAGAGAGAGAGAGAGAGAGAGAGAGAGAGAGAAAAAGACGGGCAGGAACAGACATATTAAAAGGAAACATCTAAAGTCATGGTCAAAGATCAAAGAAAAACTTACATTTCAATGAAGATGGAACCAAACGGAAGAACTCCACCCAGTATAATGATCACAGCTGGTTCCATAAACCTGGATAGAAACAATAGCAGGATTGTTATTATAATAATAATAATGATGATGATCATCATCATCATCGTCTAACGTCCGCTTTCCATGCTAGCATGGGTTGGACGATTTGACTGAGGACTGGTGAAACCAGATGGCTACACCAGGCTCCAAGTGGAAATAAATTACTATTATCATTATTATTATGTAAGGTGATGAGCTGGCAGAATCATTAGCATGCTGGACGAAATGCTTAGTGGCATTTCACCAATCACTATGTTCTGAGTTCAAATTCTGCTGAGGTCAACTTTGCCTTTCATCCTTTCAAGGTTGATATATCAAGTACCAGTAAAACATTGGGGTCGACGTAATCAACTAGTCCCCTTCTACCAAATTTGATGCCTTGAGTCTCCAGTAGAAAGTATTATTATTATTATTATTATTATTATTAAGGTGGCAAGGTAGCAGAATCATTAGCATCTTGAATTCAAATACTGCCAAGGTTGACTTTGCCTTACATCCTTTTGGGGTCAATAAATTAAGTACCAGTGAAACACTAGGGTCAATATAATCGACTGGTCCCCTCCCTGCAAATTTTAGGATTTGTGCCTTTAGTAGAAAGGACTATTATTAATATTATTAGGGCAGTAAGCTGGCTGAATCTTTAGCATGCTTGTACATGCTACATAACCACGTCTGCACCTGGTTTTATAAACTCTGTACATACTAATGAAGCATCTGTAATATCATCATCATTTAACATCTATTTGCCATGCTGGCAGGGATTGGATGGCTTGACAAGAGCTGACAAGGCCTGTAGCTGCTCCTGGTTCCATAGTCTGTTTTGGTCTGGTTTCTACAGCTGGATGCCCTTCCTAATGCCAGCCACTTTACAGTGTAGACTGGATGCTTTGGCACCAGCATCAGTGCTTTTTATATGGCACTGTCATGATTATAACTATTTTATTTTTCAAAATTAGCTTTTGCAAAGACATGTGACATTTCTACCATTGGTAATACAGGAGAAATGGAAAGGCGCCAACTGAAATCAGAATGCTAACTGAACTTGTCAAAGGTTTACCCCAGCTCTTTAGGACTTCCTATTTTTATGAATCAAAACAGGAAATGGCAGAGATACACATTTTCCTGACTCGAGTCAATAAAGTTACTGATTTCAGTTAATATTCTGCCTACAATGTCGGGTCGTCAGTGACTCCCCACATTCTTAACATGGCACAAAATAGGCTTGGTAAACCAGGTGTTAGAGGTATGATGCAGTTATGGTAACAAGATTTGAATCGACATCCATTTTTTTCCCCACTAACCCAGCACCTGAATCACTGAGTTTGCAAATACCTACATTGAATAAAAAAATGTTTTTAAATAAATAAGAAACTAAGTTTTTAATTTGGAGCATGGTTTACTTACCATTTCTTCTCTGGAATTGGTCTCGGCACAGCATTGATACGGCAAGGATAGTTGGGCTGTCCAGCTAAGTTCCTCCCAAGAACAGTCCCGACCAAAGTCAATGGTAAAATGACAAACAAGCAAATGCATGTTATAGCAACCTGCCAATACAAAATAAAGTAATATATGTAATGTATGTAAAGGGATGGAAGCAGAAAGAAATAGCTATAAAGAGAGGGAGGAAGAAACAGAGGGAAAGAGAGAGAGAATGACTCATTCATGTGGTGGTGGAATCCAAACACCCTCAGTGAATGGATGGTTCTAAATTCCATAAGTACGCATGCATGCTGGAGATACCAAAAACAGTGTAGCATGAACAGACAGTCATAGAAGTCGTTTGAAAGGGGCCGGATTCTAACAAGCGATGCAGACAAGTGCATTCGCAACAAAGAAAGGCTGCCGTGTTCCATGACTTTGGTGTCAACCAAATCCACTTTTCTTTACATTTTCAAAATGCATAGAGATGACTAATTCATCACCGATTTGTTTATCAATGTGTATTTTGGAGGCTATCCTCCATGGTAAATGAGGATAGATATACAGTGTTATTAGAGCAATCAGTAAGTGGACAGAAAGGAAAAGGAAAGACTAAAAACAGAGAAATGATATGACTTACCATAGTGCCAAATGGAATTGCTCTGGATGCATGGTAATAAATGGCTATGAAGTTGATGAAAAAGGCTGTACCACACACCAAAATAGGGAGGAGAAAGGCACTAAGCATCATTTGCTTGATCCATACTTTACCTAAAAGAAAATAGTTAACGATATAGTAATGTTATCAGTCCGAATAAGCTCCCTCAACAAATCACAGAAATTTAGTTTGATTAATTTACTACAAATGCTAGTCAAAAGGATGATTAAAAAAAAAAAACAAGAATGTAAATCAGTGAGGGATACAAATTATCCTAGTATTGCCAGTGCCCCTGGACTGGCTTGTGCGGGTGGCACATAAAAGACACCATTTCGAGCGTGGCCGTTGCCAATATCGCCTGACTGGCCTTCGTGCAGGTGACACGTAAAAGCACCTACTACACTCTCTGAGTGGTTGGCATTAGGAAGGGCATCCAGCTGTAGAAACTCTGCCAAATTTAGATTGGAGGCTGGTGTTGCCATCCGGTTTCACCAGTCCTCAGTCAAATCGTCCAACCCATGCTAGCATGGAAAGCGGATGTTAAACGATGATGATGATGAAGGCTTTATTTAGTTGTTTTATGTAATTTCAACATCCAAACGTGGCCAATGCCAGTACTCACTGACTGGCTCTTGTGCTGGTGGCACATAAAAAACACAATCCAAACATGACCAATGCCCGGCTCGCCTGACTGGCTCCTGTGCCGGTGAAACGTAAAAAGCACACACTACACTCTCGGAGTGGTTGGCTTTGGGAAGGGCATCCAGCTGTAGAAACATTGCCAGATCAGATTGGAGCCTAATGCTGTCGCTGGCTCTCCAGACCTCAGTCAAACCGTCCGAGCCATGCCAGCATGGAAAACAGACATTAAACGATGATGATGATGATGACTGAGTTGCTAGAATAGAGTTGTTAGAACAGGGTAGATAATAAGAAATAAGGAAGTTAGAAGGTGTGCCAATAGTTTCTGACAGCTGTTTCAAGAACAGATGCACAAATGGTGCACTTCCCAGCAAACAAAGATAAGATATTCATATAGCAGCAGTCTATACCATCTTCAGAAAGAAGAAATAAGGCAGTTCCTCAATCACTTTACAGAGTGTATTGTATGCTTTTTACATAACACCATCACCAGAGCTTTTACGTGGTGCCATCACCAGTGCTTTTTACACAGCACCATCACTAGTGCATTTAACGTGATGTCAGCACCAGAGCTTTTTACGCAGCACCATCACCAATGCTTCTAACATGGCATCATCACCAATGCTTCTAACATAGCACCATCACTTGTGCGTTTAACGTGATGCCAACATCAGAGTTTTTTATGTGACACCAGCACCGACAAGGTGATTAAGTACCTTACAAAAGATAAAAACCCCTCAACTGGAGAGTTTTGTCTTGCAAATAATTCTAAGTTTTTTCGCATTCAATTTTACATAACCATAAATACATTACTTAGAAGATCCCTCACTGATGCGTAAACTAGAAGTAGTTTTGAAGGGGGAAGAAAGAAATAAAAGAAATGAGCAAAGGACGCATGAAGAAAATAAGAAATCATAGCGCATGGAATCTATGTATTACCTCCCATACGAGCATAAAGACTGCCACCAAAATAGCCATTTACAGGAGCTGTGGCAGCATATACAAATATAGCAGTACTCAGCAGAGATCCTCGCCTGCAGAGAGAAAAAGAGAAGTAAAGATAAGACAATTCAGAAAACAATTTATTTTATAAAAACAAATATAGTTGAATAGTCTGGCAACAAAATAGTGTCAAAAATGGATTTTGTTTATCAGTCTAGCAATATGAGAAATGTGACATGTGTTTGTAAGAACCGGCTAACAATGTGTTACATCTCTATAGTCCAGTTATGGGCCTTTTATTTTGACATTGGTACGTGATTGCCCATATGTTACCATGTACAATAAATCAATTCAAAATAACTATGATAATGTACAACAGAAGAGAAATGACAAACTACTCACTCAGTGTAAAGTTCTCCCAAAATGGCAAACGAGATAACACAAGTAGCAACGACCCCTATGTGGTAACCTGTGCCGACCAATGCTGAAAACAACATTGGATGGGAAGCTGGACGGAATACATCCCCATGGACCTGTTTCCAACCATACTCATCACCAAGATCTTTCTCCTAAAAATCAAGAAGAAACATTAACAATAAAACAACCATCATTCTAAGATCATATTGAAGGTCCCTACGTGAAATACCAGTTTACTCTTGAGTTTACCCCTGGATCAGTTCCAAGCACAGCAGTTATTACACAAGCATGAATTACAAACATAAATTACAACTGGATACAAAATTGTTTAGTGCATCAACATCAGTGACAACTCATCTCTTCTTCTTAGCTCATTTATTCCTGGAAGGGTCATGGGGGCAGAGTCCTCCAGTATGCCTGTTAGAAGCAACTGCTCCCCAAGTGAGACCAATCAAGCTCATGGACGCTATCCAATGATCTAGCTAGTGATCTACCCCTAGGTCTCTTGCAGGTTGGTTTTGCTGTTAAAACTTGTCTAGCAATTCTTTCCCTCCTGAGACAGCCTTACCACATGTCTGTAGTACAGGAGTTGTGATCTCTCAATTCGGAGAAGCAGTGGCTCTGCCTGGAGTGCCTCTCTGATCTTCAAACTCCACACCCTATCAAGTAACTTTACTCCAAAGACCCTTTGGAGGAACCCCTTCTCAGCGGCTATAATTCTCTCCTGCAATAATTAGCCAACGCTTTTGACATTCAAACACTCCGACAATACCTGCCCATGTACTTATTTAATCTGTCTCTAAAATCTCTCTAAGTAAATTTAATTTGGTTTTGAATTCTTCAACCATCATCCGTTTTCCATGCTGGCATGGGTTGGACAGTTTGACAGGAGCTGGCAAGCCAGAGGACTGAACCAGACCCCAATCATATGTTTTGGCATAGTTTCTACAGCTGGAATCCATTCCTAATGCCAACCACTTTACAGAGTGTACTGGGTGCTTTTTATGAGGCACAAACATGGCTGCTCTTTACGTGGCACCAGCACAGGTGCTTCATACGTGGAGCCAACACAAGTACTTTTTACAAGGTGTCAGTATGTAATGGAGAATAAAATATCAAACTCAAGCAATCTGTTCTATTTAACAATAGCTTTCTGCTTAACTCTTCTTCTCTATCTCACACCGTAACCCCTTGCCACGAAAGATTGATTTACAAATTCATACATTTCAACAAGGACAAATTAGGTAACTATCAAAAACCTCACTAACACGACGTTGAATATATTCCAACTAGGTCACAGTTTCTATCAATAGTACAAAACCAGGAGAAACTTTAAGATCCTGATAGTTGACAAAACATTTATTTACTATAACTGTTTTGCTAACAGCAGATGTGTCTATTTGCAAAACTACAGATGGTCTGGAGTTGTCATGTTGGCATCAATAAACTATCCCACATGGTACATAAAACATAGTCAAACTCAGTAGACGTAAAGCTAACTAAGAGCACGATCAGTATTGGGTAAAAATCACAAACATGAAGGGCAACAGCTGCTCGGTTTTTCTTTTCCTCTACCTTTCTAAACTAGTTAGCTGCGCTGCATACCCTCATCAGAGACTCACCTGGCCCGGCTTGGCAAGCATTTAAGCTGAACCTCAACCAGTCTGAGAAGGAATACAAAAGGAGGGAGGGGGAGAAAAGGAGGGGGATAGA
>NC_068989.1:8925527-8930715 GCF_001194135.2 Octopus bimaculoides
GGGGATGGGTGGGGAAGGAAAGTGGTAGAGGAGGGAAGGAGACAGGAAGGAGACAGGAAGGAGACAGGAAGGAAAGAAGGAGGGAAGAAAGGAGGGAAGGAAAGAAAGAAGGAAGGAGGGAAGAACAAATGAACAAAGGAAAACTAGGGCGATGGAGGTGGTGAATGTAATTCTTTTCAAACCACCAAAAGTTACCAGCTTGTTCCTTCCAGTCTAAACTAGCTCTTCCAGAGGAAGGAATGAGGCTGCTGTTCTAAAAGAGGTCAAATGAAGAGAAGCTCAAGCCTCTTCATACAGATCTATAAACAACTGGTGCCCCAGCATGATCGGTGGTGCCCCAGTATGACCATAGCTTTAAAGCTGAAACAGGTTAAAGAGTTAATTGCAGCAGGTAGATCCCTAGTTGAACATACATACCTATAAGGCGGTGAGCTGGCAGAAATGTTAACGTGTCGGGCAAAATGCTTAGCAGTATTTCGTCTGCCGTTACGTTCTGAGTTCAAATTCCGCCGAGGTCGACTTTGCCTTTCATCCTTTCAGGGCTGATAAATTAAGTACCAGTCACGTACTGGGGTTGATCTAGTCGAATAGCCCCCTGCCAAAAAGTTTCGGGTCTTGTGCATAGAGTAGAAAAGAACATATATACCCATACAACTAGATCCAGAAACTCTGTGCACCAATGAAGCAGACAAGAGAGAGACAGCATCTCAACATTGACAAAGAAGAGATAAATCACCATCATCATTTAATGTCTGTTGTCCATGCTGGCATGGGTTGGACAGTTTGACCAAAGCTGGCAAACTGGAAGGCTGCACCAGACTCCAGTCTGATTTGGCATGGTTTTTTACGGCTGGATGCCCCTCCTAATGCCAACCACTCTGAGAGTGTAATTGGTGCTTCTACATGCCATTTGTGTGACACTGGTGTGCGTTTACGTGTCACTGGCACAAGTGCCAATTTGTGTGACACCGGTATCTGCCACGACTAAGATTTTGCTCAGCTTGATGGGTCTTCTTCTCAAGCATACAGTTTCCATCTACCAAATTCACTCACATGGTTTTGGTTGGCCTGAAGCTATAGCAGAAGTCACCTGCCCAAGGTGCAACACAGTGGGACTGAACCTGGAACCATATGGTTAAGAAGCTTCTTATCACACAGCCAAGACCTTCGAGAGTTAGTTGAATGAGGGCAGTGATCATTATAGTAATAAGATACTAGTGTAAAATTTTGGGGCTTTACTTTAGTTGGAAGAGCAGTGATACTGACTTTTGCAGACTCGTCCAGAACAACACTGATCATAAAGACATATTATGACAGGTAAAGAAAAAATATATAAATTAAAATGAGAATATCTGAAAAGAACTCAACAGCTCTCTCAAACGAGAATATAGATTGGTGTGTAAAATTATGAATATATGTGAGTATACTGTAAGGTGTTAATATGCATGTATAATACATAATATAAGGGAGGTAATCAGAGAAAGACTTGAAAGTGCATGTAAGATCGTAATGCTTCAGGTGAAGTGAAGTAAATGTAACAAGTACCAGAATCCTTGTCCAGTACCGGATCGATCCCAAAATCTAACCAGCTCTTGCTAGTCACGAGGCCAAACATCCCTGAAAATTACATCTGAATCCATCCAGTGGTTCTTGAGATATTGTGTCCACGGACAGACAAAGAAACAAACACAACTGAAAACAATACCTCCGCCTTTGCTAAGGCAGAGGTAATTAATAAATAAATAAATAAATAAATAAATAAATGATGCTTACCATGTCATCAAGATCTTCTTCACGGCTGTAACGAGCATAATCTTTACGTAAGGTCCTCATAAGGATCATACTGACAAGGCCAACCAAAAAGATCACCATCATGAAAGAATTGAAGATACTGAACCAATGAATCTAAATAGAGAAAAGCAAAATTATACTTTTAATGAATTATAGATGGTGGGTGGAGATGGACAGACAGACAGACTAGAGTGTAATAATATTCACAGAGGACACAAAGAAATACAGAGCTTGACAGGTAAACAACAAAACCTTATTGTCTCAAGTCCAGGGACTCGTAGGGACAGTTCCCTGATTTTCATGGCTTATAAGAGACCAAAATCACAACATTCTCTCTAAATAGGACAACAGTCTGTCGCAGAGTTATGCATTTATATCTGAGTGGAGTGGAGCGACATGAAATGAAGTAAGGAATAAAAAGTTTTGAATGGTACAACAATGCACTATAATACAAAAAATGGACTGTATACCTGTAATTTAGTTATCCATAGTCTGATATTTCGGAATACAATTCCTTCTTCAGATATTCTTAGATGGAGTCGCTGGAAAACTGATTATAGCAACAACTCCATCTAAGAATATCTGAAGAAGGAATTGTATTCCAAAATATCATCAGACTATGTAAAGACATTTGAGCGAGATCGTTGCCAGTGCCGCTGAACTGGCTCCTGTGCAGGTGGCACGTAAAATACTATTTTGAGCGTGGCCGTTGCCAGTACCATCTGACTGGCCTTCGTGCAGATGGTACTGGCAACGGCCACGCTCAAAATGGTATTTTACGTGCCACCTGCACAGGAGCCAGTTCAGCGGCACTGGCAACGATCTCGTAGATTTTCAATGTCGGATGCCCTTCCTGTCAGCACCCGTCACCAGTTTCCAGGTAAGGTAATATTTCCTCACAGCCAGACATATTTTTGTGGAAGATTGGAAATGAACATTGCTTGCATAATGGTGATGCTTGTTTACAACCATCAGGTGATGTCAAGATAAACACACAAAGTAGAAGACACTTGCCCAAGGTGCCATGCAGTGGAATTGGACCCAAGGCCACATGGTTAGAAAGCAAGCTCCTTAACTATTACATAGTCACACCTGTGCACCATCATCATCATCATCATCGTTTAATGTCTGCTTTCCATGCTGGCATGAGTTGAACAGTTTGACTAAGGACTGGCAAGCCAGGAAGCTGCACCAGGCTCCAATCTGATCTGGCAAGGTTTCTACAGCTGGATGCCTTTCCTAATGCCAACCACTCCAAGACTGTAGTGGGTGCTTTTTACATGCTGCTAACACAGGGGCCAGTCAGGTGGCACTGACATCAACCACGCTCAAATGTTGCTTTTTACATGCCACCAAGCATGGGTGCCAGTCAGGCAGCAATGGCATCGGCCATGACTATGATTTCACTTGACTCAACAGGTCTTCTCAAGCACAACATATTACCCAACGATTGAAGGGTACTTCTAAACAGGCCAGTTATACGACACTGGCATCGGTCACGGCTACAATCTCACTTGGCTTGCCAGGTCTTCTCAAGCACGGCATATCCCCAAAGGTTTTGGTCGTTTGTCAAGCACAAAATAATTCCTCTCGTTCAAACAATTAAATCATTAAAACACAATATAAATCACAGTCAAAAAAATCTGAAAATGAAAAGCAAAAGACCCACTTATACAAAATGGGTTGAGAAGTAACAAAATAATAGAATTAAAAGAAACTTACTCGATGTTGGAAAAAGCTGGGATCCAAGTATTTATCAAACCTATCTGCAAACTTAATGGATGATGGGATCCATTTTACCTGGGATGAAAGCAAAATGGAAATCATTAAGAGACACAAAATGAAACAATTCAACACAAGGCTATTCATTACAAGTAAATATGTAACCAAGCTGTACAATCAAAGTGTATGAGTGTACATCTACACTTTTTGTCATAGCAACAACTTTATGGCTCACTAGATGAGATTCAGAGCACATTCATTCAGTATACAACATTAGCAATAAGTAATCTCAGTGATATAGAGAGGAGTTAAGCTGGAAGCCAGGAGGAGAAGGTGAGCAGTGATTTGGCCACCTCTGCTGACCCACCAACAGGAGGCTGTTATGGTTTAGGGTCGAAACACCAAATGATCATTGTATACCGTTTGATGACATCAGTTCCTCCTAACCAAAACCCCACTTACTTCATTGAGTGGAAAAGTAACACCTTCTAAATATTATCTCTTAGTATCAATACTGATGCTAATACATATTTATTTTAGAAATAGGAAGATGTAACAACTTGGCCTTACCTGGTAAGTGAAGGTTAACTTAATCTTAGGTTCAAGCTTCACCTTTGACTCGCTCGTCAGGTTTACATCAACTATTTGTTTCCCATTGTAGCCAATGTCAAACTTCTTGTGTGTCCAGATGTAATAGGTTTCACCACCTTCACCAATCTCTCCAACAATACCTAGGAGTAGAACAGTTGAGCATTAAAGAGAATTACCTGAAAACCGTTGCTGAATATCATCATCATCATCATCGTAACATTTAAATTAGAAACGGAGCAAGAGTGTTTACAAAGTCACTCAGCATGTTAGAAATGGCAGCTAAATCACCAGTAAATCACACACCCTACCATCTGAGAATGAAAAGATTCATTGGCTGTCTGGAAAAGTAAGGGGGGACCCTTTCTTTTAGCATTTTTTACTTGTTTCTGTTATTGGGATGTGACAGTGCCAGAGGACAGCCTTAAAGGGTTTTAGTTGAACAAATCGACCCCTGTAATTATTTGTCTCTATTTAAGTCTGATGCTTATTCAAACGGTCTCTTTTGCCAAACGGATAAGACACAGTGATGCAAACAAACCATCAGCAGTTCTCAAGCAGTGGAGGAAGGAAAAACACACACATACAACACAGGCTTCCATACAGTTTCTGCCAACCAAATTCACTCACCAGGCTCACCAGGCAATGGTCAGGCCAGGGATATAATAGAAGGCACTTGCTTAAGGTAAGATGCTATGCAGTTGGACTGAACCCAAAACCACATGGTTGCAAAGTGAGCTTCTTAACCACTCAACCATGCCTGTGTCAATGGCTGCAATGTCACTGATCATGAAGCCAACCCATCAGGACTGACCTGGGGTTAACAAAACTATCATAGTAAGCTGAAATTTGAACTTAATTGTTTTCTTTGGCTAAACATGGATTTGTTGGCAACCCACTTAAAAGATTTCAGAGAACAGCTGCCAACTTCAGATTCAATAAAAACAAAATTTTCTTCCTAATATATCAGTTTCCATTTCCATCTTGAAACCCTGTCGGATTAAACTAATCCCCAACATATCAGATAACAACCGAAAAAAGGAGAGGGGAAAATTTGAAGGGAAAGAAATTAAAATACATGAATACA
>NC_068989.1:8931066-8955476 GCF_001194135.2 Octopus bimaculoides
ATTAATATTCTAAATGAATAACCAATTAACAATAGAATTGAACAAGAAAAAAAAAAAATATATATATATATATATATATATATATATATAAGCAAATGTGTGTGCATGTGAATACATATCATTTTCAATGACGATCTATTTATATTTAGCACAAGCACACAAAGCTGTGAGGATGACCATAAAAATGTCGACATATATTTTTAACACACTCCTGCACAATAGAACATGAGGTCCTGTCTCACAGATAAACTTATCTCTATAGACTTAGTGTATAAAAACACAATGAGCCAAGCACTAGCTAAGAAACACCAGCAGACAACCAGACAATGGTTTGGCATAATTTCACCTCTTCAGCAATAAACACTGCCTTGGTGATTGAGAGCCTAGGAACTTCCATTGCAAAATATGGCAACCAGCAAACAGTACATTTACTGATATGTGTTGAGGCTTACCAAGGACATATCTTTATAGCAACTCTTGTTGCCTTGAATGTTTGTATTAAGTTAATGCCAACAGGGTAAAAGTTCCAGCTTAGTTAAAAATGCTCAAAATAGTGTCTACCACTGAAGAGACAAAATTACACCAAAACACCAGATCTTGTAGTCTGTTGACATCACATGGAGTTTAGCTTGATGTGCTTTCTCACACTAATCTTATAGAGAAATTTTTCTTTTAGGTAAAATCCCACAGTAAATGGTGGTTACTGTTGTCGTAAATTATTAATGAGACAGTTTTTCAGTAGAGGACAGGAAAAAGATGTGCTAAAACTACAGTTAGTAGGGCTGTGCGAGCATGTAAAATCACATATGTCTGAATGTCTGACTGTGCCTATATATGTGTGTATGCTAGTGTAGAGAAGATTGTTTGGTTAACAAGTCTGTTTCTTAATCTCATGGCTTTAGGTCTGGTGTTGCATCAGGAGGAGCAGTTGCTACTGCTAAGACTACAACAGCTTCCTGCTATCTCTGCTACTGTTGCCATTATCTTACCACCTCATTCATATTACTAAAGGGGAGGACAAACCACTCCAACTACATCTACGGCTTCTACCATTTCCACCACCACCACCACCACTATGACTGCAACTTCTACAGGTGAGAATGTTACAGCTGCAACTGCTAATAGCTATTCCCTAAAACAAACATAAGGAACAAAATACAACTGCAACAGCTTAAAGCACTACTACTACTACTACTACTACTACTACTACTACCACCACTACTAGTATTACTACTACAACCTACTACTGCTAGGATCCAGTAAGCATCAAAAGGTAACAAGCTACCAACACCATGTGAATTTATAAGAAAAACACATTAACTTTCAGAACTGTATTATGAAAGATTGATTTAATTTAAATCTAATTTCAATTTATTTTCCTTTCTCTTACAGCATGACTAAATCATTAAAAACTGAAACTGGTAGCATAATTTGATAAAAATATGTTTATTCTTTTGTCCTTGCTGAGGCTCTCAAAGTATTTTCTTTTATTCTTTTAAAATAAATTTACTTGAATGAAATCTCTCAACCTTTTTTAATATATATATATATATCTGAATTTTGGCTTTGCCACGTAAAAAGAACATGCTGATTCCATGTAAAAAGCACTTATGCCAGGGTCACGTAAAAAGTACTCATGCCAGTGCCACTTAAGAAGCACTCATGCCAGTGCCACATAGAAGGCTAACGTGCCAGTGACACGTAAAAAACACGCAGTACATACTGTAATGTGGTTGGTGATAGGAGGGGCATCCAGTCACAGAAACCATGCCAAATCAGGCTGGAACGTAGTCCAGCTCTGGTCAAACTGTCCAACCCATACCAGCATGAAAAACAGACATATGATGATGATCATGACTGTAATTACATTCAAAGAATTTTGTAAGTGTAATAAATCTGAAATATTCGAATACAAAGCACCCAAGTAGAATACTCACCCCAAACTGGTAGATCATCAATGTACATCTGGTACCAGTAATGATTTTTAACAGCATAAACAAATGCTTGATATTTTTCTTCTGTTAATTCTACGGTACAATATTCTGTTTTCGTAACTTCAGCTGCAGAAAGAAAATAAAATAACAATTAAAGCTAAATTCAAAATTATTCCAATACTTTTTAAACGCATAAATAAATCATAATGAAAATAATAACCAAATGTTATTAATTATAAGAATATTTTGCACAGTAACCCATTAGTGCCGAAATTTTTTTATTTGATTACTAAAAATCTTTTTTTATACAACTGATACTAAAGATAAAAAAAATGTTATTACAATATTTGAAAGACAATCCAGACTTGATGACTAAAGATATCTCAGAAAATTACAGGTGCTGCAAAAATATGATGGATTATCCTTCTGGTCCTAAAAAAAGGACCATGGGCGCTAATGGGTTAAATACAGGGTTATTCAAAAAGAATGAACTGATTTCATTAGGCAATATTTTAATAAGGAAAAGCAATAGAAAACTCCAGCTGAGTCACAAGTATTTACTCACAATCAACTTTTAGTTCCTGTCTTACAAGTGTTCCATGTGGCCACCACCTGCAGCCATGGGCAACATCAACGTGACAAAAGAATTCCTCCCAGATGCCTATCTGCTTATCACGATCCACTGAGTTGATCACTGTTGTTATTTGATGTTTAAGATTTTTTCTTGTGGGGATATGTAAAAGATCGTGTTTATGTTCTGCCGCTACCCACTAACCTCAATGACCTTAAATATCAAATAACAACAGCAGATCGTGATATGCAGATATGAGTCTGGGAGGAATTCTCTAATCACATTGGTGTTGCCAGTGTTGCAGGTGGTGGCCACATGGAACACTTGTAAGACAGGAAATAAAAGTTGAGTGTGAGTAAATACTTGTGACTTACCTGGAGTTTTCTATTGCTTTTCCTTATTAAAATATTGCCTAATGAAATCAGTTCATTATTTTTGAATAACCCTGTAAATACACACACACACACACACAGTGTAAACATAAAACATGGGCCAGTGAGGGTTAGGGTTAGGAACACCCTATTGGCTTAAAAAACATAATAACAAAGAACACAAACTTTTGTAATCCTAGCTGGACACAATGTAACCAAAGAAAAAAAAAAAAAGAAAAAAAACAAGACAGTCACATCTGGAACATTTCTGATCAAACATTTACTGGATTAGAGCAGACCTAAGGCTAAAGAACAAGAACTAGTATAAACACAGATTATCTATACACATTGAATATATATGGAGATGGGGATAAAGTAAAGGAAATGAATGCATAGGGAATGAATAGGTCAAACATCTCAGTGAACATTTTCGAGATCAGTAGATACTTCTTTCATATAAGAAAAAAATCAATTACAAAATAAAATAAACGGCATTTTGCAACTTAAAACTAAGCAAAAACGTTGCATGAATAAACAGAGCCTCAATTTAATACAAGATGAAAACTGTAGCAGGAAATACCAAGTTGACATAGAAACAACCAGCACAACTATTGAGAAAGGCCAGAATCAATTTCCACAACACCATAAATATATTTTGCTCCCAAAGTCAGATTAAACATGTCCATTGTAATTGATTTATAAATATATATAATGAATCAGCTTATATAATGTAATGACCTACATTTTAGTATTTACTTCTTTGTTTATAAGACGTCTCAGGTGTGTCACGCTTCAGGTTCCAGCAGAAATCAGCCAGCATGGCTGGGCTCCATTTCCCCTTATACCTGTTTTCCATTGATGCTATACCTTGATGGAACCTCTCTCTCTCTCTCTCTCTCTCCATGTCCATCACTTACATCTCCTGCATTCTCTGAGAAGGACAGACGAGAATAAAACGTATCTTCAGTGACATATTGCATCCGAGATCATGGTAGCACTTGATTAGGCACTCCACTATACTCTCTCGCTGGGTCACTTGGTGCTTTCCCAAAAGTCCTTTGCATACATCTTTGAATGCATGCCAGGCCACTAGCTCAGTTTCATCCACAGTCGCTTCATCAGCTATAAGTCAATGAATCTGAGGGCCTACGGATAGGCCCACTTTAATCTCGGCACCGCTTATTTTCGGGAAGATCACCTTGAGGTACTGGAAACCTGGCTCGTTATGTTGCAGTAAATTGCTTCATTAGGCCTAGTTTTATATGCAGTGGTGGCAAAATGATTTTCTCCTTAACTAGTGGCTCATGATCTACATCATGGCATCCAAGCGTCATAGTTTCCTGACGTAGCCATTCTGAGTGCACATAAGGTTCTGATCTGGCCCCACTCGCCCATTTGCAAAGGAAACAGTAACTCTGTGTATCCAGTCTGTAGCCCATTAAGCAGGGCTACTACTTTCAAGCCCGCACAACTTAGCCACTCATGTCCCTTGTAACTTATGTGGTCTAGAATAAAAGCGAGGTTCTCATATGCCTCTCTTAAAATGAATGAGTGAGCAAAAAGAAATGAAGACATGGTGTTCCCAATGTGCAACAGAACAGCTTTTATGCTGTAAAGGGATGCATCTATGAATAACCTCCACTCATTTGGTTCATTAGTCAGCTCAAGGGCACTGAATCTCTGATATTACAATAAGTCAAGTTGTTTTCCAAAGTGAAGAATTGCTGTAGATCTGCAAAACGCTTCCTAAATACTGTAATTCAAGCATCTTTATCCAGTACGTCCCATTGCTGCAGACGTGAGACCAGGACTTCACTTTGTTGCTTAGTAAATGTTAAATCACGAACTAGATCAGGATGGGTGATAAGGGGCAGTTTCTTGTCAGATTTACCATGGATATGGACCCATATAACTATAAAAATATTGAGTGTACTTTTATAATTTTCATAGGTTAGGTTGACAAATACCTAAAGAATACCTCATTAAAATTATATCAAAATCCATTCATAACTTTTAGAGTTGTCAGTTTCGGCCCAATATTGTTTGCACTCAATTCCTACAGAACCATCATTGTATTTAATATAAGATGGTAATTTACAAGAAACTGGAGGGTCACTGAAAGAAACGGATGTTATATTCACGATCTACACACAAAATACCCTTAGAATACTCTCATTTCCATTTTTTTTTTCATTGTTATACAGTGTAATCAATCAATTATATAATAACCACCACAAGATCCAGTCCTTGCCATGATGTGGTGGCTTGTGTGCCTCAACAGTCTCTGAGAGCCATGAAAGATATGCCAGTGGAAGTACAAGCTCTTTGTCTGGCATCCCATGCTGGACAGGTCAAAGGATAGAGGCCATAATAATACAAGGTACCCTTCCCAGATGGGTTTGCATTGTGCCAACACCCCTACCTAGAAAAAAAGCAAAGTTACAGAAGTCTCAATGACAATTCAAAACCAAGATATGGGACAGGAAGGCCTTCCTTCATGGAAACATGAATCCACAAAGGCCAGCAGAGTTGAAAATGTAGAAATCCAGCAGGGAAAAAAAAGACAGGAAAGATAACCCTGAGTTGAGAACAGTAGGAAAAGGTCATCAATGGCTTATGCTCCATAGGGAACAAAAGGTTTGAGCAAGTAATAATTATATAAGGTCCCAGCAGATTTATAGAAAACGTCTCAAATACTCAATGTTAAAAGTGGTATCCATAACAATGTCAAGTCTAATCAAAACAGTTTACCAAGAATTAGCAGGTTGGGGAATAAAAGCTCGTAAATATTTTATGCTATGAGTATGTTTACAGAAACGGAGAAAAAATACAAATCACGCACTGCTCTCATGTTACATCATTCAAATACTGCTGAATTCACATGTGTCAATAAAATGCAAGTAGTAAATAAACTATCGTTAACATGGTCCTTAAAGAAAAAAAGAGAAAGTGAGAAAAAGAAGCAAGACTGTCTTATGTATAAAGGAATTATACTTTATCTAGGAAGCTTACAAAGACTTGGATGAGCTGGTGCAGTTGTAAACTTAGTCAAAATTAAATTATTTTTATTTTTCGTACTTTACTTTTAAACAGGATATCACCAGTGTACAATCACTAATTTTATTAACCAGTGTATAAACACTAATTTTGAATAGGTAGCATAAATTAACATTAAAAAAAAATAGATGTGAAAGAGATTTCAAACAATAGATTTTTTTTTCCCTTGTGTTTTTTTTTTGTTTTTAACCTTACATGTCTGAATTAGTTACAAAGATGAAACGCAACTGTATTCAAAACTTCTATAACTACATTAGGTTATTTGACTTAATAAGATTTTACAATATAACCTTAATTACACATAAAATACATAAGTTGAGGTTTCAAATTAATTACTGATGTTTTGTTTTTTCCAATTATTATGAATATTAAAACCAGTCAAGATACTTTAATTACTTTATGGAAATGACAATCGCTTTAAACTCATTCTCTCTCTTTCTCTACCTACGCCTCTTAACATCTGTTGCTTCTTCATTGCTCATATCGCCCAACCTCTCTCTCTCTGTACACTGCAACAGCAAGCATTCTCTTGCAGATACAAGGAGGGTAAATCCTCAGACACCATTCAAAGTTTTTACTCAAGTTACAAAAGTCACAAACCAATTTCTGCAATTATGGCAAACAATCAAAAGTTTGAAACGCAACTTAATTTCATTTTGAATTTTAATAAAATATACACAACAGCATATGTTACTCTGTTCACTTAAATATACTCTTTTGCTACTTGTTTCAGTCATTTGACTGCGGCCATGCTGGAGCACCGCCTTTAGTCGAGCAAATCGACCCCAGGACTTATTCTTTGTAAGCCTAGTACTTATTCTATCAGTCTCTTTTGCCGAACCGCTAAGTTACGGGAACGTAAATATACCACCATCAGTTGTCAAGCGATGTTGGGGGGACAAACACAGACACGACACATATATACATTTACGACAGGCTTCTTTCAGTTTCCGTCTACCAAATCCATTTACAAGGCTTTGGTCAGCCCGAGGCTATAGTAGAAGACACTTGCCCAAAGTGCCACGCAGTGGAAATGAACCCGGAACCATGTGGTTTGTAAGCAAGCTACTTACCACATAGCCACTCCTGCACCATCACTTTCAAGCTATATGATGCACCCTGTTACAATTACAGCATATGGGTGAATGATGTATAACCCAACACACTTCCTCTAAATAATTCCTCATCAAAAATCTAAGAGTAGTTTAGTTATTAAAAAACAAATTCAATTGTTACTTTTTAACTTTGGTAGTAAGAAAAAACACATCAACGAATATAATTACAATGCCGTGCGTGACATTGACATTTTTCTCTTCAGTTATTAGAAACGAAAAAAAAAAAATGAAAAAAAAAAATCAAGATGACTACAACATGTTGACTTTCTTCTAAGGTTACAAATGGTATTCACAGCCTCTACACAAATTTCTTTGTCAAATGTATTGCTTATTTTTTCACATTGCTTTGAATTCATACACCTTGTTTCGAATTAATCTTGTAGCTTCAAGATTTTGAAGGCATTCTTTTATTCTTTTATTTGTTTCGGTCATTTGACTGCAGCCATGCTGGAGCACCGCCTTCAGTCGAGCAAATCAGCCCCTGGTCTTATTCTATTGGTCTCTTTCACCGAACCGCTAAGTTACGGGGATGTAAACACACCAGCATCGGTTGTCAAGCGATGTTAGGGAGACAGACACAGACACACACACATATACACACACAGAAAAATAAAAGACGAAGGCAGGTGTATAAACAACAAGCAGTTGTATTAGTTTGACACTCGGGAAGGTGAGAAAGTGTTTTACATTTCGAACCTATGCTCTTCAACAGAAAGGAACACGAGGAAATAAACAGAGAGAGAATAAAAAAAACTTGTGGAGTTAGCGGTCAATCACAGCGACTCATATATATGACAGGCTTCTTTCAGTTTCCATCTACCAAATCCACTCACAAGACTTTGGTCAGCCCAAAGCTATAGTAGAAGACACCTGCCCAAGGTACCACGCAGTGGAACTGAACCCGGAACCATGTGGTTGGTAAGCAAGCTACTTACCACACAGCCACTCCTATTTTCAGAACGACATTGTAGAGTAGGTGTGAGAGGTCAAATCTGGTCAGATTTAACATAAAACAGGTAAAATATTCGGGTCAGATAAGGCCAGATTAAATGCTAAGGGGTTAAGTCAGTGTGGTTGTACCTGAAGTAACAGAGCTTCAGCAGTAATAATTCTGTTTATGCCAAATTCAAATCTCATTAATCACAACTGCTTTTCCTTGTATCAATGAAAAAAAAAAATCACTAGTGTTACAGGTATGAGATATATTGTCCCAGATGTTTCGGTGTCATTGATCTGATACTGACTTATTCGATATCAGTTGTATAACTGTGTCTCTCATTCCCCCACTGCACGCCAACCCTATTGTTTGTGTAGGAGCATATTTCTAGAGAAAGATTTTACATCAATAGTGTTCAATTAGCAAATTGTAATCTCTCTCTCTCACACACATAGTCTATATGTGCATATTTATGTGTACATGTGTGTGCACAAAACATACTGGCACCAAAAACCGGTTGAATCTCCAGTCAGCCGTGCCGAAACATCAACACCCAAACATTTGTACCCAATCTTCTCATTCTGTGGTATTCGTTATTGGCTGCATTTTAGCATATGTCCAATAATTTATTTGGTTTCTTTTTGACCACTTCTTTCCCTCTGATGACTAACGAGGCCAATTCTGTGGTATTGTTGTTGGCACTCCGTCGCTTATGACGTCGAGGGTTCCAATTGATCCAATCAACGGAACAGCCTGCTCGTGAAATTAACGTGCAAGTGGCTGAGCACTCCACAGACACGTGTACCCTTAACGTAGTTCTCGGGGATATTCAGCGTGACAAGGCTGACCCTTTGAATTACATGTACAACAGAAACAGGAAGTAAGAGTGAGAGAAAGTTGTGGTGAAAGAGTACAGCAGGGTTCGCCACCATCCCCTGCCAGAGCCTCGTGGAGCTTTAGGTGTTTTTCGCTCAATAAACACTCACAAAGCCCAGTCTGGGAATCGAAACCGCGATCCTATGACCGCGAGTCCGCTGCCCTAACCACTGGGCCATTGCGCCTCCACTCTGTGGTATTACACTGGAGATAATACAATTGACTGCAGGTGAGTTTGGCCTGAACAAGGAATGCTTATTACTTACTATAGACAGATACTGTAACTTGACAGTCCATGGCAGGTTTATTCATTTTTGCCAGCTGAGTGGAACAAAGTGTTTTACTCAAGAACACAATGCATCTCCCAGTTCAGGAATCGAGACCACAATCTTATGATCACAAGCCCAACACTCTAACCACTGAGCCACGTGCCTCCACATGGATTTTAAGGGGAATATTAATACGTGTGTTTGTTTCTTCAGGTAAAAGATGCCATAAAATTACTCTGGAAGATGGGAACAATAAGCACCAGCCGGAATAAATAGCATAGGAGCTTTTATGGACATACTCAAAAACATTATTTACATTTGACGGATATTTGTCCTCATCTGCTTTGGTATGGTTTCTATAACTGGATGACCTTCCTATTGCCAAACTCTTTATAGAATCTACTGTGTTTTTTACATAGCAAAGGCTATAAACTTCAGTGAGAAAACTAAAACAGTTATTTTTCAAGTGAAGTCCTTTGCCATATATGTTTTGCACCAAGTTATAAAACACTAGGTTGTCGGTGTTGCTGTCAGAAATGCAGTGAGCCAGTTGGAAACTTGCAAGTGATAATGTTTAGTGGTCACCAACTGACATAAAAAGAAAAAAATAGGTTATTTCAATTTTCCTTGGCTTCTTGCATCATCTGAAATTAATCAACTGTAAATTGATATCATTTCAGTTTATGAAGGTCAGTGAAATATTACTCAACAATTTGAGACATCTTTTACCAAAGTCTATCTTCTATTCAGTTACATTCTAATGCCCTGCCCCACAAAAGTTGCCGACACTCTATAAGCCTTGAGTGAAGGCCACAGCAGAGCGCTGTTCTCACATCTAGGACAATGCTTAATCACTAAGTTAACAAATCCCTTAAGATTATCAAGTATGTCAAGGCACTAGATTAGTGAACAAAAAAAGCCCTAAGTTCAATCACAATATTGTATTTATATGGTTAATCCATATGACCCCGTAAGGAGCACAGGGCTGGTTTCCCGGTGTCTCTGGTGTATGAAGTATTGAAATCTTTTGTTTCAACAATTCAATTCAGCAATTATTATTACTTGCTTCAACAGAGAGAATATTCCAGAGGGCTGAGGTTCTAAGGAGAAAAGACAGAGAATGGGGATTAGTGTGACATTTTTCTGTAACCATCATAATAACCTCTGTTCACCAGAGTTAGCTGGTCCCCTCTCAATCTTTTCTATCATCTCTTTTCACCTCTCATTATCCAACTACACCCAACTATGTACAAGCCACCATATCCAGTCTTTTTCCTTCAGAACGCCATAAATCTGGAATGTTCTTCTCCATCACTACTGTCTATCATGCAGGAGTTAAGCTACAGCAACATCTAATGGCATCGAGGTCCTTGGTCTTGGAGAGTATGCAAAAGTTATTGACGCTACTCCTTCCAGAAGATTCAGCAAGTAAAAAACAGAATTTATTACTTCCACAACCTCCTACTATGTATTAGTGACCTTCAACAATATATTCTTGCTTGCCAGGATCAAGTTAGAGTGACCTCACCATTAACAAACAATTATGCTAATGATGCTTTTGCAGTGACATTCTTCTTTGCTGTCTTTCACTGGGACTAAATGATATTACAAATTCAGATAATTATATAATTATCTAATAATTGCTAAAACAAATAATTTTAATACCAGCTAAAGATATCACACAACGAGAGAATGATTTTTGTTTTTATTTTGTATTTTTGTTTTTGATTTTTTTTTTTGGGGGGGGGGGTATTTTCTTTAGATGAGAGGGTACTAGTATTTTAACTCTTGATCCATTGTCAAAGGAATTAATGACAGTAAAGCTCTTAAAAAGTCAACGAGCAAGCAGAATCATTATCATGTCAGACAAAACGCTTAGCAGCATTTCATCTGGCTTTTTATATACTGAGTTCAAATCCCAGAGATCAACTTTGCCTTTCATATCTTCAGGGTTGATAAAATAAAACACCAGTCAAGTTCTGGGATCGATATAATCTCCTTGTTCCTTCCCATCAAAACCATTGGCCTTGAATCCTTTTATCCTGACACCAGGTAACCAGCCTTATGAGTGTTAGAGCTTAATAAAAAAAGTTTTTTAAGTTTTAGGCAAATTTCTTTTAAAGTTTTAAGCAAATCTGCAGAGTTGAGCAGAATAACTGCAGTAGCCCAAGACAAAACATGTCCATGCTGACACTTCCAATCAGTTAAGATCAGAAACCATGAGAACCACTGCCTCATTATCATTGTAATCAAGATGGTGAGCTGGCAAAACTGTTAACAAGCCAGACAATATTCCTTTTGAATAGTTCAAATCACAAGGGACCAATATTCTGGGAAGAAAAAGTTGGGCATACTGGTTCACGTGAGATCTGGGCACAATATGGATGGTGAGAGGAAGTGGGACCAAGTTAGCCAGGGGTGTCTGAGAGGAGGTTGCATGAAACCAGGTAGCTTTGAGGGGCTGAAATGTAATGGTGGTTGGAAAAACGGGCAGAGAAGAGATGTGAGACGTTTTGGCACAGCCATTTTGGCACTGCCCATTTGGCATCACTGATTTGACATCAGATGTTTCTTTCATTGATTCCTACCCTCCTCTCTCTCTCTCTCCGTACATGTATATTTCTGTGCTCACACACACGTGTGTGTGTGTGCATGCACGTGCACATGTGTGCATGTGGATCAAAAGTTGGAGTGTGGTGTTGTTGAGCAATTCATGCCAATCAATTAGATGGCCATTTTTGGATGCATTAGGATGTCCATATGTTACAACAGCCCCACCCCAGATGCAGGAGCAATACTCAATTGTGGATTTCGTTTGAGCTTCATAGGGGATTAATAATTTTCAGATTTGAAGGCCCTCTGGTTGTAAAGAGAGTTATACCTTGAGAGATCTAATAGCATACTTTCTCTCTGTTTGAAGTGGGGTATATAATACCATTTCCTTGATAGGTATAGTGATTGAATCTCTGTGGAGTAGGAGGAGATAAGGTTGGCATGACTTCACAGGCAGATATTTCCAAAGTCACCGATTCTTGGAGTCAGAGCAGGACTGCCATGAAAGTACTATTACATTCAACGAAGTCAGAAAATATCAGGAAATAATGCTGAAATAAAATATTTAAGAAGACATATTTGTTTACCTTTAAAATCTATGTCAAGACCACTAAACTGCAATTCAACACCAAGTAAGGCTTCACCCAGTGTTTCATGGTAATGACTAATGCTTTCTTTTGGGCCACCACAGAAGGGCAATGAGAAATACTCATAGGTTTCCTGCCGATTGTGGTATGGCCCTACTGTGTTCATCCATACGACCACTTCATCTGTATTGTCATACTGAAAAAAAAACAAACAGAATTAGTATTCTTAATAAAAGGATGAACATATTAAGTTTCAGAGGTGAGCAAGTTCCACTCAAGTGCTATAAATGCATAACTCAAGCTGTAATTTTAACGTGTCAAACCAACATCTTGCTTGTTTCTTGTCTTGGATTGGTTTACAATTTTTAAAATTTATTGGTAATGTACTTGTCAAGCAAGTAACTTGATTTAAGACTATGAGTTGAAACTTAAGTAACTACATCATAGAAAGGCCATTTTTTAAATGCTGAATATGTGATGTGCATGTATTACAGACAAATCTATAAATTTCCCTTTTTTGGCACCTCATGAAATATATTTAAATTTTCAGAGAACTTAAAAGCTTTGAGTGTTATCAAATGCATCTTCTCCAATGTGGTTGCTGTTCTTTTTTTAACTTCTCCAACATGGGAAAACATTAACAGAAAGACCCCCACCACCCCCACCACAAAATCAGATATTCAACATTAAAAAGGGTTATCTCAGTTTAACCCTTTTGATACCCAGCCATCTGAAGCCACCCTGGGTTCTATGGTACAAACTTCCTTTAGCATTTAAACTGGCCCAAATATTCTACTTTTTTACACTTAAATCAATTAGATCCCATCTTTCACACCTACCCTACAATGTCATTCAAAAAATATACAATCATACCAAAATCTTGAAGCTACAAGATAAATACATGATTAATCCAAAGCAATGTGGATAAATAAACATCACATTTAACAATCTGAATGCTAAAGGATTAAAGTGAGCTAAATTAGAACATTCCATCAGAATCTTGTGTTTATGCTCACCAACTGAATAAGGAGTTATTCACAAAATTCTTCATTATATTCCTAATTAATTTAAACTAATAGAAATATGGTGAGGAAAGGGTTAAACTAAAATTCCAGTCTTCAATACAGAAACACTGTGTTGACTGTGTTTATCCCCACACCATCGCTAGACAACCAATGTTGGTGTGTTTACATCCCATAACTTAGCAGTTCAGCAAAAAGAGACTGATAGAATAAGTACTAGGCTTACAAAGGATAAGTCCTGGGGTCGATTTGTTCGACTAAAGGCAGTGTTCCAGCATGGCCACAGTCAAAATGATTGAAACAAGTAAAAGATTAAAAGATTAATACACAGAATATTTTAAGAATTTTTTTAAAATACAATTTCTTACAATATTCAGTTCTAAAAATAGGATTTTTTAAACATTGAATGGTTACAAGAAAAGGTTCACAGGTAAAAAAAATGGTTGGGAAGCACTGATCTAAGATATTCCACTGCAATTAATGCACCCACTGCTTGCAGTGACTATGCAGTTGCAACCAACTGTTCTCTCACAACCTACATTCTAAGCAAAACCTTTCTCTGATGTTATGTCATGCTTTTAAGGTCCCTGCTACTCATAATAGGGATGTATTGATAGGCACACCATTTTACTCTTCCCTGTTTCAAAATATATTTCATCTTTTACTCTTTTACTTGTTTCAGTCATTGGACTGCAGCCATGCTGGGGTACCTGCCTTAAAGAGATTTCAGTTGAACAAACTGACCCCTGCACTTTTTGTTTTTAAGCCAGGTTCTTATTCTATGGATCTCTTGATTAACCGCTAAGTTATGGGGACATAAACACACCAAAACCAGTTGTCAAAGATATACACACACACACACACACACACACACACATATATATATATATATAGCAACCTTCCTGCAGTTTCCATCTACCAGATCCACTCACAAGACTTTGGTCAGCCTGAGGCTATAGCAGAAATCCCTTATCCAAGGTGCAACGAAGTGGGGCTGAACCCTGAACCATGTGGTTGGAAAGCAAACTTCTTACCACACAGCCACACCTATGCCTATTCGAAGATATACAAACAATTACAAATGATTGTAATGCAGAATTTTCCATAGTCATGCAGTTCTGAAGTCATTCTGAAAGCTAGAGTGAATAAAAGAGTGACGAAAACTAGTTCTCTTAAGCAGCAATAACTGCACGTGAAAATATCTCTCTGTACTTACTGCCAATTTTAACAAGTAAATCAACAAATATCACAAATACAAATAGTCATTTCCACAAGTCAAAACAGTACCTAATCCAAAAGCACAATATTAGTTTTATAAGAAAACATATTAGCTTTTAACTTTTTAGCAGTCAGACTAATCAGGCAAATGTAGTACTTCTTTATTACCTCCGCCTTAGAGAAGGTCAAGCTATAGCTTTCAGTCATGCTTGTTTGTCCATGGTCAAGATATCTCAAGACCCGCTGAAGGTATTCGGATGAAACTTTCATGGAAATTTGGCCTTGTGACTGGCATGCACTGAATGGATTTTGGGATCAGTCTGGGACAAGACGAGGATTCTGGATTATTTTTCAGGTTTTTATTTTTTATTTTTGAGAGCGGTCAGGTTCATTTTTAGTATTCCCGCGCTAACGTTTCTGCCAGCTCACTGCCTTTATTGCAATTTCTATCTACTAATTCCACTCTGAAGGCATTTGCTGGCCCAAGGATATAGAAACTGTTTGCTCAAAATGCTATGCAGTGTGGGTCTAAACCTCAAAGTGATTATAAAGCTAACTTACTAACTTCATACACGCCTATTCCTTTATGTATAGAATCGCTATTATACGTATATATGAATTTGTGTGCATGTATATACACCATACAACCGGAATATTATATTTAAATTCTATATGTTCTATATTTAAATTCTATTCACACAGAGACACTAAATTCTATCCTGCCTCAAGGTCATTGCAAACTTGTGAAACCAAATCTTAGAAATATTCACTAACACCCTGCTGAGTTGGTTGGAATTCTTGAATTATCACAACTGCAGAGTGAAGTCATTGAAATGCTATATTTTATTAACTTTGACCATGAATTGTACCAAAGCAATTGTTTTGTTTTTTTATGCTCTTTTTATTAACCAGCAATTACATTTTGGAAAAGCCATTTTAACCATCTAAAAACAGACAAAAAAACAGTTCCATTAACTTTTCTTATTTCATGAGATCTCAAGATTTCCATTATCACTGTGGTCCTGTGTCAGTGACCAAGTAGTAGTAAATGCAATAAAAATGCGACTATGCGATTCCAGGTTCAGTCCCACTGCACTGCACTTGGGCAAATGTCTTCTACAACAGCAATGGACTCACCAATGATTTGTGAGTGAAATTGGTAGATGGAAACTGTACGCAAACTTGTGTTTGTCTACACCACCATTTGACAATCAATGTTAGTTTGCTTATGTCCCCATAACTTAGCAGTTCAACAAAAGAGACTAATAGAATAAGTATCAGGGTTTAAAAAATAAATACAGAATTCAATTTGTTCAACTAAACTCTTAAGGTGGAGGCACATGGCCTAGTGATTAGAGCAGCAGACTCACGGTCAAGGGATTGTGAGTTCAAATCTCAGACCGGGCGATGTGTGTGTTTATGAGCAAAACACCTAAGTTCCATGCGGCTCTGGCAGAAGATAATGGTGAACCTCTGCTGACTCTTTCGCCACAACTTTTTCTCACTCTTTCCTCCTGCATCTTGCAGCTCACCTACGACAGACCAGCGTCCCGTCCAGGTGGGGAACCAATACGCCAATGAAACCAGGAAACTGGCTCTTATCAGTCAAGTATGGCTCAAGAAGGAACAAACAACGACAACAAACTCTCAAGGGGGTACCCCAGCATGGCTAATAGTCCAATAACTGAAACAAGTAAGAGATCAAAGAAAAGAAAATAGCTTTTTGTTGGTTTTTAAATTACTAAAATGGCATTTTGCACAATGTAATTGCTTCTATTTCAAACCATGGTTTTAGAAGATCAACTCGCATCAGATGTGTACAAGACTGAAATTTCTAATAACCAATTAATAAAAATTTGTTTATCATGTTTTTTCAATCAATGCAAGAATTAGTTCATACTGTATTAGTGAAGTTAACATTAAATAACTAGCCAAGCACAAGTTATAAAATGATGAACATACAAACAATTCACAAGATGCAAGATTTCATTCCTAGATTAATACGCAATTATAGTTTTGAATTCTTTACATTCTGAACACATACCAAACCTGAAGTTGTTTTATTATGCTTCTTTTTTTTTATTTTAGATTTATATTTTTTGGTAAGGTTTGCAAATTTTAAGATATTTTAAAGAGAATGTTCTATTCGACATAGAAATATCACTCATCTTAATTATTGCTGCTGCATATTTTCAAAGCCACGGTATCAAGAATTTAAACAAAGAAATCACATAAAATCAGAATAAGGTGATTGGGTGTGGCTGTTTGGAAGTAGATGATTCGGCATGGCTGACTGGACAGTCAACCTGTTTTGGCAACAGTATGTTCCAGCATTAGTGGCAAACACACACATGCAGACACACAAGCATACAGAAACATACACATAGGCGTAGGAGTGGCCATGTGGGAAGAAGTTTGCTTCCCAACCACATGGTTCTGGGTTCAGTCCCACTGCACAGCACCTTAGGCAAGTGTCTTCTACTCTAGACTCTAGCTCCTGTTAAACCAGCCAACCCATGCCAGCATAGAAAAAAGAAGTTAAACGATGATGATGATGGGTTTCTTTACTTTTGTTTGCCAATTCCATTCACAATGCTTGGGCTGGCCTAATACTATAGGAGGAGGCACTTGCTCGAGGCACCATGCAATGGGACCGATCTCAAAACCATGTGACTGCAAAGTAAATTTTTGCAACCATTCAGCCACGCCTGTGGAAAAACAACAATTCATTATTCACTGGCAATAAAAGATAACATTAAGTCACAAGACACACTAGTAGTGTTACAACCACACACACGACTAAATTTCTACCAATCACAGAGTTCACACTATTGACATTTACACACATCACACAAGGAATATTAAAGCCGCTAAGTCTTAACATATTCACTGGCACCAACATTTCTCTAACACGAATATAGTACCAGTTTAACATTTAGATCTTATATAGAATATGTCAATCATGCTGGAGATCTCAACATCCCTGGCACAGTTCCAACAAATGAGCAATCCAAAATAGTGTTCTTTATTTCTTAAATTATACAAACATCAAATGTTAGAAAAGGAAACTATAACACTCAACATCAAAAACTATCTTACCATATTCCAAACCAATTAACAAACATAAGCATATTAGAACATCCCAAGTTCAGGGTCTCACCCATTGTACATAAACCAATATTGAAAATAGCAACTTATTTTCAAGGTCAAAAATTGTATTCTAGGTTATCATTCCTTTAGAATGAATTTATAATAAATATGTTCAGATGTGGCTGTGTGGTTAATAAGTTTACTTCCCAATCATGCTGTCTTGAGTTCAGTCTCACTGTACAGCACCTTGCACAGGTGTCTTCTACTATAGCCACAGGTTGACCAAAACCTTGTGAGTGGATTTGCCATCCAGAAACTGGAAGAAGCCTGTCGCAGGAATGTGCACGTATGTGTGTGTGTATCTAAACATCATATTATGATTGCAAATGAGCATCACCATTATACAAGTGATGTTATTTATTTCCAGTCTTCTGTGAAAAACATGTCTGGTCACAGGGAAATATTATTTTGCTAAGAAACAGGTGAGGGTTGGCAACAAGAAGGGGATTCAACTGTAGAATATCTACCAACAAATTCCATCTGACCCATGCCAGCATAAAAAAGTGCATGTTAAATGATAATGACGATTATGTGAGGGATCAAGTCTAGGGAGCAATGAACATTTAAAACTTTTGAAAATACCAAATCAATCTGAACAAAGAATTACATTAAAATTACACTAAATGCCACTCTGTCACCATATAGCCACATATATATATATATATATCAGGCATGTGCCGTCAGCAATTATTCAGGGTAGGCAATTGGTGACCTCTGTGTAGTAAAATACAAAAAATAAGCGAGACACAGGCGTGCGACTGAGTTGAAGGCAGATTTACTTCTGCCTTTATAGCACATAAAGAAAATGTTGTAGGAGTGTACGCAGCACGTGTACTACAGCATTACTATGAGTAGCTTAAATACAGAGATTGAAAAGCAGAGGTGAATAATGTCAGCCTAATCTACAAAAAAGATAAAATATTTTGTATTTTATGAGTAACCTTCATAAGTTCATTGAATTAGGTGCATATTTTGCCATAAAAGGAAAATGTTGCTATTGAACTATTTTATTTAAGGTAGGTACTTCCTTCCTTGCCTACCTAGGCAGCACGTCCCTGATATATATATATATATATATAGTTGTTATATTGTTTTGATAACATAATAGGTTAGATAGGACGATGTCTATATTACAATAACCAATAATATGTTGTGCATGTATAGTCATTTTACAATCATGAAATTAGCATTAGTTTGTCTCACTCATTTTCACGGAACCCCTAGGAACCTTTTGCAGAACCCTAGGGTTCCAGGAAGCCCCAGTTGAGAAACGCTGGCTTAGGGAAACAAAAAATTTTTCTCTCAACTGAGTAGCAAATAGTAGCCTGGAAATAATTTTATTCAACTAGTCATGCTAGATATAACCGAATTAACAAAGCCGTCCGGTACATATAAAACGGAAACATAATACATCTATAGAAATTATTTGGATTTTAAGCATACAAAGAGAACATAAAAAAAGAGCTTAACACAAAACTGATTAAAATTCAAATGTATGTAAAGTATGTGTGTGTGTGTGTGTGTGTCTTTGTGTTTGCAAGCAAGCACACATGGATATTTACAGAATTTAAAAGAAACAATTTACAAAAAGACACGAGTTCTAAATCAACACATTTGAAAATGTGGACGTGTTAAATTCAACAATGCAGCAACTTGTGGAAGTAGAATTGCTTACTAAAATCTCTTTCACATCCAACTTAAGATGGTTCTAGAAAGAGTATCCTTGCTAAGAAATATATATTTGTTCCATTTCAGAGTATTCTACTTCCACTTCAAACAAAGCAATACATCAGATACAAACAGCAGTGAAAGCTATTTTCAGCAATCAATAGTTCAATATTTCATTAATTAAATAAACTGTCTGAAGATATTCAATTGAATTTAAATTGATTGCTTTTTTAAACAAGATTTAATATTCGACAAAGCCCCACCTCCATTTTTAAAGCCCTCTTCTTTCCTAAAGCAACTGCTAGCCTTTTGGGACCCCATAACAGTCTTCTTATACTCATCAGGGTTACCTTTTTTGAGGTAGTTTTATGGCCAGATGCCTTCTCTGTTGTTGATCCTTTTAGTTGACTCTTACGACACACAGGGATTATGGTATTCAGGAAAGTCAGTGAGAATAGTTCATGCAGGGGACATTAAAAAGATAACTAGAAAAAAATATGCATTGCAATGGCTAAAATTATTTTGATTTGCTTAAACAAAAACAAGGTGACGACACTTAAGGCCAGGAAAAGATGTAGAATGCATTTTCAGTTACAGATTCCCAGAGGTCTCAATGTTCTAAAGAGACATTTTGACCCAAAGATATATACAAGTGTTGGGTGTAGAATAGTAAAAGGGGTATGCAGAAACACTAAAAAGTACTAGGCTTACAAAGAATAAGCTCTGGGGTCGATTTGCTCGACTATAAAAAAAAGGCGGTGCTCCAGCATGGCCACAGTCAAATGACTGAAACAAGTAAAAGAGTAAGAAAAGTCATGTCAGATTCTTGTTCCCTTCTTTTCTCTTCAGCCTTTTAGATTTGTTTAGACATCAATTAAGTCTATTTAGTTCCAATGTTGATGAGTGAGTAATCGACAGGCCAGAACTTGTGGTTGACTGACCACATCAGAATAAAACTTAAGTCCCCCACATGAAAGGACTGACACTTAAAATGAACAAAAGGACCAAGCAGCATGATGGAACATGTCAAAAGAACGAAACACACATAAAATGAATGTGTCCATATCCTCTCTTAAGCTCACCTTCCTGTTCCTTGAGAGTTCGTTCTGACACCCCATCACTATCAACTTTATCTTCTTCATTTTACCAGTTTCTCTCGCCCACCTCTATATAATGTGAGGTAGCCATGTATCTCCTCTTTTAGCAGGATTCATCTGTTTGACCCACCATCATATTTCAAGCTTTCAATCCACAGCATAAAGCCACCAGCACTTTCAAATATGGTAGAACCTCGGTTCTCGAACAACTCTGATCACGAATAAATCGTGCTTGATAGATAGGTAGGTAGACAGACAGACAGATAGGTAAATGGATAGGTAGATAGATAAGTAGGTAGATAGATAGGTAGGTAGGTAGATAGATAGGTAGACAGACAGACAGAGATAGATATATATAAAGCACGATTTATTCATGATCCGAGGCATTTGTAAACTGAGGTACTACTGTATTAAATGAATGGTCATATTTTGCCAATTAAATACACACACTAACATTTGATATTCATTTCAGATTTATTATTATTATTATTATTATTATTATTGTAGTTTCATTGTCAAAGCTCTTTTGTCACACATCCTGCGACCTCTTTAGTGACTCTTTATCCATTGTGTCTCCAGGGGATTTCTTTCAGTTTTGGCAAACTAAAACCACTCATAAGGCTCTGGTTGGCCCAGTGCTTTAGAAAACGACACTTGCCCAGTGGTACCAGACAGTGAGATTGAACCTGGAACCATGTGGTTGAGAAGCAAACTTCTCACCACACAGCCATGCCTGAAAAAATTAAAATTATTTTGATAAGATTACTAAGTTCATTAGAATCCCTTGCACATGCAAAGACAGTGCAAGCAGACCTTTTTAGCCCACCATGATCAATTTTTATTATTTTCAATCTTATTAGGGTGTTATTTACATTATTTACATTTGACGGAGGGTGTTACTCTTTACTCTTTTACTTGATTCAGTCATTTGACTGTGGCCATGCTGGAGCACCACCTTTAGTCGAGCAAATCGACCCCAGGACTTATTCTTTGGAAGCCTAGTACTTATTCTTTTGCTCTCTTTTGCCAAACCGCTAAGTTACGGGGACGTAAACACACCAGCATCGGTTATCAAGCGATGTTGGGGGACAAACACAGACACACAAACATATACACACACATACATATATATATATATATATATATATATGTATATATACACATATATACAACGGGCTTCTTTCAGTTTCCGTCTACCAAATCTACTCACAAGGCTTTGGTTGGCCCAAAGCTATAGTAGAAGACACTTGCCCAAGGTGCCACGCAGTGGGACTGAACCCGGAACCATGTGGTTGGTAAGCAAGCTACTTACCACACAGCCATTCCTCCGCCTATATATATTTTAGTTTTAAGTAAAAAAAAAAGAAAATAGATAAGCTTTTTGTAACATTTTACAGGGAGATTATTTTAAGGCCTATCATGTCTTATCTAAAAACCCATAACAACCCACTGCTGATGTGTGTCATAGGTTTGTTATCACAGTTCTAGGAGAGAAGCAATAACCACTTTGTGTCAACATGGTTGTGTGGTTAGGAAGCTTGCTTCGCAACCATATGGTTTAGGGTTCAGTCCAACTGTACAACACCCTGAGCAAGTATCTTTTACTATGATCCAACCAAAGCCTTGTGAGTGGAGTTGGTAGATAGAAACAAGCAACCAGTAGTGTGTAAGGAGGGTTCCTCTGTGTGTGTGTGGGAGGTGCATTGTTGTCTTGACATAATTGCATCATCATCATTTAAGGTCCACTTTCCTTGCTGGCATGGGTTGGATGGTCTGACAAGAGCTGGCAAGCCAGAAGACTGCACCAGGTGTCACTGTTTGGGTATAGTTTTTACGCATGGATGCTCTTCCGAACACCAACCACTTCACAGAATGGACAAACATGATGGTTGTAAATGAGCACCACCTTTAACTCATTAATATTCAAACTGGCCACATCCAGCTCGAATGTCCCAACTGTTTCATGTTCAACCTGGTCAGATCAAGCTGCTCACACTTACCCTATAATGACATTCTAAAAATAAACCATCACATCATCGAAATCTTGAAGCTACAAGGATGAATAAGCATTACATTTGACAGAGTAATCTGAATGCTGAAGGGTTAACCCATCTGAATGCTGAAGGGTTAACCCATAAAGTGCTGGGATTTGCACTTACATAGCATGGACTGCTGAGCACATTTTATGAAGATGAGACTACCATGCACACATAAAAAACAAAAAATAGTTAAAATATCTTAGTATATAATAGTGGCAAGTTTTACATCATCTGAAAAGTCATTAGTTGAACTATTAGTCCTCTTGCATTCTGGCGGGGTATCAGAGTGTTTGAGTGACATTGGACCCCAACAAACGCCCATAAATTAAATGCATCTATCTGGGCCACGATCATGGCCCATTGTGCTTTATGTGTTAAGCAAGGTTGTTCATTCTTAGTCTATTGTAAAAAAAAAAATGTCTAGCTTTGGAAAAATATTACCTTGCTTATAAACAAGTGTTGGCAGCAGGAAGGGCATCCAGGTATAGAAAATCTATCTCAATAAATTCCATCTGATCCATGCAAGCATGGAAAAGTGGATGTTAAGTGGTGATGGTTCACTTATTTCACTGTTCAATGGACAGGTTGGACAGGTTTGTAGAATTATATTTTTACTGTAGTCCTAAATTAAGTTCCAACTACAATCATCATATCTCTACATTACTTTAACCTGCCTCTTATTTAGCTACAATTCATTATCATTTCATTCCATAGCACTTTGAGTGATTTCCATGGAGCTACAGTATCTCTCGAGGCTATCTTACGCCAATAACCAGAGTGCACTCAATGCTAAATGCTTATCATTCCCACTTGACTTCTAACTCAAATAAAACTAGATACAGCGACTCAGAAGCAATTATTAAATTACGTGAGTCAGTAAAAATATACGGACAACAACACTGGCTAAATGTGTTAAAATTTCCAATTCGATAGCTACAAGTTGCACATAATCATTCTTTAACATCCGCTTTTCTATACTTGCATGAGTTAGACAGAATTCATTTAGGCGGATATTTTTCTTCTATGACCAGATGTCCTTCCTTGTTCACCAGTTCTCACCTGTTCCCATGGCCAGACAAGTTTTCACAAAAGACTAGAAACAAAGGAATACTCTTAAATGAAGGTGACATTTGTTCATAATTGTCTTGTGATGTCAAGACAAGGAAATCACTAAGACACGTATATAAACACACATTCAATTTCTGTTTACAAAAGCCACTCACAAAGCTTTGGTCATCGTGGGTCTATGGAAGACACTTGCCCAAGAAGCTAAGCGATGGGGCTCAACTCACTTGTTTCAGTCATTTGACTGCGGCCATGCTGGAGCACCGCCTTTATTCGAGCAAATCGACCCCAGGACTTATTCTTTGGAAGCCTAGTATTTATTCTATTGGTTACTTTTGCCGAACTGCTAAGTTACGGGGATGTTAACACACCACCATCGGTTGTCAAGCGATGTTGGAGGGACAAACACAGATACACAAACATATACACTCACACATATATATACATATATACGTGCTTCTTTCAGTTTCCATCTACCAAATCTACTCACAAGGCTTTGGTCAGCCCGAGGCTATAATAGAAGACACTTGCCCAAGGTGCCACGTAATGGGAATGAACCCGGAACCATGTGGTTCGTAAATATCATCAACAGCTTAGACTGCAAACAGTCTAAGTCTTGCTCGTTTTCCAGACAATGTGCCAGGTTCATTACACACTCAGTTCAACACAGAGGTATGTTTTTTTGGTTTTGTTTTTTTCTTTTTAGTAAAAACACAAGCAAACACCATTAACAATGAGTCATAAAAACACTTGACTCCAAAGCTGGAACACAATCAGTTGTCTATTTTTAGTATTTTATCTTGTTTCTACATGTCTCATTTATTTTACCGCCATAACTGAAATCCAATAGAGATTACGTTTATAGTATTCCCGCTTTACTG